>NC_137872.1:44471719-44854219 GCF_963924005.1 Protomyctophum bolini | reverse complement strand
ATCCTGTAGGTTCACACTCTATAACATACGACGAATTAGAACGTTCCTCACCCAAGAATCAGCCCAGCCCAACAGTCTTGTCAAAACTCGACTAATGTAACTCCCTCCTTACTGGCCTACCAGCATGTGCACTTAAGCCTCTCCAACTGATCCAAAATGCCGCAGCTCGCTTGGTCTTCAACCAGCCAAAATCCTCACATGTCTCCCCCCTGCTCCGCTCCCTCCACTGGCTCCCGGTCACTTCCCGCACAGAATACAAAACTCTGATGCTGGCATTCAAAGCAACCAAAGGTATGGCTCCCCCATATCTTGCAAGTATGATTGAACCCTACAAATCCTCCCGCGCACTCAGATCAACCAACGCAGGGAAGCGTTTAGTGAGTACCCTCACTAAAAACGCCGGGACAACGCTCCACACGTCCCAAACTCTTCTCCCTTCTGGCTCCAAAACTGTGGAATGCACTTCCCATTGCAGTCAGAACTGCAGCATCACTCCCAATCTTCCGCCGTAGTCTGAAAACCCACCTTTTCAGACTCCATCATGGCCCATAGCACTTGCCCTACCCCCTTAGATAGCATTTCTGTAGACTTAGATAGCATTTGATACAGACTTATAGCATGTTATGTAGACAGCACTATAATTGCATTGTATGTAGTCATAGCACGTCATAGACTCATAGTACATATGTATAGCATAGTATAGTATATATGTATATTTTATATGCAGTTTCATTATATAGATATTCCACTGTTACGTTCTTAGCTTACGCATGTTTCATGATAAATGCTTTTTATGTGATGTATTCCCATGCTTTTTTGTTCTTGCTTAATGTAAATCGCTCTGGATTAAGAGCGTCTGCTAAATGCCTAAATTGTAAATTGTAGAATGGGTACATTTCATTATATTTCACAGTATGTAGAATGGGTACATTTCATAATATTTCACAGTATGCAGAATGGGTACATTTCATAATATTTCACAGTATGCAGAATGGGTACATTTCATTATATTTCACAGTGTGTAAAATACAGTGTATATTTCAAACGAAAGTATAAGCTACAACAAGTCAATAAACTCATGAGGATAGAACCAGTGGGCACTTAGATCTGCAGCATTATTTGAAAAATTCTGTTATAGTATATAAACATTCAGTTAAATCTGAAGTTATAAAATAAACTGGACCAAATCACCACTAATGTATCTGAAAACCACTTCCTGGTCATGAGATCCCAATTTTAAGTTATATTTTCAAACCGTATCACTTCAACCTTTGTTGAGTTCAATTTAAACTCTGAGGCTCCCTGGTCCTGGATACACATTGAAAAACATATTGTGGCACCAACAGGACGTTCTCTTCATAGATATCCTGTTAAAGGACAACTTTAGTTTTTTTCAACCACGGTTCATGTTTTAGGTTGTCATTAGAGAAACTAAAAGATGAGTGTTCTTTTTTTTTTTCATTTGCTGCTTTCTTTCGTTTTAGGGATTTTAGCTGTTTTTGACAGGGGGGTGGGGGCATTCGAGCATGGGGCTAAATATGTATTTTTTTACAACATTTTATAGCGATTTATTTTTTTATTATTTACTATAGTCCTAATAAACCCCTGGAAATTTCATCTGGCCACAAAACATCACAAGATCTACTGAATGTGTCAAACTCACATTGAGCCTATGACACAGTGTGGCTTCCCCCCCAGTAGGCTACCTTCACATTCAGTAGATCCTGTGATTTATTTGTGGCCAGATGTAATTTCCTGAGGTCTAGTAGGGCTATAGTAAATAATAAAAAAATAAATCTCCATAATATTTTGTAAAAAAATACATATTTAGCACCATGCTCGAATGTCCCCGCCCCCCTGTACAAAACAGCTAAAATCCCTAAAACGAAAGAAAGCAGCAAATGAAAAAAAAATAACACCTTAACACATAACACATCTTTTAGTTTGTCTAATAACAACCTAAAACATGAAACTTGGTTGAAAAAAACTAAAGTTGTCCTTTAAAGACGATAATAGCCATACTGTATCTCTATGGCGTAAATATGACCACGAACAGACTCCCTTATTCCAGAGAGACAAGAATCACATTATTATTTTAATGACCGTATAGGTAGCCCTATAGGCATGCAGAAGCTATTAATCATACATATCATAATACATACATACACACATTTTTAGCCCTCCTTTCCCTCTATAAGACACCATGTTATTGTGCTGGGGTGTTTATTTCCTCTCAGAAAGACAGACCCCTCGCATCAATGGTGTTTAATTACTTGCGCAAGCAGAGCGCGCAAGTAATAATTTCGCCAGGTCTTCGTTCACCTTGACAGCCAACCCGCCATTTGATGTGTATGCAAAAAAAACAGCAAATCCGTGCCTGGTTTGCTGGGACCAGATTACATAAATGACCATATGTCTTACGTCATCATTTAGAGCTAGTTATACGTATACTATATACATAATCAGTAAAATAAAATAGCAAATTGTGCCTGATCTGCTGGGACCAGAGTACGTGGTGTGTATATGTATGACTAGCTCTCAATGATGACGTAAGAAATATGGTTATTTGTGTAATCTGGTCCCAGCAAACCAAGCACAAATCTGCTGTTTTATTTGCATACGCATCAAATGGCGGGTTGGCTGTCACGGTTTTTGGGGCAAAGTAACCACAGTATATCACTAATCAATTTACAACTACATACTCTATATAGTATATGTACAGTATACGTATGTCTTACGTCATCATTTAGAGTTAGTCATACGTATACTATATACATAATCAGTCAAAAAAAATAGCTAATTGTGCCTGATCTGCTGGGACCAGAGTACGTGGTGTGTATATGTATGACTAGCTCTCAATGATGACGTAAGAAATATGGTTATTTATGTAATCTGGTCCCAGCAAACCAGGCACGAATCTGCTGTTTTATTTGCATACGCATCAAATGGCGGGTTGGCTGGCACGGTTTTTGGCGCAAAGTAACCACAGTAACCGCTAATCAACTTACAACTACATACTCTATATAATATGTATACGTATGTCTTACGTCATCATTTAGAGCTAGTCAACCATACTTAATAATACTAGGTGCTTACATGCATAAAGTAGATAGGTAGCAAATAGTTACACCTAATAATTAGACATTTCAAACGTTCCTTCACAGAGATACTGAGATTCCACAGTTTACAGAATAATTATACTGTATAACATATTTTAATTCAGTTTATATACCTTTTTTTCCCATCACATATCAATGATTTATTTTTCTTTAAAAAACTAAAAAGGGATCCAGAATATATCTACATCGATAAAACTGTATTTCTTATATAGATAGAAACTTGAACCATACTTAATAATACTAGGTGTTTATATGCATAAAGTAGGTAGGTACTAGGTAGCAAATAGTTACACCTAATAATTATACATTTCAAACGTTCCTTCACAGAGATACTGAGATTTGAAAGTTTACAGCGGTCGAAAGTACTAGTGCGCTCTGCTTGCGCACTAGTTGGCCATTTATGGTCTACTAGTGTGCAACAAGCAAGTATGCACTCGACAGAGTGCAGTTCTAGTTATAATTATTTCCTTTTTTGCATAGCAGGTTATGTAGGGTAGGTTTAGTTTGAGACTGGCTCATGGACTATTACATCACAATGGTACATCGGGAAGAATGTATAGACAAGGAGAGTTCCGTTTACGCCTTTAATTTTCCTTTGCACAGACACACATTTCAGTTGAGCAAGGAGGTGGTGAGGCTTGTCGGTTATTGTTTTTACTAAAAAGACAAGAGAAATATAATTATCATACAATTCAGTAGTAGCCTACATATAACAATAGACAGACAATTAGGTACCTAAGACAATAATTACTCAAAGGGGGGGGGGGGGGGGGGGGTAGGCCTACCACTACATATTAGGAGTACACAAACATGGGAAATACAAACGTTCAATATTATCTAATATACCGGTAATTATGTTATTAAGTTACTGATTCACTGCATTTCAAGGGATACTAAAGTGACTGTGCTGCGCATTACACACATTCTCTACAGTTTCTCGTAAAACAGAGAATTTAACACAAATAACCAATAAAATGCAATACAAAACATCATGAACAAACTGAACTTGCTTCAGTGACACATAACCAAGGCCTGAGGCTCCAGGACAGAGGGCTCTCAGGTAGAGTTGTTGCTGCTGCTGACAAACAATGGCTGCATGAAAAGGCACTCAGCCAGTATAGCTGGCGGCCACTGCTTGGGCTGGATTTTGAAGGTGCGTTTTACCATGTGGTAATACATAAATTGGCCTCGCTCTGCGCACAATCGTATTATGAAAGCCTTATCGTCCCGTGTTGAACGCACACACATATGGAATACGACGTTGCTGAATATTTTAGCATTGTGGGAGTGTCCATATGTTAATTATTTTCGCTTTGCGCAATTTTGGTATTAAGCCCCTTGACCTGCGCATAACGATTAGACGTGGGTCTAGGCACCTCATAAACGCAAAAAGAAGAAAATGCACTGTTTGATTTTACACTTGAGCGGCTCTGGGACGCTGCTGGAGTGTTGCCAAGTCTGTTTATTATAAGCGGCTTCTTTTTCTGTAAAGTTGCTTGTAAATATTGGTAGGCCTAGTTGTGGTTGCTTTTCTGGTTTCTAAAGGTTTCTCCTAATGTTGTTTAAACCAGTGATCCTCACACAGCACATTCCCATGTCAAGGATCCCCAGATGAATGCATTTGCCCAACTAAGGACGGCTAATACAAAAATGTAATTAAAACTTTACTTTTGAAAATAGCAGATCTACCAGCTCACAATGCATCACATTCATTCATTAAAACTATGAACTCTGACTGCAGGCGGATATATAATGATCATTATAACAATGTGCAAGAAAATATTTAAAAAGATGTAAGAACTTTATATTTGTGGACAATCAAAATATGTTTTTTATTTTAATGTGGTGTCATTAAAATTAATCTGGATATAGCAGACTCACTATCTAGAAAATAAAAACATGGCACTTCATTTAAAATAGGTTACAGACCCCTGTTATATGCGCTTATTTTGGGATTATTTTTATAGACCTATTTACTTGTTTCTCTGAGACATGGCAACAGCGTCTTTTTATTGCGTCATTTTATTAAAATGTTGAGATTAGAAACGGCCATAATTCTTTCATTTCTCAACCTTAAAAAAAAACAAAAACATATCCATAATCCTTGGGGAGTTTGCTTTCATATGCTGTATCACACTCGATTCAAGTCTTCTTCAATAAAATGTTACGAGCGAAGACCATACCATCACGGGACCATACCGCATCACGGGCATACGCACCAGGCATTCAACTCATTACTCATTTCAAATATAATATAATTATAATTTAAATTAAAATATAATTTTACTGGTGTTTCTCAATAGAAACAACTTATTTTGAGGCATAAAGGTGACAGCATGCAGTGCAATAGGAATAATTAACCCAAATGTGACAAAGTCATATGTCATGTCTTCTATGGTGCCAGCCTGAAGAAATGTAATAATAACGATCCCCAAAGTGCGCATTCCGTATGTGACATCAGCTGACTGGTAAAGAAAATAGTACGGACATGTTGATTGGGTAACTCTCAAACACGCCTTAAACACTCCCATGACTAATTCAAGGCCGTTTTGCGCACTCCACGGGGTGTCGAAAGCGCTTCTTAACATGCTTAAAATTGCAATATGACATACCTCACGCCCCCAGCTCATATTACTGTAATAGGTAAAACGCACCTTCAAAATCCAGCCCCTTGAGTAGTGAGTGATAGAGCAGTTGTGATTACTGATTGAGAGGGAGTGACAGCACGTGAGGTGGGTGGGTCCACATGGAATAGGTCAGGGGGTGAGGGGGAGGGTTGTTGTTGCTCACTAGGATGACTCTTTTCTACAGGCTACATGTATATCATATATTTGTCCGTCTTTAAATGTTCTGATGAATTGTAAATGGAGGACCATGGTGTAGCAGTTTTTGTATTTGACCTGTTGCGTTGCTAGCAGAGCAACAGCGACCTCTACTGAACCACTTGCCACGGTTCACATTAGGGGGACCAGACACAGAGGGACCGTCATGGATGAAGCTCAGCCTGCTGTGTGTCTTCCTCCATTTATAAATATAACCTTTATTTAAAGCTTTATAAATGTTATCTAAAGCTCTCTGCTCAGAGCCACGGATGGTAGGATCCTCCTCGAATTGGTAGAATAACCGAATCTTCACTGTTATTACAGAAAAACACTTTTTAATCACATCCCTGGACGTTTTCACTGCTTGTATCGCCATACCTTCAACTAGGCGCCCTTGTCGGCCGGCAGGTGTACTGCACTCTGATTACATTATAACTATGAGTGGAAACGTCCAGGGATGAGATTAAAAAGTGTTTTTCTGTAACAACAGTAAATATTCGGTTCTTCTACTGACCCGAGGAGGATCCTACGATCCGTGACTCTGAGCAGAGAGCTTTAGATGACATTTATAAAGGTTTATAAAGGTTATAATGGAGGAAGACATACATCAGGCCGAGGTTCTGTCATCATGACTCGGCTCAGAGCTGCTGTAACACAAACAAACTCAAGAGATGAAAACGAAAGCAAAAATAATTTCTCAGTGTCTGCGGAGGAGCAGGAAAACATGGCGCTTCAGTCCGTCTCTTTCCAACTCGGTGTTTTCAGTGTAAAACCATGGAGTAACGTCTTCATGTTTCTGGCGTGGAGCATCTGTTGCAGCAACACAGCGGTCACAGGTACAGTTAAACCTTAATTTACTTTACAGTGGCGTATTGTGCGATTATATTCGCCACAACTGACAAAGATTACTCACATTGCGTTGTGGTTGCACACCCTTTAGCCCTGTATTTTGTTGTTGAGAAACAGGATGACACTTGCCTTCTTCCTGTGACTGTCTATGTACAACAATTCGTTTTATAAATGCAACTATGAGTAAACATTAGCCCCGCAAGCAGAACCCGAATGTAGTAAAGTTTCTGACACTTTGATTACTTTACACATTGGGTCCTGTTTCACGCTGGGCTGCCGCTAGCCCCTCTCGGAACCCCCTGGGTCAGCCCAATCCGAACCGAACCGGGCTGACCCGTAGGGTTCCTGGTCACGCTAAGATTTTTCAATGCGATTGTTGGGACGCGGATATACACAAACTCATAGTTTAGTCGATCGGCGCGGTATTACGACGCTTTTTATTGTGTTTGTTTACGGATGTGCGAACTATAAGTACCTTACATACCTCTGATAAAATCTCCTGTGTCGCGGAAGCCGTTAAGTATTTTTAATCCATGTTTGATTAAAAATGTCGCTTTGATTTCTTCTTGTTTATTGTACCGCCTCCCGATGTGCGGTTGGCTTTGCGGGCTATGTCCCTGCCTTTGATCTGCTCCGTCATAGCTGTAGCACCACTAGCTAGCCAGATAGGCGGTACAATGAGGTGTCAATAAACAAGGTAGGAAGAAGCGACATTTTTAATCAATCATGGATTAAAAATACTTAACGGCTTCCGCGACACAGGAGATGTGTCGGTATGGTATGTAAGGTACTTATAGTTCGCACATTCGTAAGTCAATACATGAATAACCATGGTAAAAGCGCGCAGAAGTCCGTCTCATGGTGTGTTTACATTGTATTTGTTTGTGCGTAACTGGCGACAGCCTAGCGTGAAGCAGGACCCAATGCAGTAAAGTCATAAAAGTGTCAGAAACTTTACTACATTCGGGTTCTGCTTGCGGGGCTAGGCTGCCGCCAGTTACGCACACACAAATACAATATAAACACGTAAGGAGAAGTCGATCGGCGCGGTTTTACGCCATTTTTACCTGTGTTAGTTTACGAATGTGCGAACTATAAGTACCTTACATACCATACCGACACATCTCCTGTGTCGCGGAAGCCGTTAAGTATTTTTAATCCATGATTGATTAAAAATGTCGCTTCTTCCTACCTTGTTTATTGACACCTCATTGTACCGCTTATCTGGCTAGCTAGTGGTGCTACAGCTATGACGGAGCAGATCAGAGGCAGGGACGTAGCCCGCAAAGCCAACCGCACATCGGGAGGCGGTACAATAAACGGTAAATAAACAAGAAGAAATCAAAGCGCATTTTTAATCAAACATGGATTAAAAATACTTAACGGCTTCCGCGACACAGGAGATTTTATCAGAGGTATGTAAGGTACTTATAGTTCGCACATTCATAAACAAACACAATAAAAAGCGTGGTAATAGCGCGCCGATCGAAGAAAGGTTGAGTTTGTTTATATCCGCGTTCCAACAATCTCATTGGAAAATCTTAGCATGACCAGGGACCCTACGTAAAGCGACAATCAGATTTCATAAAAGCTTTATGTAGGGTTCCGAGAGGGGCTAAGTAAACATATGTGTCACATACATTAACTATGCAGCCCATGTAATGCGTCAATATAAACGCATCGATGAAAGAATAAATACATACCGTAAATAAATTAACGTTTTTTTCTGACGGGGTTCGAACTTTGTCCTCCGTTTGTCGGCATAAAGTTCCCCAGTCATGGAGCGTATGCCTACTACAGTGAGCCATTCTAGCCATGACAATTTGTAATCGTAATCAAATCATAGGTTATAAAAGCAGCCATTACAACTCAAAACGAACTGGGAACTAGATCAACTTGAAATCTCATTCAGATTCACACCGATTTCCAAAACGGCTGTTTAATAAGCCTACAGATTTGTTTTTAGCATCACCATCTCACCATCATCACATATATAAGTTCACCTTATGGTAATTAATGTTATACAGGCCACATAGAAATAGTAAATATGATGCATGATAGGTTAAAGTAACAATTTCTTTATAACATGACCTAAATATGCCCAAAAGCGACGTGACTTGGTCAGTCAATGTGCTCCAAATTATCAAAGCGAATGGTGCTATAATGTTTCAGTTTCACACACAATATTCTGCCCATTTAAAGCGTCAAAATAAACGCATCAACGCTCAACGGATGGATGAATATAAATTATAAAAGGCTCTCATCATGGGATTCGAAGTTTTGAACTGTCAGCATCTGTGCACCAGTCAGAAGCATGTGCGCCATTCTATATACACACTATCTGTTATATCAGCACCTTCCAATAGGGCCAATATGGCTATACTGGCATACTCAGTTTTTCAGTATGTGATAATGTCACTGATGTCAATGACAGAGGCGCGCCGTGTCTGGTGGCCTTGAGCCACGTGAGGCACCGCCGAGCGAGGCGCTAGCCGAGCGAGTCGCCGTGCCGAGCGTTGCGACGGCCACCAGACCCGACTCAGCGCCGTCCGAGTTACGTCCCGATAGGCAGAGAATAGTATATATTAGTAGCCCCTAGTTTCCATGCGCCGACAATAGAGTTGGAAATGACACATTCCGCCAATGATTATGCCAGTATGGCCATTGGCACACTGGGCTATGCACACTGGGCTGTGCTCCTGCTTACATTGGGAGGAGTTTGAATCCTGTGAGATGTTGACAATTATTTATTTATTTATTCAGTCATCCGTTGATGCGTTTATATTGACGCTTTAAATGGGCAGAATATTGTGTGTGAAACTGAAACATTAGCACCATTCGCTTTGATAATTTGGAGCACATTGACTGACCAAGTCACGTCACTTTTGGGCATATTTAGGTCATGTTATAAATAAATTGTTACTTTAACCTATCATGCATCATATTTACTATTTCTATGTGGCCTGTATAACATTAATTACCATAAGGTGAACTTATATAGGTGATGATGGTGAGATGGTGATGTTAAAAACAAATCTGTAGGCTTATTAAACAGCCGTTTTGGAAATCGGTGTGAATCTGAATGAGATTTCAAGTTGATCTAGTTCCCAGTTCGTTGAGTTGTAATGGCTTCTTTTATAACTTATGATTTGATTACGATTACAAATTGTCATGGCTAGAATGGCTCACTGTAGTAAGCATACGCTCCATGACTGGGGAACTTTATGCCGACAAACGGAGAACAAAGTTCGAACCCCGTCAGAAACAAACGTTTATGGAGATAGACAGTCACAGGAAGACGGGGTTGTCTTCCTGTTTTAATAACAACAAAACATACGGCTAGCGCTAGCCTGAGTAGCCTCGGTCCCAGGCTTATACTGATCTGCGGCTAAGGTCCACATCGCAATGCAAGTGCCCAAGTGCTCAAGTGCTCCTGATTTGTGACTACGAGCTGTGCAACCGATCCTTCCTTTACAAGTTTGTCTCCCGTCCCGTGGTCAGCACCTCCTCACTATCTGTGTGCAGCGTGCGCTAATACCTCTTTTGTTTGTATTGGTATATCCTACTATGTACTATCCTTTCCACCACTTCTTGTCTTCTTCACTACCGTGATGTGGTCCAGAGTCATTTGGGATCAACGGCCGGTCAGCTGCCCACCCGTGCCTCGATAAAATAAAATTATAAATAGGGGGATGTCATATCAGCCAATTTGGGCCACTTTTTGGTATTTTGGTAATTAAACTGAGAAAAAGCAATGCACGACACTAAATTGGGTTTATATGTGTGTGTGTGTGTGTGTGTGTGTGTGTGTGTGTGTGTGTGTGTGTGTGTGTGTTGACCCTTAAGGCTCTGTTGCCACAGTAAACAAGTTACCACAGGTGGTCTTATTTTCAAAGCATTCTTCAGTGATAAAACCTCACAATGTCCACTATATAGCAGGATCTCACAGCTGTTGCAAACTATCTTAAAGTGTCTCTAGGCTTATTTAGTGGCTTGCTATCCTAAATGACCTCTTCACTCAGGCTTCCCTGCATGTCAACTATAGGCTGAAGTGTTATGTGTACAATTATGACATATGTTGAGAGGCATAAGTTATCAAAATATACATCATATTTAATGTTTGTTAGGACAAAAATCGACACTATAGCTGAATATAGGAGGGGCTACCCTCAATAATGTCATTAGCCCAACATTGTAGGGCATCTTACTGGTTCTATTAATTTTATAGAACCAGTAAGATGCCCTTAGGACGAGAAGCGAGCGTGCATGCATTCGCCTGGCTGACAGCAGACTGCTGGGTGAGCGCTGGCACTTTGGCATGGGGGGGATCAGATCAACATATGGAATTAATTCTGTACTGGCCATAAATGGAGCGTGTCTTTTTTTAGTGTACAGGGTTTGATGAGGTCAGATCAACATATGGAATGTCAGAACAGGTCAGCTCCATATATAGAGATCTGTGGGTGGCAGCGGGGGCAGTGTGGTGTGATGAGGGCCCATTTTTGGGCCCATTGAGAACTCTAGTTTTTGCTGGCTGCCAGGTGTGGCTGCACTAATAACTTACCCAGGGGGCAAAGGGGTTTGACCTGCATTTTTTCATAACATACAAAGTTGTCCACCAGAAATAATATCTATGACCCAGTAGGACCACAACCTATATGGACAACCTGGTCAATTGTTTAACGAAAGTCCAATATGGCAGCCTCAATATTAGCCCCTATTAGTTATAATGGGGGGGGTGAATAGGGCAATTTTTTAACACAGTATTTATTCCACGAAACTTCACAGGTTGATCAATAATATGAATACGAACATTTTACTTCGTAAAATACTTTCTGCTTCCAGTCACTAGTTTAAAGTCTCATTTCTAATGTCATAATATTCTTTTTGGAAAACTATGGTCCCATTTATTAACTCATAGAATGCTGAAAGCGTTTTTAAACGTTTTATTATAGCCAAGCGCAAGAAGCGCATAACGTTTTTATACGTTTTATGGTCCAAAAAACGTTTTTTTATTGATTACTATAGTTCAACTATATTTGCGCCCGGACAGCAAAAAAAGCAGCACCGATCGGATCTACAACCCTCCGATGGCGTCATCCGACCGAAAGTTATAAAAAGGGCAGGATGCCCTGCACCCCTTGTGGGAGTAGGTAGTATTTGTGGAGACACGTTGACATCGGTTTGGTTTTGAGCAGTGCAGTTTGAGTGAGTTTTTTGAGCAATCGTCCATTTAGTTTAGTACATTTAGATCACATAGTCGTCCATTTAGTATATATTATTAGATTAGTTTATTATTATATAGGTATAGTTTAGTCTTTAGTCCGTCCGTTTAGTCTTTAGTTGTCCGTTTAGTAGTCCGTCCGTTTAGAGTAGTATACGTCCTTTAGCATACGTCCATAGTATAGGCCACGTTAGTTAGTTTTTTCCAGTTAGGTTTTGTTTTTAGTTAGTAGTAATAGTAGGATTTAGGGATCAGTGTTCAGTGTTCAGTGTTTTGTTCGTTTTGTCAGTCTAGTGAAGTGTAGTAGTGTTAGTTTAGTGAACTGTTTGTCTGTGTCTCCCGTTTACCCTTTCCCCGCGTCTAGTCGTTGTCCGTCGCCATTTTGCGACATGCCACGCAGGCGCCCCCCATGTCCCGGTCCCGGTCAGCCCTCGATCGCCGAGTGGCTTATGGCCAACAAGGTGGAGGACGAGACCGACTCGGAACCAGAGGCCTCTGGTTTCGAGCAGGACACCCAGGCTGGCCCTAGCCTGCAGCAGCCTTTGGAGGCAGATGTGCCGGCGGCGGCGGTCCCCCTTCCACCACCACGTCGGTCGTCCCGCGTTGCAGCGGCTGCTGCGGTAGCTCCTCCGCCGTCTCCCGTCACTCTCTCCCCGGGAGAAAGTGATCAGGAGGACGAGGAGGATGTTGTCGATTTTGAGGACGACTGGAGCCCCACCAGGGAAGACCTGGACGAGTACGACCAGGAAGGCGGTAAGAAAGAACCTCCATTTTACAATTTTACTGTGGACCTATGCCACGTTAGTTTTTATTTTTTATCAATTGTTGTATGCCACGTTAGTTTACTGCTAAGCTAAATACTGAATCGCTAAATACTGAATCGCGTTTTGTTACTGTACTTTCTAATCTACTGTGAGTGAATCCCTGAGACCCTGTTGCATCTGAATCAAATAATTATAAGACGAAAATATCTAATGTATTGTTAGCGTGCGTCTGTCTGTGTGTCTGTCCCGCTGTTACTGTATAGAAATAAATTATTTGCATTATGTAACATCTGCACGACATATAAAAAAATGCATCCCATTCATCCATCCCATCCCATCCCACCAGCGGCAGTCTGATTCTAAACTATTGTTAGCTTGAATATAATGTCACGCATGCTAGCATCCCATCATTGTGATGTAGGGATGACTGGATGCTAGCATGCTAATAGTACATGCGCATGCTAGCATCCCATCCCATGATGGAGGGATGACTGCCGAGTCATTTTTTTTTTAATATATATATATATACACCTTTCCTTTTTTTTTTTTTTTTTCTTTCCCCTTCCTTTTATCTATATACTAAATGTCAATTTTAAATTGTAGGTCCCTGTCGAGCAGGTCCACTCGAGAATGTGGCGGTGGAGAGAGGTCACCTTAACGGAGCTCAAGAACTTTCTGGCGCTCTACTTTCTGACCGGCATCATAAAGTTGCCCCGCCTGGAGCTGTACTGGAGCACCGACGAGGTTCTTTCAACCCCCTTTTTCAACCGGACCATGGCCCGTGACCGGTTCCAGTTGCTGCTAAGAGTGATTCATTTTTCAGACAATGCGGCAGGGGACCCGGCGGACAGGCTGCACAAGGTGAGGCCAGTGTTGGACTACTTGTTGGCCAAATTCAAGGACATGTTCACACCAGCACAGAACATCTCTATAGATGAGGGAATGATGCTCTGGAGAGGTAGGTTGGCCTTCAGGGTTTACAACCCCCTTAAGCCGATCAAGTATGGCCTGAAGTCGTACATACTTTGTGACAGCAAGACAGGTTACTGCTATAGCCTTAAACCCTATGTAGGGCAAAAGTCGCCCTTGATTCCGACAGTTGAACACCTGATGGCTGACTTGGCACATCAGGGTTACATATTGTATATGGACAATTATTATAACAGTGTAAAAATGTGCAATAATCTTAGACGGTTGGGAACGCATGTCTGTGGGACTCTAAGGAAAAACCGGGGAGAACCTCCTGCCATTAGAGATGTTACCCTCAGCCAGCTGGCACCTGGAGAACGGATAATGCGCCATAAAGATAATGTAATGATAATTGCATGGCGGGACAAAAACATTGTCAGGGTTCTGTCAACTGTACATGACAACAAGATGGTCACGGTCCTGGAGAGGGAAAAGGGGAGGGCGGTCCGACGAGAGCTCATAAAGCCTCAATCCATTGCAGCGTACAACCAGTACATGAACGGGGTCGATAAATTAGACCAGATGATCTCATATTACCCGTTTACACGCAGAACATTCAAGTGGACTAAAAAGTTTATCATGTATTTGTTCAGCATTGCTATGTATAATGCTTTCTGTCTCTTCAAAATCGCCACAAGGGGCACCCCCAAAAGAAAGACTCTGTTATCGTTCCTGGTCAGCATCATCAAGGAATGGGGCAACTTGCGGGAGGTTCAGGTGGGTGCAGAGGGGGAGGTGGGTGCAGAGGGGGGGGAGCAGATGGGAGAGCCGCTGGGTGCAGTGGGGGGGGAGGAAGCCCCTGGAGAGCCGCTGGGTGCAGTGGGGGGGGAGGAAGCCCCTGGAGAGCCGCTGGGTGCAGTGGGGGGGGGGGGAGCCCCAAGAGCCCAAAGGTCAGCGAGGGTGGGTGCAGTGGGGGGATCCTCTAGGCCACCACGCAGAGACCCTGACAGCAGGCTGTCAGGGCTGCTTAGAAACCATGAGCTGATTAGAATCCCCAAAGCCCCAGGCAGCCGCAAAAAGACACCCCAAAGGCGGTGTCGGGTTTGCAGCGTTCCGGGTCAGCGGCATGAGACGAGCTTCATGTGCAAAGCCTGTGGGGTGCCCCTGCATAGTGGTACTTGTTACCACAAGTACCACACCAGTAGGTTGTACAAGGTTTAATTTTGTTGTGTTTTTTTATGTTTATTTTGACTGAACTTTATATTGTTGTGTTTTTTATGTTTATTTTGACTGAACTTTATATTGTGTATTTTGTGTATTTGTGTATTTTTGTGTATTTTTGTGTATTTTTTGTGTATTTGTGTATTTTGTATGATTATTGCAGTAACTGAAGCAGTAATTGAAGTTTACAGACAACTGTAAAAAGGTTTACATGACTTTCTGCCTCAATCCGTACATAGTGAAAAGAATATGGGACAAGACAGAGTTTCACCGCTCACTTCACAGGGGTGTGATTTTTATTATTACAGTAGAAGTTCACAGACCAAACTGTAAATGGGTTTACATGACTCAGTCCGTATATCCGTGTAGCGAGCTGTAGTGAATACGTAGAGAACAGAGTTGCACCGCTCACTTCACAGGGGTGTGATTTTTATTATTACAGTAGAAAATAAACGTACCAAACATACCAAACTGCAAATAAAAGGTTTACATGACTTTCTGCCTCAGTCCGTATATAGTGAACAGAGTTGCACCGCTCACTTCACATGGGTGTGATTTTTATTATTACAGTAGAAGTTCACAGACCAAACTAAATGGGTTTACATGACTTTCTGCCTCAGTCCGTATATAGTGAACAGAGTTGCACCGCTCACTTCACAGGGGTGTGATTTTTATTATTACAGTAGAAGTTTACAGACAACTGTAAAAAGGTTTACATGACTTTCTGCCTCAATCCGTACATAGTGCAAAGAATATGGGACAAGACAGAGTTTCACCGCTCACTTCACAGGGGTGTGATTTTTATTATTACAGTAGAAGTTCACAGACCAAACTGTAAATGGGTTTACATGACTTTCTGCCTCAGTCCGTATATAGTGAACAGAGTTGCACCGCTCACTTCACAGGGGTGTGATTTTTATTATTACAGTAGAAGTTTACAGACAACTGTAAAAAGGTTTACATGACTTTCTGCCTCAATCCGTACATAGTGCAAAGAATATGGGACAAGACAGAGTTTCACCGCTCACTTCACAGGGGTGTGATTTTTATTATTACAGTAGAAGTTCACAGACCAAACTGTAAATGGGTTTACATGACTCAGTCCGTATATCCGTGTAGCGAGCTGTAGTGAATACGTAGAGAACAGAGTTGCACCGCTCACTTCACAGGGGTGTGATTTTTATTATTACAGTAGAAGTTTACAGACAACTGTAAAAAGGTTTACATGACTTTCTGCCTCAATCCGTACATAGTGCAAAGAATATGGGACAAGACAGAGTTTCACCGCTCACTTCACAGGGGTGTGATTTTTATTATTACAGTAGAAGTTCACAGACCAAACTGTAAATGGGTTTACATGACTCAGTCCGTATATCCGTGTAGCGAGCTGTAGTGAATACGTAGAGAACAGAGTTGCACCGCTCACTTCACAGGGGTGTGATTTTTATTATTACAGTAGAAGTTCACAGACCAAACTGTAAATGGGTTTACATGACTCAGTCCGTATATCCGTGTAGCGAGCTGTAGTGAATACGTAGAGAACAGAGTTGCACCGCTCACTTCACAGGGGTGTGATTTTTATTATTACAGTAGAAGTTTACAGACAACTGTAAAAAGGTTTACATGACTTTCTGCCTCAATCCGTACATAGTGAAAAGAATATGGGACAAGACAGAGTTTCACCGCTCACTTCACAGGGGTGTGATTTTTATTATTACAGTAGAAGTTCACAGACCAAACTGTAAATGGGTTTACATGACTCAGTCCGTATATCCGTGTAGCGAGCTGTAGTGAATACGTAGAGAACAGAGTTGCACCGCTCACTTCACAGGGGTGTGATTTTTATTATTACAGTAGAAGTTCACAGACCAAACTGTAAATGGGTTTACATGACTCAGTCCGTATATCCGTGTAGCGAGCTGTAGTGAATACGTAGAGAACAGAGTTGCACCGCTCACTTCACAGGGGTGTGATTTTTATTATTACAGTAGAAGTTCACAGACCAAACTGTAAATGGGTTTACATGACTCATACTATATAGTATGTATATGTTGCTATAGGCCTTATTTTGTGAATATTGAGCAGTTCAGGTCCATGTCTTCTATGAAGTTATCTCTGGTGGGCACAAGCTGAATTCAATGACCAATTACTGTCAAAACTGTATATGTGTACAATGTGTACTGTTTTCCTCCTAAAAGTAGACATTCAGGGCTTTCATTCGGTATATGGTTTGTATAGGATATTATTTGTGCTCAATTTTATATCGGTCTTTTGAACTAAAAAAACTGAACTGAAATGTCTGTCAACTTCAGGCCTCCATATCTCTGTTGTTTTTTTTCACGAGCAGCGTGCAGGCAAAAGCAGGTGTTAGAAAAAGGTCAATATCTCCAGAATGGAAGATGGTAGAATCATAATTTTTTTTTTTTAAATTAGTGGACAAGTTGGGCTTTCTTTTGATTTATGCGGTGTGATTCTCGCTATAAGAGGCCCCTCGCTGTGGGCCCCCCAAAAAGCTCAAAAAGCCCATGTTAAGCCTTCAGCACCAGTAAGCCTTGGTCCGCTAGAACCTGTAGCAGTCTATGTGTTAAAAAAAATACCATAAAGTCGCTCATCATTTGTGAGGTAGAAGGAAGCTTCTGGCCAATTCCAAAGTTCAAAAATGAATTCTGGATCATAAAAAAATACTGATTTAACACCGAGATCACCCATATCAGACAATCATACAAGTGATGGCTGCCATCTTGAAAAATGTCGGTGAATATTCAATGACAAGTACTGTATATGGTAAATATGGTAAATTACTGTATATCCATCATTCATAAGAAAACAATTGTTGATGGTGGCCATTTTGAAAAATGGCTGGCATGGGTGCTATGTTGAAAATCCATGATGCCTCCACATCCAATTATTTTTGGGATGCCTTTGGCTATATGTGTAGGCCTACCAAAGTTCATGCTTTTATCACAAACTGAACGATTGTTTTGGTTATCTGCTGCACTGTACCAGAATGAAGAGCCTAGGTGGTCCTGTTACGATCAACTGTATTCTACGTATTGGACCCTCGTCTGGTTCTGGTGTGTGACGACCCGGTTGGCATTTCCATGGTTCGGCGGCGGACAGACAGACAGGCCGGCCCGGGAGAAGATTAACATGACACGAGACTTGGTCACATCAAAACGTTCACAAGGTTTATTCCACTTACAGCAGCATATATATCTTGGATACTTCATGTCCTAATGACGTCACAGACTAGACATCACAATCACTGCCTGCCAGCAGCGGCCTTCAGCGTGCCCTAACACAGCTCCGAACACAGCACCAAGTATCAGAACACTATAATACAACAGTCCACTCTTTTGTCATATAAGGACAACGTCATCTGATACTGTATTTATAATGCGGAAAAGTGTACAATCACGTATTGATACCGAAAAACCTGGACTCCGCCAGGGAAATAGTATCAAGCCTCTCGTTTAATGTGATCTCTTAATCAATACTCATTGATTAACCTCTGAGCAAGCACGCGCACGCTACCTGATTGTACACTTGAAACACAGACATAGGTGTAGAGAGAGAGAGAGATAAATAGGAAACACAGAAAGAAAAGAGGGGAAGAAATCAAGAGGGGAAGAAATCAACAATATATCTATATAATGTACAATATATACACTGGGTTGTGGGGATAGGAAAGGGTACATTACACTCAACCTGAAATCATCCTGAAATCACTGATTTATGTTTAAATTAGTTCATTTCTAACTAATGAATAATCACACTGAATAATGAATAATCACACTTAATTTCAACACCACAGGATCAGTCCATTCTAATATATTCTCTCAGTCTAGCAGGCTTAGCCTGTATTACACAACATTCTCTCCCAGTACATCTTGTCTCTCCTCAGTCGTCCTATCAAAATGTTAGAACATGTTCCAATCGTCCAGGAACTCCGTCCAAAAACAAACAAAACTGACAAGGTTCCAACCGTCCATGAACCTACTCCCAAAATGTTCACGAACATACCAGCAGTCTACCAGCAGTCCAAGACATACCAACAGTCCACTCTTACGACCCTACTCCACTGGAACCGATATGGCACAGAGCCCACGCTACAGTTCTCCATACCAGCGACCGCGCGAAATTGTCCTGTACCGAATCCATCAGATAGTGCGCAGATGTATATGGACCTGGCCCTGCGTCATTTAGACCTGGCCGTGCATTGTTGATGATATAGCATCCCGCTTACTCCATAAACATCGCGCGCGCGACATTCTGCTCCAGGATGCTTGTCTCATATAGTCTGAGCAAAATAGGTCTTCGTCACAATGTGACTACTTCCTATTTCCTTCATGAGTTCAAGACCTGGAAAATGGTCATAGGACGTTGTTCAAATGGCACACTTGCGTCACTGCGGTCTAGCCCCCCCCACTGGGTCGACACAGACCCTCCTGGCCTGCCGACGTGTGAGCTGTCTGATGCAGACCCTTGCAGGACGTGGTCTGCGTCCGGTGTAGGCCTTGGCTGATCTTGCCCTCTTGCAGACATCTGCAGTAGCGATGTGATGGCCCTGCTGTAGCATCCGGTGTAGGCCGTGGTCTGGCCCGCATCCGGTGTAGGCCGTGGTCTGGCCCTGCTGTTGCTGTTCTATGCCCGAGGCGATCTCCCTTCCCCGGCTGAACGCTTAGGCCTTCTGGACCTGGTGATACCCGTACTGGGGCTGGAAACCCACTCAATTTCTGTATTTTTCCGTCTGCTGTCCGTCTCCTGTGGACAAACTTGAACAGCACTGGGTCCCCCCCCCCCAAACAAAACAAAGATACACACGCATACTGTGTGTGTGTGTGCTTGGGAGCTTCTAATACCATATTGGTTTTACTTCATCAATATTGCGCCAATCACTCAATCACCCATACAAGGGGAATAATAATACAATTAAAATGTCTAAATGTGTATTTTTGAGCATGTGATGTGTCTAATACTTACATGAATGACCCCTGATACTGGTGCTTCCTGCACCTCCGCCTCGTGTCTGCCCACCTGCTCTGGCCACCTGCTCTGTGTAAACAATTTCTACAGAGCTCTCTGTGTTCTCACAACAATAGATAAACCACAGGGCCTTCTCTTTACCACAACAAGACACCAAGCACAGACACTCAATTGTTATGGGTTAATTGTTAATTCTTTCAGACCATTTGCGTCACACTTGCACATGCAAATAACATTTGTATTTGCCCTCTTGAAACACAATTTACCAGACACATTTCATACAAACGGCGATTGGGGACATAGAAACATGAATGATAGTTATTCAGCAGACTCAGGTCCTGATTCAGCATGATTGCATTCCTGTGTGTTTCTGTGAAAATAGAAATATATTAGGGTTAGAATTGTCCACACTTAACCACGCTTGTGAAACACAACGTAGTTTTTCCACAGAATATTAATTCTGTCCTGCTGGCAAATCCTTCGCCAGGCTAAACCATGGTGGAGCCCCCTAATATTACTAATGCCCAATTCACTCATACTAGTCAGACTCTTGACCATTATTTTTCCTCTCTGGTCCTTTATACCTTGACTGACCTGACATACTGTCGATTTTCTATCCTGAATAACACTTCATTTAAATCCACTTTTTATTTATTTGAACTGAATACGCACCCTTCTCTCACTCCTCCCACAAAACATGCGTCCATGTTGTAGGTTGACAAGAAGCGCCCGTTCAGCCTACTCTACAGCCTACTCTGCTGAGCATCGCTTCTGGGGTTGCCCTAACAACTTGAACTTAGTGATTAATAAACTCGACTTGGGTTTTTTTCCTAACCACACTTAGTGTTTAATACAAATTATTTCAGGCCTGTTGACTAGATTAGTGCACTGACTATCTTACTACACAAACTTGCACCCCTATTTTGTCTAACCTTAATAACCTTGTCCCAAAACACCAAAACAAAATCGTCTGTAACTGATCGATTTATTCGTGAGCATATCTGCTCCTTAAAGGAGAACACCACACCAAAACACACTGGCCATGCATCTACCTTCATCCCTGTGCCATCATCCATAGTGCCCTTGATTTTTCTCATAGATGCCCCCTCCTCTACATCTCCCTCTGACTCCCCCCTCCCCTCCCACAGCTTGCATTTGCGCATGTTGTCTTCCTTCTAATGTGGGTATTTAGATAGCTCCAAACTTTATTTTTTTTTCACGCATCGTATTATAATAGTAAACATGAGACTCACGCATGCGCAGTTTTCACTCTAGGCCAGCCGTTACATGTAATCCGAGAGGTAGTCGATTCCAGACGAGATTCTCGCGAGACGCGCGAGACTTCAAGCTGGAGCGCTCCTTTCAACTGTGATCCGCTATCTCTCCCAGCAGTGGCGGAAACTCCGTGGGTTCAGAGGCGCGATTGAACCCCCTGGCATTTTGGCAAAGGCGCGACTGAACCCACTGGCATTTTGGCAAAATATATATATATATCTATATGCACTGCAGTAAATTATGCACCCACTGACTGTCCACTGAAATGTCCCCTCCCCAGTGGTCATGTTGTCATGCACGTAGGCACAGTCACATACCTTTACGAGGGGTTACAACTACAAGATAGGTGTTGCGCCGCCGCCCATGCCGCATTCAAATGCTAATAAGGTGGCTTTTGTTTTGCTTGCCAGGTAGAGAGTACAAATGTCGGAAAACACCGCTGGGGAGGGGGGGGGGGCGTGACTGCTTGAACCCCCTGCCGTTATAAGGACTCTCCCAGTCTCCCTCTTGTTTGTTTACATGCAATCTGATGACTGATAATGGCCGAAGTTGAAGAAGATGTTGAGTATATGTCTGAAGATTTTGAATATGGCGACGAGCCCTACTTATACGAGCCAGAGTATACCGACGAAGAAATGCGTCTAATGGAGGAGGCACGGATGAACGAGGCAGCAGGTGGTTCTACTGTTCCCCTTCCAGGCGTACGGCAGAGAACCGAGGATTTATTTTGGTGTTCATGTGGAAACTGCGATTTAAAGCCATTGGAAGTAGAATGTAAATGCTGCAGAGAATGGGAAGAGTGGAGGTCGAAGCCTGATAGTGATGATGAAAACACAGAGACAGTAGGTGTTTCTCGTCGTCGCTCATGCATCACAGACAATGCAGATCTACCTCTACCCCATCTACTCGACAGAGGAGTATTGGAATTATTTTTTCTGACCAAGAAAATAAACTGGGACAAACGACCAAAACCAGAAGGAGAAGACGGGCACCTATCCGTTGAGTAAGTATAGTCTACAACAACGTAGCCTACTATTATAATTACTAATAGCTACAATGATTATACATAAGTGAATAACGGATCTAAATCTAATCATTCACCATTACATGACTTGTATTTATGAACGTTGACATTCTGGAAAATAAATAAATGCATGCAAGCAGGGAGGCTATTCACCCCCTCCCCCTGAATATTATACCTCAGATAGAGGCCTATATCTACCAAGCATACACATTGTTGTAAATTGTAATCCTATTGTAATCCTTTTCTAAAACTTTTCTCTTCGAACACAGGCAATGCAGACTAGCCTCCTATAGGATTGTGTTGGAGTTCGTCCTCCGTGGAGAAACGCTTGGGAAAGGCAACAGAATTGTTTTGCCATCATGTTTGGTTTCCAAAATAAGAAGCATCTACCCCTCACCATCCGGGCTGTATCGTGGATTTTTAGAGGAAGCAGGAGATATCAGTGTTGGTTTTTCCTAGAGATGAATAGCCTAATTTCTACAATGTTTCTCTCCCTTGTTCATTTCAATCAATTTTCAAACATTTGAAAGTAAATGACAATATAACGACTGGCTTTTATAATGTTGTCATTATAATTAATAAATGTCACTGTTATAAAAACCTATTTGTATTATTTATAATTTCCTTCCATGTGACTATAACAGTTGCCATAGAAATTCATGCTGTTGGCTCATTATTTATCTAATCTAAATGCCTGTGTTATTTCAAATAGAATTCATTATATTGTATTTATATTGATACTATATATATTTTAACATTGTACTATTGACAAACCTTTAAAATAATGTCAATCATACATACTATTTTGGGGTGCATTTTTTAAATGAGTCACAGAATGACACGCTTCAGCCAATATGCTCAATTCTTATTGGAAGTAACAACAATATAGTGTTACACAGATTCAATACAGGAAAATGAATGAAAAAAAATATATATATATAATATGTATGTAGATAAGTAACATAAGTCTGGAGTAGGTAGTTATAAATTGACGCAGCACCATTTTAGCAGTAGTAATTCCCACTAGTTTGGCATTTACATTTTTTATTCAAAGTGTGCAGTGTGAAGTCAATAGTATGTATCGGCACGGTGGCATATTCAGTAGTGCTGTTGCCTCACAGCTACAAGGTCCTGGGTTTGATTCCGGCTGTGGGTTCTGCCGGCATTCTCTCCACTCTAGGTCATCAGTGCCATACCCCAGGTGGGGTTTGTGAAAGGGCCTGTAGGGTAGGTACCCTCACATGTTCTCCCAGTGTCCCCTAGGGTAGGTACCCTCACATGTTCTCCCTGTGTCCCCTAGGGTAGGTAACATGTGTGTTCTTCTAATCACTCCAATCCTGATCTGGTAATCTGCTGTGATGTTTAAATCGCTCTGAAGAGTTTGCCTGTAGTTCTGATTTATCTGGCATTGGGGTCTTGGCTATATTTGGTCTTGGCAATCTTTTACCCATCGCTTTCTTCTTCTTTATGGTTATCGACAGAGGCTCCTGATGTACCTTTATCAACAAACGATCCATAAGTTTACGGCGGAAGGGCAGCTGTTGTGTTTTCTGAAACGCAGTCTTCGCAGCCCACCGTTTTGTAACCTTCGGTTCAACATACTTGTACATTTGCTGTCCTATTATGTGAAAGAAAATAAGCACATAGAAGAACATATATATTCAGAGGTCAATATTCACTGGAATTCCATTGAGTTTGAGGCCTACAATTTGGGCTACGGAAACGTCTTTGTACGTACACCATGTCGTACTTAGCAACATGTGAAATATTTAAATAGTAAAGATTCTGTCTGAGTTTTACCCGTCTTAGTTGTCGCTTGCTGTCTACCAACATTCAAGTTGTTGTCCAGGACCGCAAGCTTCGTTCTCGCCAACATGGATTCATAAAAGAAATGAATCCTTTTAGGGGTGTACTTGAGCATGGAAGAGTGGAACACTTCTAAAGATCCTGAATTACAAAGAAAATGTAAAAAATGATTAAACTTGGTTGCAACTTCATATCGTATTATTTGCGCCCATTGTATTTAAATAATTATATTTATTTTAAAGACACTGCTCAACTGCCGATAGTTAGGTGAGGTGCTGGAGTCACAATGGTATAGAAATGTTAAAATAAATGGAGGCTCTGCACACTCAGGTATTTATTGCAAGCTTTCGGTCTATTGGCCTTTTTCAGGCATCCCTTTAATTTTTCATTTCTATATTGGATATCATACAATAATATTTACCCCTGAACCACAAACTTACCTGTGTGCTTGAAGTGTGCCATTTGTCGTAGGTCACGAAGGATATTTGGGTCCATCACTATGCTCTTCAGTGCATTGAAGGGGGGTGTGTCGGGTTTGAGCCAGATCTTTTTAGCTTGCTCCTCAGCAGTGTACTCTCTGTGCTTGCATCTCTGCTCATGGCCGTCCTCCTCCCATCTATGTGTCCCACAAATGTGGTGTAGCAAGGACTTCCATTGACTCACAGCCGCCTGGCAAATTGTGTAAACAAAGAGGACAAACAACATATTTTACTAAAGTCAACATAGAGAAATATATTTAAAAAAAACTATTAGAAACCGTTGTAGCCTATTGTTTTTAAATATTGAATACAATGACAATTTCTCTTTACGAACAATTTATGACTATTACTATTTTTTTAAACATTTAGCAAGACTAAAAATCATAGGACGATGTCTTTCCACCTCTTGAGAAAGACAAATACTAGCATAATTTAAATGAATTACTATGACCTCTAAAAGGAGTCCTTCATTACCTCGGGATCTCCTCCACTTGACTCACAAGACCAATACAAATGGTTGTTTATAGCCTTGATCCAGCGCTGGAGCATTCTGTTAGGAGCCTTGATTGCTGCAGCCATCAACTTCTTCTTCACACCTGGAACAAAAAATAAAGGGAACATAACTATATTTAGATAATTATATATAGAAGATGGATACAAATGTTTAATTTTATTGTTTCTGATACTTACTTTTGCCAACATGCCAGGCATCGAACTGATGCTCAATCACACCTTTGTATTTAGTATCCATGAGCTTTCGAATTGATGGAGATCTGTCAGTGGTAATGAGACTTACATCTACACCCAAATGAAGCAATTGCTCAAGGCCTCTCTCAAAACCCATGACCTCCATCGCTACAGAGCTGGAAGCCTCATTTACCTAAAGCCCCCCCCCCAAAAAAAACACAAAAATTAGGCATGAACTGTATCAAACTATATCAATGGGGCGGCAGTATATCAATCTGATTGATTGAAGTATTTATCAACAGATTGCAGAATGGTTAGATTTCACATGAAAGCACAACTCAATACTAAAACTATTACTGTGGACGACATTACACTTGTTTACAACAGGGTCCACCAATTTAAATTCATCAGAACATTTAGAGACATACAAATAAATACTTAGGTTGTTGCATTGCATGTTTCCCTCCACCTTCGGTGTGTGAATGGGTGAATGTAATGCATCATCATCTATGTAAAGGGCCTTGGATAAAGGTGCTATATAAATGAAACCTTTCACCATAGGCATTTTGTATCAAACTAGTTATTCACATGTGATACATATTGAATAGCTGAAAATATTACCTGCACCAACTCAAAGTGCACAACCTCTTTAGTCACATCGTCTTGGAAGGAGTACGTGGTGTATTTCGCACTGAAACCTTTATAACAAAAATCAAATTTACTTCATTTTCATGAGTCATTTCAATTCAAAGAGTACAAATTAGTTAGATTTTTTCCTATTAAATCAATGGCATAAACTTTACCTGGACTATCCGATCTGCCATCACCACAGAGTTCTATCCTTTGACCATCAGCGGATCTCTTTATGAGGCGTTCAATGATTTTGCTGTTATGATCTTTGTATGCAGCATGGATGACAGGGATGAGGTAGTCAGATTGGATGTTGTAATAGTGTGTTTGTTGCGGAATCTGTAGGCTGATCATTTGTGCCCATTCAAATATATCCATGTATGTGGCACCAGTATAAAAAATACCAGCACTGATATAGATGTCATTTTCTGCAGTGCGATTGTGGTATTGAGGGCCTGAGGTCCAAGAAGGCTTTATGCAATCACCAAGACACTGCCATTTGACCTTCAGCTGGCTGCTTTTCGGAAATGTACATGACTTCTCGATGGGATTACCACAATAGATACAGAATTTAAACAATTTATGGAGATGTGACTCATTTACAATCCAACGCCTTTCATGATCCCAGTCTTCGTTGTCATTATCGTCTTCAGAGCTAGTGGAGTCATCGGGACTAGGGGAATTGCTGGGTAGGTAATCAGGGTCACGTTTATCCTCCCTCTTCCAGACATCTACACTGGCGACACTCTCATTGGCAGCTGGGTCAAGTGTATCCAATATATCCATCTCCCCAAAAGAGCTGCTGAGGTCACACACACCGGCACAAATTTCTGCATCCATATCTGTCTTTTATAAAGAAAAGAGTAGTATAATTGTAGTATAATTCGTGTACTAGCATCCTGATATACATATGGTTACAATTAATATGTGTTAGAAGTTATGATAATATAAACATACTTGTTCTAATCTTCCAAAAGCTGTACTGTCAAGTGTATTTGTGGAGGTTGATGTACTCAAAGCCCATTCCTACCAAGAAAACAAAAAGGCTGTTAGTGTCATAATAGCTCTGGTCAAGGTTTTAATAATATTAATACAACTTTATTTGTATAGCACCTTTCATGACATGAAATGCAGCTCAAAGTGCTTTAACTAGCAATGCAGAAAAAGAGAAAAGAAAACCAAGGTAGAAAGGTTTAGGTATATTCAATGATGAGCACTGAATGGTGTGTGTGTGTGTGTGTGTGTGTGTGTGTGTGTGTGTGTGTGTTTGTTTGTTTCTGGAATTGTGCATTCAATGGTTCATGTACCTTTTGTAAGCATGTAGCTGGCCTCGCCATGTATTCCCCTGACAGCGATGCCCTAGTGCTTTGTTTCTGCTGAGGTGGACTTGTGAGATAGAAAGAAGCATGCTGCTTCTGACGACAAGACGGTGATGTATTGTCCTTTGGTCTGGGAAGACACTGCCTAGGAGTATCATATGATGTGCCAGCTGCATCCTGTCCTTGGGCTCCCTAAATTGAAAAAGGATGAATAAACTAAATGTCTTACTGTAATATCTTGTTCCATTGCAACAAGTAAAGCATGGTCTCACCTCTTGTGTGTTTCCAATATCCCATTCAGTCATGAGATCAAAGGATGAAAACGGAATGGCAGTCTGTGATCTTTCTCCCCTTTCCAATGGTACAGACTTAGTTGGAGTGGAGAATTTGGGGCCTCCAAAGTATGCAACATTGTTTGAACTGTCTCCAACCTCTGCTCCCTAAAATTGTAAATCAATATTTTGTTTCAATTGAAGGTCCACATTTATTTCAATATGTGTTATTATTTACAGTCTTTCCACATTAGTATCCATTAAATTCCTTATTTGTCCCTCATAGTTGATCATTTCTGGTTGACACACAAAGGAACATTGAGGACCACTCACCAGGGACAATTCTCCAAGCATAGGTGTAGACAATTCTCCAAACGCTTCGCCACTCAACTCCTTGCAATAATAACACAATACAAATTAGAGTCATTACATTTTTTTTCCCATTTCTATTATTAATATTTTTTTATGATTGGGGATCCATATAGATCAGCTGTAGTGTGTACACATGAACAGTGGACCTTCTGTGTGTGTGTGTGTGTGTGTATATATATATATATATATATATATATATATATATATATATATATATATACATACATATAGTACACACAATCACAATGCAGTGAGTAAGAGTGATGATGAATTGAAAACGGAGGACCCTGATGTAAACTAAACAAGTCATGCTTTTTCATGGTCCTCCAGATTTTGTATTGATCTATACTTTCGTTTGAAATGTATCCATTGTAGGCTACTGTAAATGTGTAAATATAAATTACAATCAATCAATAAATGGGTACTACTAAATACTTGCATGTGTCAGACATTGACACCGAATCTGGCGATGCCTGCAGACTGCATAGAAAGAAAATAAAGTAAATAGGCAAACGTCGTAATAAAAATTTACCTTTGGTTTAGCAGTCTGTGGAACTGCGTTTGCCTGCAGTCTAGTCCGTTCTATTTTTCGCTTTGTTTTTATTTTCAATCGTCTCAGACCGTGACCCTTCTTTTTATGTAGCGAGGCAGTAGTTTCTTCTTCTTGCTCTTTTGGACGAAAATCATCTGCCTTGAAGTGATCGCTGCAAATAATGCGTCCTTGAGTCTGCTCATCTGAGCTATTGAGATCCATCTGTAGTGCTAGAAGCCAACGTCTCCTCAAATCAAGGTTCTTCAGAGTAGGAATCGCATGAAAACTTTTTCTCTTTAGTGTTGACTTAGTCTTTGCGGTTGAACAGCCTGGATATATACAACGAGGCATGTTGTTGCTCAAATAAATAAATAAATGATGTTGCTAGTAGGAAAGCTTGACACGCGTGCGAATGTAATTAAACCATGTAAACACAAGTGGTAGGCGGCGGCGTGGAAGAGCAGAGCACAGAGTTGAGTTGACAGGAGCGCGCATAGGAAGGAGCGCTCCAGCTTGAAGTCTCGCGCGTCTCGCGAGAATCTCGTCTGGAATCGACTACCTCTCGGATTACATGTAACGGCTGGCCTAGAGTGAAAACTGCGCATGCGTGAGTCTCATGTTTACTATTATAATACGATGCGTGAAAAAAAAAAAAGTTTGGAGCTATCTAAATACCCACATTAGAAGGAAGACAACATGCGCAAATGCAAGCTGTGGGAGGGGAGGGGGGAGTCAGAGGGAGATGTAGAGGAGGGGGCATCTATGAGAAAAATCAAGGGCACTATGGATGATGGCACAGGGATGAAGGTAGATGCATGGCCAGTGTGTTTTGGTGTGGTGTTCTCCTTTAACAGGTGTATCTACTGACTGGGTCTAGGATCTATACAGTATTGGTTTTATATTTTATTTTATTATTGGAGTTCCCTTCCAAATGGATTACAGCTGAGCTTATAAATTGCACCAACACTTCTGGGCTAAAGGATGAATTAGCACTATATCTTTAAGTCATGAAATTCTTGGCTTATTGACCTTTAAATACAACTAAAAATGTCAAATCTACCCTGATGCACACACGTACGCGCGTACCTCCCTTTGAACAGGCACTTCTTCCTAGACCAAACAAACCCTGTTGTCTATCTTTCTGTGTGCGTGCGTGTGTGCGTGTGTGCACATTAGTATGTGCCTCTGAGCTGTTCTACCTCTAAATGTGAAAAAAACTTTGCCACACTTTGCCTAATTCCATCATAAAACTGGTAAAATAAATATTTAATCTTCCCATTTCACATCGTTCTCCGCTGTTGCTGTAGATATGACCTCCAACCCTGCCTGTAGTCACGTGATGCAGAAGTGGCATGCAAAAACAACATTGTTCAATTTAGTGTGGTCTCAACACACAAAAAACGCATGACATCAATGTGTCCCCCCGGCACAAAACACTCCCAAGTTCAGTGCAAAGAAATGTTCAGTGGTAAAACTCCACAAAATGTCATTCTGCTTCCTCTCTTAGTACAAAAAGAAAAGGTCCAGGTTCATTGTTCAATTCAATCATGGCATCCATGTGTCCCCCGAACCCCATGTCCCCAAAGTTCAGTGCCAAAACCGCTCTCTTGGCACAAAAAGGACAGGACCATATTCTCACATTGACTTTCAGCATGGAGTTCACCCATCCCCGGCTGGGTGGGTGATGGCTGGGTGCTGGCTGCATGGGCTCATTCAGCTTTTAGATGTGACAAAAATGGGAAGGCCAAACATTTTTAACACCACTTAGGCTTTCTTTTGAATGTGGCAGTTTTACTAAAATGTTTTTGAATATAAATGTTGACTAATCTTATACTTCCTTTTAGTGTGTGTGTGTGTGTGTGTGTGTGTGTGTGTGTGTGTGTGTGTGTGTGTGTGTGTGTGTAGTTGTATGAGAAAACTACACACATATGGTGCCTCCTGACTGCACCTAGAATATGAACTGACCTACCAAGGCTGACTATTGCCTCGAATATACCGCTTAACAGGCTGAACTACACCTAAGATATGACCTGACCTCCCTGAGTCATTTCCATTATGGTCTCTACTTAGGTTCTAAAATACCTAGGCTCTATGCTTCAGGCCTGTCTGATTCATATTCAACACACCCCCCCTCCATATGGGACACTAAATCTGGGATCATGCATTTGGTGCAACCTAAAGAGCTGTTTAATGATCGTATTTTGACTGGAACTCCACCAAATTACTGCATTCATTTTACTTTACATGTTGCTTACATTAAGGTAAATTACTTAAACTTGAAGTAAATGTACTTAACCTGGCCTATAATATGTTTTCATTTGTCCCATTTAATATCTTGACTGAATTCCATTCAGTCTCCTACCTTGGCATAATGAAGGGTCTATTATTGTCTGAGCATACATGTACAGTATATGACCTTGGCTTAATGAGATAAGAGATAACACACTCCGTGAATGGACTCTTTTGCTGTGTGTGGTGAGTTATAAACAGTTGGCTGCGTCAACGCTCTCCCGGCTTTTCTCTTGGCCCATTGAGAATTTCTCTTCTCACTGTGGGTCAGAGAGTGCTTGTCTCTGCTGATAAGGTCTCGACAAGTTACCATGGCTACGCCATCTTGAGCGCCCGAGGTGCGGAACAGAAAAGATGAGTTCTACGTCTCCGCTTCTATGCTACAGCGTTCATACTGAGTTGCAAACTTTTTCTCAAAAAAAACTTTATAGCACTTCTAATCCTTATTTTAAGGATATCTTTTTATTATTATATTATTTATCTATACGCACAATACATGTGCCCAATCATACCAGGCCTATATTTGCTTGAAATAAATGTACTTAACCTGGCCTATAATATGTTTTCATTTGTCCCATTTAATATCTTGACTGAATTCCATTCAGTCTCCTACCTTGGCATAATGAAGGGTCTATTATTGTCTGAGCATACATGTACAGTATATGACCTTGGCTTAATGAGATAAGAGATAACACACTCCGTGAATGGACTCTTTTGCTGTGTGTGGTGAGTTATAAACAGTTGGCTGCGTCAACGCTCTCCCGGCTTTTCTCTTGGCCCATTGAGAATTTCTCTTCTCACTGTGGGTCAGAGAGTGCTTGTCTCTGCTGATAAGGTCTCGACAAGTTACCATGGCTACGCCATCTTGAGCGCCCGAGGTGCGGAACAGAAAAGATGAGTTCTACGTCTCCGCTTCTATGCTACAGCGTTCATACTGAGTTGCAAACTTTTTCTCAAAAAAAACTTTATAGCACTTCTAATCCTTATTTTAAGGATATCTTTTTATTATTATATTATTTATCTATACGCACAATACATGTGCCCAATCATACCAGGCCTATATTTGCTTTTTCAGTGATTATTAGCTCTCATACTGAGAGCTACATATTGACCTTGGGCTTCGTGAGGGAGTGATTCTTACTAGCTGACTGCTGTGGGGGAGGTTTATAAACAAGTTCACAACACTGCTCTTTCGGCTTTCCTCCCTTGGCCCAGTGAGAAAAGAGATAGCTTCTCCTCTTCTGATAAGGCCTGTTAAGTTGCCATGGTTACGCAAGCCTCTGCGCTCTCCCGTCGCGAGAGTATGGCCCGTTGATCAGAAAAGATGAATACTCGTCTCTAACGGGCTCTACCAACCGAAAACGCTTACAGCTTTCTCAGAACTTTATATGCGCTTCTGGTCCTTACTTTAAGGCCTTCCTTTTCTTTCGAGTACGTTTGGGTGTAATGACTCTTCCAGCTCACATGGCAGGCTAAATAGACACTTTACTCTAATCAAACATTAGATTACTATATTCCAGCCATACAAGGTACATTTAGCCACTTAATTAATAAACTCTATATATATAGCAGCTTCTGCTGCCTTCTAACTAATAGGCTGGAGATCTTTCTTCCACTTAGGTTTTGGCTATTTACATCTTGTAGCGCTTATTTTGCACACTCATTTAAGTGAAATGAAACAGAAACTACTCGTTGTCTCACTGAATACAGATTAATATTTCACTTATTCAATCCATCAGCCCCCTTAGGTTAGGGGTTGTTCTATCTTTGTAATGACAAACCTTCAACTCAATACACAGAGTGTAGCTCAGCAGCATGCCAGTGTTATATGAAAACCCCAGGGATAACATGTTAAACCACTCTTATATGCCCACTTCAATATCATCCTGGCATATTTGGATGAATGTGGCAACTACTGTGTATTCATTAAGCGTGACAGGGAAACACAACGTCACATTACTTGCACATGTCCACCCCTCTTTCTGGGGGTAGCTTAACTTTGCCTGTCCATTTGCGACAAGACACAAAACACAAAACACAAAAGATTTGACAACCACATGGAATGCACAACGATGTCTGTTCACACACCAGCCCTTATCTCTGCTACCTTGAAATTGGTAGCTAAATCTAGCAGTGACTTTTGACTATGACCAGAGTGTAACTAAAGTTTGCTGTGGGAAACACACCACAGGCTTAGTACGCTTATCTCACAGACGTACCCTGTTAGACAACATCTAACAGATTTATAAAAACAACAGACTGCAGCATATACTCACAGCTGTTGTGCGGACGGAAGCACTCGTCCGGCTTTGTTAACCCTAGCATGTGATGCATCACTAGGACCACTGACCTACTACAAGGAGAGTGTAATAAACCCTGCTGGCGTACCAAACGTCAGGCTGAATATGGACTCTAACCATATTGCTGCGCGTATCTAACTACGCAGTCTTTTGCTAATGAACCTCATTAGGCTTATATATGGACTCTAACCATATTGCTGCTTGAACCCAAACAGTCTTATCTCTTAACTCTGTCACGTCACTAAAAAAAAAAAAAAAACTGTATAAGTCACTTAAATGTTAAATTACTCGGGTCTAAATCAGTGAAATTTGGAAGCATGTACTACATGTGGGAACAATAAAAAGACAAGGTTTAACTAAGGTAAACCCTGCATCATAACCTACATGTTACCAGGCAAGAGGAGAGGCACTTTTTCTCTAGATGAAGAGTAAAATATGAAGTGACTCACCTCCTGCATCTGGTCCCACTAAACTGACACCATTTGTTACGATCAACTGTATTCTACGTATTGGACCCTCGTCTGGTTCTGGTGTGTGACGACCCGGTTGGCATTTCCATGGTTCGGCGGCGGACAGACAGACAGGCCGGCCCGGGAGAAGATTAACATGACACGAGACTTGGTCACATCAAAACGTTCACAAGGTTTATTCCACTTACAGCAGCATATATATCTTGGATACTTCATGTCCTAATGACGTCACAGACTAGACATCACAATCACTGCCTGCCAGCAGCGGCCTTCAGCGTGCCCTAACACAGCTCCGAACACAGCACCAAGTATCAGAACACTATAATACAACAGGTCCCACCATGAAAAATAGACCAATTTAATCAATTGTTTTGTCAAGTACAGCTGTGTCAAGACACATGTGCTACTGTGCACATGATGTGCAGCATTGGCTGTTAAAACTCAAAGGTCTAGGAGGCAGAAACCTTATAGCTGGCTCATTTTACCTGATGTTCCCTCAGCCCTATGTTCCCTCAGAAGGAGCATTGGTCCGAGGTGCGCTGGGGGTCGGGAGAGGGTGGGTGGTTAGGTTTAGGTGTCTGCCCCGGGGGAGGTTAGGGTTAGGGTGAGGGTTTGAGGTAGGTTGTCGATCGGACCGTCGGCATATTGACGCGGACCCGAGGGAACATAAAGCTGAGGGAACATACCGTAGGTACGGTCCCAGACCACCCTATATACAGACCAAAGTTTGGCGGAGCCCGTTGCTCTCTGTTGCCGTTGCTGCTGTTAGGGTTGCCATGTCCACGCACGCACGCACGCGCGCACACACACACCCAACAGAGTTGTAGGAGGGGAGGTGTGCAACAGTGTGCTCTGCTGTGCTATCCCGACCTGCGTAGCCGGATCGGCTGCTGCTCTGTTAGCGCCAGAGTTTAATGTCAATAATAAAATATAAAACGACGAAAAATCATATTGCATTGTTAAATCAAGCAGGCAGTATCAGTTGTATATGATCAGGCGGTCCTATGCAAGATTAGAATGAATTATATATATTGCGATGAAAATGCTTCAATCTTTGAGATAAAAATGAAGAGGCTAGATCTATAAAGAACTACACACATCAAATGCTGCAACTTATCAATCAATGGCACTGCCAAAATTACTATTATCATTATTCTCACTGTATAGGACATATGGTTTTCAAGGTTTGCAATGTTCAGGGCCAGATTAACCCCCATGAGTGCCCCTGTGCAGATCATTTTTAAACACTGACTGTTCTACCTGCAAAAGTTTTTCAGAGGCAGATCTCACCAAGTCGCGCGCCAAGATTTTGGGGGCCCTTGGGGGACATTTTGGGGGCCTTTACAGCAATTTCACATGAGAAATGTACCATCTGATGTTATTTATATTATTAACTTCTTCCCTCCATTAACAGTGTTTACCAGTAAGACGCGCAAACGCGGGAAGCGAACGCAGCTGAGACCCTGCAGATCATGTCTGTCTGTCTGTCTGTCTGTCTGTGTGTCTGTCCCGCTGTTACTGTATATGTGGACCTGGCCCCTTTTGTGCCCATATATGGAGCTGAGTGGACCTGGCCCCTTTTGTGCCCATAGATGGAGCTGAGTGATTGCTGATGCAACACACTCCATATTTGGATAGCGGGACAGACACACGGACACACACACAGACAGACAGACATGATCTGCTAGGTCTCATAGTAAGTGCTCACTGCGTTCGCAATAAACTTTTTATAAAGGGCAGTGCGCTGCACTGTGCTGCAGCAACACTGCCTGAATTGAATTGAAATTGACTGTGGCTGGCCTGGCCTGAGCTTAGGAGAGATTGTTTTTTGTTTTTTTTAATGCCCCCCTTGCCACATGCCCCTGTGCAGCTGCACATTGCGGCGATGGTTAATCCGGCCCTGGCAATGTTTAGTGTGTTGTCCTGTCCATGTCCTGTGACTCCTGTCCAGATGGTAGCCTACATCTCAAGGGGTCTTTTTCCTAATAAAGAAACTTGAATCATCTTTGAAATTTTTACAAACAAATAAATAGGCTAGTTACAGTAGCTGCCCACTTAAGCACCCTGACCACTGCAACAATAACATTAGCACCCCTCCCCACCCCGAGGATGGCCTATAGGTGAGGAACGTTGTTTTACCAGTTCTAGATGGGAGATCATTAAGATGCTGCTGCATCCTGTATTAAGATGCATCCTTACTTCCTTCCTTTCAAGCAATGGAATGTAATTGAATGCCTGGAAATGTACCATTGTTTTGTCTGTAACTATATAGTTATAACCAATAACCGAAAACCAATCCATCGCGCAAGGTAAGTTACATTATCGCGCATTATTAGTTATTATTATATTAAAAATATATTAAAAAATATATTATTTTCATTATTTTTTCCACTTTTGATCTAAGGGGGCAAAGAGGTTGATTTAGAGTGGCAAACACCCCCTTTGCCCCCCCGTGGCGCCGGGCCTGGCGTAGACTATGAGGTTCCAACTTCCAAACGGAGCTCGGGTTAATATAAGGACAGAAAACGTTTTGTTATGAAATGGAATGGAATGTGTTTGTTTGTGATGCTGAAAAGCAAACAAAGTGATTGAAGTATTTATTATTAACAGTTTGCAGAATGGCTACATTTCACATCAAAGTACAACTCAATACAGAGACTGTTACTGAGGACGACACACTGATAAAGCATTACACTGGTTTCAGGGTCCACCATGTTCAATTCATTGCAACATTTGGTTACAATATACATTTCTATATATAAAAAAATGGAAATCATGTAAGGAGGTAAAAAGGGAAAGGAAACATACATTAAGGGGGAGAAGGGGTGGGGGGGGATTCAGATTTTACGGGGCCTGTTTCCAATTGCAGCCGTCCGGTCCGTAGGTGCCCTTTGAGAGCGGTTTGAAGGAGTCAAGGGATTCGCATGTCTTAATGACTGTTGGTGGTAGGGCGTTCCACATTTTGGTGGCATAGGATAGGAGCGAAAATAATTTAGTCCCTTGTTTGTGCCGAATCTGGGTTGCACATGGTTTGTTGAACTCCCTCTGAGGGTCCACATTTTAGTGGTCAAAGCTGGAACTGCAGGCGGGCCCGTGCATTTAGCATGAGGAAACCCTGTGCAAGTTGCAACAGCAGCTGGGGTTTACAATTTCCACATTTTGACCACCAACTGTAGGTGTTCAAAATGTGGAAGTAGAGCCTTCTTCCGTCCGGGTGCTTCAAAACGTTTGATTGATTGATTGAAAATGTTATTTCACAGTAATGCCCTTTGCTGCTCCGTTGCAGGCATTAGAGCTATGGACCAGAGCTAGCAGAAAGGGTACATTTCAAACAGAGCTGCGAACCCTCACACATTGGGCGTGAGAGTCTTTCACACTCGCTCACGCCACGCCAACTCAAAGTCAATACAATAATACAATAATAGGTAAAGTCCAAGCACAACTCAATACAGAGACTGTTAACTGTGGACGACACCATAAAGCATTACACTTGTTTACAACACGGTCTACCATGTTCAATTCATCATAACATTTAAGAGACGTACAAATATACACTTCTAGATAACCAAAAACAGGAAATCATCAAAAAAGGAGGTAAAAAGGGCAAAAACATATACATGCAAAGGGTTGGGGGGGAGACTCCGACTTTATGGGGCCAGTTTGAGAGCGGTTTTGACGTGTTCTTGCACGCACCGTGACGCACGGTTCTAGAATCCCAGTGTGGTAAAGTAAAGTGGACCAGGTTATAGAATCCCAGTGTGGTAAAGTAAAGTGGACCAGGTTCTATAGAACCCCAGTGTGTCTAAAGTAAAGTGGAGCAGGTTCTATAGAACCCCAGTGTGGTAAAGTAAAGTGGACCAGGTTCTATAGAACCCCAGTGTGTATAAAGTAAAGTGGACCAGGTTCTGTAGAACCCCAGTGTGGTAAAGTAAAGTGGACCAGGTTATATAGAACCCCAGTGTGTATAAAGTAAAGTGGACCAGGTTCTATAGAATCCCAGCGTGGTAAAGTAAAGTGGACCAGGTTCTATAGAATCCCAGTGTCGTAAAGTAAAGTGGACCAGGTTCTATAGAACCCCAGCGTGGCAAAGTAAAGTGGACCAGCACAGCAGAGAGTGTGAAGAGAAGTAAATTAGTAATATAGCTTCACAATGTCTTTCATGGAATAGACTGTATGTGCATGCATAAAGTGAATGGAAAATCGAGTGGCAAAGTGAGTTTAACGTTGTTTAACATTGTTTAAAGTAGTGATCGACCGATAATCGGCCACGGCCGATTATCGGCTTCGATATTCATGTTTTTTATTAATATCGGTATCGGTGGTAAAAAAAAATAATCGAGGCCGATTATTTTATTTTTTCTCATGCGCAAATATTGGCGCAACAACCTCTCTCACTAACAATATGCCGACCAAAACATCCTTCGATTGGTTGAAAACGTACATCATGAGCCAATGAAACAAATGAATCCTCTGCGAGTGCGTCTGCAGTGCTGACTGAGCACAGAAAAAAGAAAACACAGCATGTTGTGCACAGAGCTGGGGACACCCTCATCTGCCGCTTTGTCGTGGAGAAACTGGCTGTTTTACAAGTAAGATAGACACAATTATATAACCCTTCACAGCGTGCTTATACATTTACACTTTATTATTATCTTGGAAATAATTAACTGTCTGTCTCGCTTTCTCTCTCTCTCTCTCAAAGAGACATGTGGAAAACTTTCCAGCCATGAGCCATCACAATCCGCCTTAAACACTCACCAGTTCAACTTCTCCAAGAAGCAACACGGAGCTTGTTTTTCAGGTAATCCGTTCGTTGTAATGTAACGCTCATGTAAAATATAATGGCATTATGTGACTGACTGCATGCTGACTCGCTTCCGAATGTTTTATCTCGTCTCACAGGAGGGGAAGCCACGGCACGGTGCTGCAGTTCCACCGCCATCAACGGAGTGAAAGGAGACGGACATTCTTCTTCTTCCACAAAGTAAGAGAACTTTACTGAACTGCTTTGTTTATAAACGCATGATTATTATCGACGCATACATGAAATGTGCGGCCGGTCGAGCTTCTAGTCAACAACAGTGCAACAAGTACTGGGGGCAGCCATTTTTCCCCAAATCAGACGAGGGAGCACAATTGTATGGGTCACGAGATTCAATGTAACACCGTTACATAGAACGTAGCCATGTAGTGTTGCATATAAAATGTGACCTTATATAAATGTGCTACCCCAGGTAGCACATTTATATAAGGGTAACATTTTCTATGTAACATTGAATCGGCTCCCAATCTACAAGCTCACAATGTTTTAATGAGGCTTGTAGAGGGCCATTATCAGTATTTATGTACTTGTTTGTAAATGTTTATTATTACAAAAAAATAAACATTGACTCTCTCAACCTCCTGTTATTGTAATGTAGATGGCTCCTCCAGGACGGCGTACGACAATTGGACGACGACATTGGACCTTATGTGATTTAATGTTCACTGTTGTATAACTGGTGTAAAGACAATTGTAGCTATTTATGAGATTTTTTGCTGTGAAAAAAAATAACCAAAAAACCTCTGTTGGAGTCTGTTGCTGTACTAAACACAGCCTGCACTTTAGTTTACTGTACTACTCACTGTGTTGAATGTTCCATGCTGCTACTGTGCTACAGTACATTGCACTTGTTTAAAAATGCACTTGTTTAAAAAATGCATTTGATGGGGGGGGGGAGGGGGAGTGTTACTGAAGTAACTGAATACAATGTTGTTGTTCATACTGTACTACTCACTGTGTTGAATGTCCCATGCTGCTACTGTGCTACAGTACATTGCACTTGTTTAAAAAATGCAAAAATGCATTTGATGGGGGGGGGGGAAGTGTTACTGAAGTAACTGAAAACAATGTTGTTCTTGTGCTTGCTAAGCAATAAATGTTCTCCAATACATTTAAAGGAATTCTTGTGTTGAAAGTTATGTTATTTTTACTTTTTTTTACTTTTTTTCTTTTTACTATTCATAATCGGTCATAATATCGGCTATCGGGCTTTTTGATTGTCCACTAATCGGTGATCGGATATATCGGCCAAAATCCATATCGGTCGATCACTAGTTTAAAGCAATCTTTCTGTTTGGATGTATGAGCTGTCAAGGCCATAAATTCGTTTTTGCCACTCAGTTTCCACATAACTTCCTGATATGATGATGATGTCACACGCCTAACCTCTATACATAGCCTCACGTGAGTATCAGTGGTGTGTGCGTCTCTTGTGGGACAAAGTTAACTCCTCCGTGTGTGTGTGTGTGTGTGTGTGTATGTGTGCATGTGTAGGCTGTCTCCAAACATTCAAGGTTTGAATGTCCGCTCGTTAGGTTTGGCACTTGCATCTTAATTAATGGGCTTGAACCATTCTTTTTATTTATTTTATATACATTTTTTTTTTTTTCCTTTTTTATTAACTCGAAAATATATCTCTGCGAGAATGCGATATGAGCATGTAAAATTCCTGTCAGAAGGTATGATTTCTAAAAGAAATATCTCCTTGTTCTGCTGTGCACATTCATTTGGTGATTGGCCTGCAGCTGAGGTGATTGACCTTTCTCACCTTGTTCCATTGAATGGAATGTCTGATTATTTTCTCTCACACACACACACACACACACAAGGTGGATCTCAATCCGTGGTGTACACACTTCAAGGTGCGATACTAGGTAGAATAGGGTAGGTGACTGCACTGGCACTAACGGGGGCACTGCCCTGTGTAGGTGACATAGTGTGGACGCAGAGTGTTGTCTGTGAATTGGGACACTGAGCTGGGCGGAGCCGAGTGTAGCTGGGCGGAGCCAAGCGGAGCTCAGATTTCTCGACTGGCAGCCATTACTGTTTTCTCCGCACTGATCGCAATGTTTTTAAAAGGTCTAGAAACTATTTTTTTAGCCCACGGAATTTACTTTCAAGTTATTTTTGGGTAGTATTTAGTTGTTTAAACTTCATATGTGTGGTCAATTAATCATAAAAGATCCTATTTAAAAATATCAAACAACGATGTCGGAGAATCCGAGAACCGTGTTGTCTCGCCTTGGAGGCTGCCAGCAGAGAGACGTACCCGTGTTTACCTCTCCTTTGTCGGCATAGGCCGAAGCAATTTCCCCTGTTTCTCATACGGAACGAAATTATGACCCATGCCCGTCTATTGTGGATATTTACAGCCTACATGCAATTCGTTTCCAATTGTTTTATTTCCCCAAATGTCAAGTGCATTATAAATAACAGCTATTATATTATTGTTATTATTATTACGTCGAGTCTATGGTCGAATCTGATTTAACCTGAGTCCTGATTCCGTGCAAAGAGTTGCTGAAAGGAAGGATATAGGCTACCTGTAACCTGCATATATATATATAGCCTATTCACTTAATGATAAATGTTTTTACATTTGGATAGAATACAGACTATTGTCGCATCTGCTGTTTGATTTGTATTAGCAGGCACCGATCAATCACTGATCTACGCTATGAGCTTGTAGATCTTCTAAGTAAGTTCATGGTTAATTTGTGTATGCCTATACCTTTACAGCCAGCTAACAGCTAGTTCGTTTTCATATAGGCTAAGTTTATTGCTATAATGACATTTAACTTTGACAATATAGGTCTACTTTTACATTTAAAACAACCACATATAGGCCTATATAGCCTACTGTAAAGTGAGTATAAACTGTTAATTCAACTGAGAGAAATTCATTAATCAGAATGCTACTCTTAATCAGTTAATCACATTTGCATTTACATGAATGAAAAGGTTAAACCAGGCCAACTCTCAGCTCCAAATGGATAGGCTACATTTATCACAATATTATTTTACTGTGTAATCTAACACAAATCTTACAAATGCTGTCACTCAGTTATTTAATTTAGGCAGAAAATATATCACTGAATAGTGTATGCAATTAATGCATTCAAAAGAGCTGAAATGTTTTATGGACCCTAGTGATTATTTAATAATAATAAAACTGTATTTGTATAGCACCTTTCATGACATGAAATGCAGCTCAAAGTGCTTTACAGAGCAATGGAGAAAAAAAGAAGAAAAGCAAGGCAACGACATTAAAAAACAAGTAGTAATGCAATGCAATACAGTGAGGACATGAATAACAAAAAATAAAAGATCAATTAAAAGCAAGCAGAAGTGGGTCTTGAGCTGTGCTTTAAAAATGTCTACAGAGGCTGCCTGTCGAAGGTACAGTAAAAGCTTGTTCCATGCCGACGGCCCGTAGAAGCAAAAAGCTGCTTCCCCGTATTTTTTAGTTGCCATTTTTTTTAGGCAAAGCGAGCAGGCCAGCAGTGGAAGACCTTAGGGGGGCGGTTTGGGACATATTTAGGAAGGCAGTCATGTAGGTAGGAAGGTGCGAGACCATTGAGAGCTTTATACACAAGTAAAATAATTTTAAAATCAATCCTAAAAACAACCGGAAGCCAGTGCATGTGAAGCCAAAACTGGAGTAAAATGTTCTCTCATCTTAGTTCTAGTTTAAACTCTGGCTGCTGCATTTTGGACAAGTTGTAATCTGTCAGTTGTTTTCTTAGGCAGTCCTGAAAGAAGTGCATTGCAGTATAAATCAAGCAGAGAAAAAACAAAGGCGTGGATTAGCGTTTTTGCATCGTCCAAAGACAAATAGGCTCTGATTCGTGCAATATTTCTAAGGTGAAAAAAGGCAATCTGGGTAACATGATTAATGTGTTTGTGTGTTTAAGTTGTTTCGCCATACCCATTTATTTTGCCATAAATCAGATAGCTTTAAGGTACGGCCATGACAGCAATGGTAGGAAAAAATATATATAATATGAATCATATTCGGATATTCGGTTTTCGGGGGGCCAACTGTTTCCTATATTCGGTATTCACTGCAGTTTCGGCCAAGAATTTCCCTTTCGGTGCATATTGTATGAGTACCGGTATGTAAATAGTTCAATTCAACTTTGTAAATACAAAATGTATTTATTGTTATTTTGTCTTCAGTATAAAAATTAATGAACATTGAACAAGGATACCGTATCTCAGACTCAATCATGTAAAAAATAACGTCAAAATCAAGTCATTCCAGTAGAAAATTAACACAAATACATAAATAAAAAGTACATTCATTGAACATTAAACACAAACAAATAGATTGCACTGAACTGAAAATAGATTGCACTGAACATGAACATTACACATTGCAGAGAGAGGATGAACTGGCTGTTCTCTCTAGAGTCTCTACTACATTTAAATGTAAACTACTACTACTACTACTACTACTACTCTCCCCCTCTTCTTCGGGCCAGCCTGCACATTGGGTCCTGGTGTTCCTGACCCTGCTCCAGACCCCAGTGCAGCTGTACCACTATGGTCTGGTATGGCCTCGGCTAGGCCTGGTGGTGCTGTAGGCCAGCAGTCCGGCTCCGTTCCAGAGACTTCCAGACATGGCAGTCTCACGTGGTGGTGCTGCTGTAGGCCCGCCGCTGCAGGCCACCTCCTCACCCGTCTTTGGATACTTGCACGCCTAAGGCAGTGGAAAATGAAGGTTTCAGAACCACTGGTTATTTGTATGGCAGTAGTGCTACAACTCAGAATTCCCTTATTGTTAAAAAGAAAAGGCTTTTGTGCTTGGGTAATATGTTCTGTTGTGGACTTGTGGTCCAATGATGACTTTACAACAGGTTGCCAGGTTGTATTCTATTGCTAGTTTGATCACTTTCACCATAAAATAACATGAATTAATAAATGGAAATAGCCAATCTACAAGCTCACAAGTCACAACATGTCGCACTGCAACGTGTTGGGAGCTTGTATATCTTCTATTTTTGGTGTGGACTTTTCTAGTCCTCTATAGCAGTGCTTCCCAAACTTTTTCATGTCAAGGACCACCAAAATTATACTAATTATCCTGCGTACCCCCATTAGAAAAGATATGCCAGGGACAGACCCCCCATAAAAATGTTTTTACAGATCTAGCAGTGATTTTCAATCAGTTTCATTTCAAGGGACCCCCAGTTTGACCTGAATTAGGCTATGATCCCCATAATGGCATTTCTATCTCTGGGACCCCAATGTATATTGTAAAATCAGAGTGTACAAATGGAACGGGGTTCAACTAAGAGATTGTACCATTTATACATTACAATCTATCTCTGAGTAATAATAACAATAATATAATAGCGGTTATTTATAATGCACTTGACATTTGGGGAAATAAAACAATTGGAAACGAATTGCATGTAGCCTAGGCTGTAAATATCTACAACGGATCATTCATATCATACAGCGGTGAATTGCTTCGGGCTACGCCGAAAAAGGGTATGCTCACACGGGTACATCTTGTCTTTGGCCGCCCCAATGCGAGACGACACGGTCCTCGAATTCTCCGACATGATTAATTATAATCTAATATAATGATTAATTGACCACATATATGAAGTTTAAACAACTAAATACTCCGTGAAAATAACTTGAAAGTAAATTCCGTGGCCTGTGTGTGACAAGTTTTAAGAGGGCTTAAAAACCACAACAGTAATGGCTGCCAGTGGATCTTTTTTATTTGGCTCTGTCTGTCATGATACATTTGATGGCATAAACAACTAACTAAATACTATCCCAAAGATATTAAAATATTAAAATTAGCTTCCGTGACACAACACTTTTAAAAGATTTTAAAACTTACAGTTTTCATCCGACATCATGCTGTTGCCGCTCTCTGCTCTGCTCCGGGCTAGCTGCGGTGAAGATGAAGAAGTGCTTTTGACCGCCGCGCAGGGTACAACGCTGCTATCCTTTGGAAGCGGCCTCAGGCGGGGGAAAATAGTGCGTGGCCTAGTGTAGTGTCAACGCGAGTCTTTTTGCGCTCTGTGGAATGGGAAGCACTGGGGCGCACCGTTGTGACGTCATATATCCCGAAATACACACTGGCCAGTGTCCACCCTGCGGTTTGAGATTCACCTACAGACTCCGTGGTTGCGGCGGGGCTCGAGCCCCCATGAGGAATTAGACCTGAATAGTATATTCGCCTAGTCGGTTCGTCCCGTTTGAGAGAGAGAGAGAGAGAGATCCATTGATCTCTATTGTGGTATACAATAGGAGGGCAGTGGTCATGATTCATTTTTTTTATTTTTATTTTATTTACTTTTTCAGCGCAAGGCATAATTTCTACAGCAGAGTTGTTTCATGTTTTCATGTAGCATTCAAAACTCAACTAGCGCAAGTAGGGATGCACCGAAAGGGAAATTCTTGGCTGAAACCGAATACCGAATATAGGAAACAGTTGGCCGAAAACCGAATACCGAATAGCCGAATACATCTTTGTTGTAAAGCTACCTGATTATGGCAAAAGACATGATTATGGCAAAACCTAACTTAAATAATAAACCCTTATGGGTCCATTAAAAAACATCTAAATAATTGGAGGCTTTGTGATTAATTAATCTCAATTAATCACATTTTAATCGCATATCAATAGGCCTATTTGACCTGAGCAGTGAGCTTTTTTTTCTACATAAGCATAGGCAATAAAAACAAGTAGTAATAATAATAATAGTGATAATAATATTATTTATATTAAGCTTCTCTGAGTACTTAAAGACACTTTTCAAAGAGAACATGAGAAAACAAATAAAAACAACTTTATTAGAGAAAAACTAAGACTATAGAATAAAATAAATTAAAGTGGAATGAGATAGCAATATTCCAGAGGTGGGTTTGAATTTATAGGTGGTGGCATGTCTCTGAGTTTTGGGAAGTGCATCGTTTTGACAGGTCTGCCTGCTGTGGACAAAGATACAGTCTATCATTCATTGTTAAAGCTCCAAATGATATTCCCATTCGTCTTTGTGTCTGCCCGTGTAAACGCAGCAGCGAGTGTGAGGGGACGAGGGTTGGGGAACGGATGTGAAGTACATAGTGTTAAAACTAACGTTAGCTCCCATGCTAGCTACTAGCTTCCCTCGTCAACACCACCACAGATCGGGTGGAAGCTGCTAATATCACGTTGCTTGTGCCCGTGGATGGGAAATAAGATTTAGAAGGCTATAGAATCGTGGATGAAAGCACAGTTGTGTCGGATCTACCTGTGCGTTCCGTGACTGCTGCTCGTGTGTTGTGTTCTGTTGCGACTGTCGCTGGCTGGGGGCTGCTGAATGATGCATAGTTAAAGAGCGTCATAAGCATGCGCCCTTCCTGCGCTGGAAGTAGCAGATCTACAAGCTATCTACCCGTCGCAATGCACAGCGCGTTGGGCTTGTACATCTGTGTTTTCCTCGCAGTTTAGTTCGATTCACAACTTTAGGACCACTACTACTATTCGGTGATATTTTTCGGCTTATTTGAGCCGAAACCGAATAGGCCGAAAATACATTTTTAGCCATTTTCGGCCGAAATATTTTCGGTGGCCGAATTTTCGGTGCATCCCTAAGCGCAAGGATTGTATTTGCACATTTCTTGATTCTTTTGACATTACAAATGGACTGGATGTTAGAGCTTGGCAAGCTTCCACTCATGCTTCGCGAGGAAACTCTGGATTTTTTCGAGAACACACGCCCCAGATCCGGAAGAGGCGTCTGCCTTCATATGCCTATGCCCTTTGAGAGCGGTTTTCAAGGAGTCGGAGGCGTATTCCCTATTGGGCCAGCCGGGCCGTGGCCCAGTCTATATAGAGCTGGCCCAACTGGTCTAACGAAAAAACAAGAAAAACAATAAAGATAGCCTACATAATTGGCAGCCCTTCACCCCACTGTGCATGTTAGTAGTAAAGCCACTTTTGTTTTAAATGTTCCCCCATTACTAGCACGACGGCAAAGCCATCTCACCAATCGGCCGAGTTGCGTGTTAGACATGTATTGGTGGTGTAGTGAATCTTGTGGACCAGGCCCATTGCAAGATGCTGTACTCTGTCGTCAACCCTAATGCCCCATTCACACCAAAGAAGCTAGGACAAAAAAGCGAAGCTAAAACTATTTAGACGCAGCTTTTTTTGTAGAAAGTGGGCATGTACAAGGTAGCTGGCAGTCAAGCGGCCTGGGCTGGCCTTGAGACTAGTGGTGGGAACTTTCGTTCATTTGAGTGAACGGTTCGGTCGTTCACTAAAAAGATCCGTTCATTTCGTTCATTTTGGTCATTTCGGTCGTACTGCTGTAAGCTATAGGATCTCCCGCACGGACCCACCAGTCACTCGAACGAGTCGTTCAATTATTGGCTGAGCCAGGCCGATCGTCCTTCCAGGCTATGGGATTTTCTCTGGGAGGGATGGGGTCCAATCTCCTCTGGTGCGGCTAGGAGTAGCCATTTTTTCCCCTACAGTCTATGGTAGTAGCAGAGTAGCACTGTCAATTAGCATCGAACATTTGTGCTCGTTATAGCTAAATACGGTATTAAAAAATTATGAAAATCTTAGTTACAATGAAACTGAATGGATGTGTTTTTTTTAAGGGTAACGGTTCCGTTTTGGCAGAGTCAGACGATCCGTGATGTCAACACCAGTCACTCCTCCCAGTCACCCCCAGTCATGATGCCTTCTACCCGGGCATAATTTCCCTTTTACGTCCCCTGTCTGTCTGGGACCACCAGAGCTCCAATAGCTATAGCAATTATCACAATTTAAATAAATAAGCATATAGAAACTATTTCACATTAACAATGTTGGTAAAACTAAGATATTTGAGGGGAAATATATAATTTATATCCACAAATAAAATAGTATCATTGATTAACTCCATTCCTCTACCCTCCATCCCTTTAGTTTCCATGGTTATTGAGCCCCTCCTATATTTAATTTATACTAACCAATTATGGTAATATGAATTGTATGCTATTAATGCTAGTAGTATAAAGAAGTAGCCTAATCTATTTTCATGTTTTTATAGAATTAAATACTATATATTTTTTTTGTATGTATTAGCCTGTTTATTTTGATATAATTTCACCATAATAGTATAATTTCACCATAATATTATAATATCACCATATTAGTAGTACATTTAAACAGAAGAGAGCTAGTTTAATAACCAGTCACTCTTATTGTTTGATTGTCACTCTTTGATTAATTGAACAAGGTGGACCCTCTTGTAAACAAGTAATTCTGCAAACTGTTAATACATATTTCAATCAATCAATCAATCAATCAATCAATCAAAGTTTAATGTTTCTACGTTAATCATCATGACGTTGTTTGTTGCACTTGCAAGTAGTATTTGTATTTGCAACCAGAGGGCTACAAATACAATCAGTCATGCATTATTAGACTCGTCGGTCTTTCCTTCCACGAAATAAAAACGTATGGGTTTCCAATGCTAGACAATGTCAGACCCAAGTCTAAAATGTAAAATAGCGGCTGTAGAGGAGAAATAATTATATATTCAGTCACATCATAACCTATTTATGGATGAATAAATAATATAATCTTGGTAAACATGCTTGTAAATAACCGAACGAGACCATGGACCGGATCTCGATCCTCCCTCTTTTAACCCGGCTGAATTGCTCATCTTGGGGTATGAGATGAGCACGAGCGAAACCCTCCGGGATATTTTTTAAATAGCTGCTCTGTATGTAATGTAAGAGCATACCGTATTTATGGAAAGAAATACAATTGTATATATCCAGCACATCGTAAAAGCAATTAAAACAGCTTGTGACGTTGCCCAACTTTCAACATGTACAGCTAGCTACCACTGACTGATGGACTGTGATCTCTCTCGCACGCACGCACACGCGCGCGCACGCACGCACGCACGCAGACACACACACACAAGGTTCAAGGTTCAAGTTTATTTAGTGTCCCCGAAGGGCAAATTGGGTTGCAGCATAGACAGTACATTAAACAATGAATGAAACAGTACAAACAAACAAACAAACAGTTCACATAGCGGCCGGATACCCACACACGCGGTGCACACGACCGAAAGAGCGCGCGGGGGTCCCCTCCCCGAGTCCCCTACTCCCGGGGAGAGTTTGGGGATAAAGACAGGGGGTCCGTCCGACACGAAAACCGGTTTTAACTATTGTTTAGTTATTTGTCTATAGACTATCTATCTATATCTGCTACTTTATGAACCGTGTGTGTGTGTGTGTGTGTGTGTGTTTAGTCCACGGTCAACGTCAGCGACGGGGTTCAGTTGTTCACCTCTCTGGTTGGTGGGAACCGGGTGTCAGGGATGTCGTCACTCTTACCTGACGTCACTCTTACCTGATGTCATCCCCTCCATATATAAGGCATTCACGCCAGAAACAATCTCTGTCCGACTATTGAATATCAACGTGGTCAGTATTGAGATTCTAATTCTAAACCTGCAATTTAATCATTCTTAACTTGCTCCCAAAACCGAAGAATATCAAGACCGAACTCCAAGATAACAACTTGATAAGTTGTTAAGGTCAGCACTTTCCGCGCTTGCGACCAAGACCTCCTCCATCCTTACAGAATAGTCGGACCATTATTTGGCCGCAGCGGAAAAGATGTCTGCTGTTCCTCCTAAAGCCACCCAAACCGGGGTCAAAGACGAACCACAAGCTGAAGGGTATGTTTCCCCTCTCTCGGATAAAACTCCTGGAGAAGTCAAGACTGAAACCCAAGCTGAAGATTCCGTTTCCCTTCCCTTGGTAAAGTCTCCTGGAGAAGTCAAGATTGAATCCCAAGCAGCTGATTTCCCCTTCATTGGAAATGCTGATTGTGCCCCCTCTTTCCCTGACTCCTTTGGTGGCGCGCTCAACCACATCAATGACGCCAGTGGTCTGATGGATCTTGCAGAACTCCAACGCAGGGAGCGCGGTTTGCGACTAGAGCTTGAGACTCTCAGATGCCGACTCGCGAATGCTGGACTAGCCACTGGACTTTCTGAACCCCCCTTGGCAACTCCAACTTCCCTTACCAGGCCCCTACCATGCCCTCTCCTACCATACCCTTCCTTCCAACCCAATCCGATCCATGTACCACCCAACCCATCCAATCCAACCCAATCCAATCTTTATTGTCTTTATTGTGGCGGGAACGACCACCAGCTCGACTCCTGCAAGAGGCGGCCCGGTGATCCACCCAGGCGGAACTTCCTTCTGTCGGACACCAGCGGCGATTCCCCTCAACGGCCTCCCCTTGAGGCCACGGTCTCATGGCTTGGCCGGGAGATTACCCTTCCGCTCCTCTTCGATACTGGGGCGCATGGTGATTTTATTCCCCAATCGGCGGTCTCCGACCTAGGCATCGGCACCAGGGCCCTCCCATCCACCCTTAGTTTCCTCTGTGCCAATGGCTCTTTCTTGTTCTGCAGCCGCGTGACCCTTCCGGTCGGACTGGTTCTCTCCGGCAACCACCGCGAACAAATCTGCCTATTGGTACCCGATGGAGACTGCCCGCTTCCCCTGATCTTGGGTCGGCCTTGGCTGGATCTCCACGAGCCCCTCCTCCACCATTCGGGCCGGATCAATTCCTGGAGCCTTGCATGCCATTCCACCTGCCTCGGGGTCGCCACCACTCCTCCACCCCTTGAACCCAACCACTCCCCTCCTGAACTCATCGACCTCTCTGCGGTTCCTGCCCCTTACCATGGCCTGTCGGAAGTTTTCAGCAAGGAACGTGCCCTCTCTTTGCCCCCTTACCGTAATCATAAGGACTGCTCCATCGAACTCATTGAGGGCGCCCCCCTGCCTAGCTCCAGGCTCTACAATCTCTCTTTGCCCGAGAGGGCGTCCATGGAGAAGTACATCAGAGATTCGATCGCTGCAGGGATAATCCGCACCTCTTCCTCCCCGGTCGCTGCCGGCGCCTTCTTTGTTGGCAAAAAGGACGGCTCCTTGCGCCCTTGCATCGATTTCAGGGCCCTAAACGGCATCACTGTCAAAAATAAGTACCCCTTGCCTCTCATCGATTCCGCTTTCACCCCCTTGCATGGCGCAACTATCTTTTCCAAACTTGATCTTCGGAACGCCTACCATCTGGTACGCATCAAGGCCGGCGATGAGTGGAAGACGGGGTTTAACACCCACCTGGGCCACTTCGAGTACTTGGTCATGCCCTTCGGCCTGACCAACGCCCCTGCGATCTTCCAGGCCCTCCTTAACGACGTTCTCCGGGACATGCTGGGCAGATTCGTTTTCGTGTACCTGGATGACATTTTGATTTATTCTACCTCTTTAGCGGAACACACTCTCCACGTCCAGAAGGTCCTCCGACGCCTGCTTGACAACAGGTTATTCGTTAAGCCTGAGAAGTGCGAATTCCATAAGGATACTGTCACCTTTCTCGGCTACGTTATAGCCAAGGGCGAACTTCGAATGGACCCTGCCAAGGTTACCTCCGTGGCGGAATGGCCGGTTCCTTCGTCTCGGAAGGACGTTCAGTGCTTCCTGGGTTTTGCTAACTTCTACCGGCGATTCATCAGGGATTACGGTCGTGTTGCCCTCCCCCTTACCTCTCTGACTTCTACAAAGATACCTTTTGTTTGGTCTCCAGCTGCCGCGGCGGCGTTCGAAGAACTCAGACGTCGCTTCTCCACCGCTCCCATCCTCCGGCACCCAGACCCTGCCCTGCAATTTATCGTCGAGGTGGACGCCTCCGACTCTGGCACCGGTGCGATCCTCTCTCAACACTTCCCTTCCGACAACAAGTTGCATCCTTGTGCGTACTTTTCGCACCGTTTGACCTCTGCGGAAAGGAACTACGATGTGGGAGATCGCGAGCTCCTGGCTATTCGCCTGGCCTTGATCCAGTGGCGTCACCATCTTGAGGGCGCTTCCCACCCTTTTATCGTCTGGACTGACCACAGGAACCTCGCCTATCTGCGCGCTGCCAAGCGCTTGAACTCTCGCCAGGCCAGATGGTCTTTGCACTTCGACCGGTTCGACTTCTCCATCTCCTACCGCCCCGGTTCGAAGAACGGCAAACCTGATGCACTCTCCCGGCAGTTTTCGTCCAATGATTCTAGCCCTCTGGACGTGAACGTCCTTTCCCCTTCTCGGTTCGCCTTGTCGGCGACCCTGGACAACCCTCTGGACATTGAATCGAGGATCCGCTTGGCCCAGCAATCTCAACCTGACCCACGTGCCGGCCCGACGGATCGGTTATTTGTGCCTGACGCTGTGCGCTCGGACGTTCTCGAATGGGCGCACTCTTCCCTCCTCTTTGGCCACCCCGGGATCAACCGCACCCTTGCTTCGCTCTGCTCACGTTTTTGGTGGCCTACCATCCGTGAGGACACACGGGCCTTCGTCTCTTCGTGCTCGATTTGTGCACGCAACAAGACGTCCAGCAAGGCTCCCGCGGGCCTCCTCCTCCCCCTCCCTATCCCGAGTCGTCCATGGTCTCATATCGCGGTCGACTTCGTCACTGGGCTACCCACCTCTGCCGGCTTCACCACCATCCTAACGGTCATTGATCGTTTCTCTAAATCTTGCCACCTGATTCCCCTACCTAAACTCCCCTCCGCCATGCAGACTGTAGACGCTTTGATGACCCATGTCTTCCGACTCCATGGCCTACCCTCCGACATCGTCTCCGACAGAGGCCCTCAGTTCATCTCTCAAGTTTGGAAGGCCTTCTTCAAAGCGCTGAACTGCACCGTGAGCCTTTCTTCTGGTTTCCACCCCCAGTCTAACGGTCAATGCGAACGTATGAATAAGGACCTCTCTGAGGCCCTCCGTTGCTACACGTCTTCCAACCCTGCTGCTTGGCCCTCCTTCCTCCCTTGGGTGGAGTATTCGCATAATTCGTTGGTGTGCTCCGCGACGGGTCTCTCCCCGTTCATGTGCTCCTTGGGGTACCAACCGCCCCTCCTCTCCTTTGAGGAGAAGTTGATCGCGGTCCCTTCGGTTCAATCTCACATCGAGCGCTGTCAGAGAATTTGGCAAAGGGCGCAGGCGTCCCTTCTGCGCGCGTCTAAGAGCTCGCAGACCCAAGCCAACCGCCGCCGGTCGGTGGCGCCCACCTACTCCCCTGGCCAACTTGTCCTCTTGAGCACCAAGAACCTCAAGTCGGCTTGCCGCAAACTGACCCCTCGCTTCATCGGCCCATTCCCTATTGACTCCATCATCAATCGCTCCTCTGTGCGCCTCCTTCTGCCGGAACATATGCGTTGTCACCCTGTGTTTCATGTTTCCCACATTAAACCATGGATAGCCCCTCTCCCATCCACTTCCATCACTCCCCCCCTACCTACTTCCACGGCCGTGGAGACACAACCGTCCCCTGACCTGACACCTACCACATCCTCCACCCCCGCTGCACTCCAACCAGTCTCCGCAGCGGTAGACGCCCAACCGTCCCCTAATCTGACGCCTACCCTCCCTTCCACACCCGCCGCGTCTCAACCCCCCATTGCCACTCCTGCTGCGCTCCCCGCTCCATGCCCACTTGGTCGATTCCGGAAGTTGCTGGCGGTGCGCCGTAAACGCACAACACTGGAGTATCTTGTGGATCTCGTGGATAGGCCTGACGGTGTTCCTTCAGTTGAACTCTGGCTGCCCCGTCGGGAGATCCCACTCCCTCTACTCGACGAGTTCGACAACGCCAGGCGCACGAGCACGATGGTTACGCGCGGACGCGTTCCTCGAGGGGGGGGTACTGTCAGGGATGTCGTCAATCTTACCTGACGTCACTCTTACCTGATGTCATCCCCTCCATATATAAGGCATTCACGCCAGAAACAATCTCTGTCCGACTATTGAATATCAACGTGGTCAGTATTGAGATTCTAATTCTAAACCTGCAATTTAATCATTCTTAACTTGCTCCCAAAACCGAAGAATATCAAGACCGAACTCCAAGATAACAACTTGATAAGTTGTTAAGGTCAGCACTTTCCGCGCTTGCGACCAAGACCTCCTCCATCCTTACACCGGGGGGGGCGACTGCAGGGGGTGTCCACCCAATATTCCGACCTACCAATATCCCGACCTCCCATAATTCCGAAAAAAGCAAATAATTAAGAACTCCCATAGGTCCGACATCCCGTTTTCCCGACCCTATTAAACCCATAATCCCGAAATCCCATTGTTTCGACCGTGCCCATATTAAACCCATAATCTCGACCTCCCATAATTCCGGAAAAAGCAAATAATTAAGAACTCCCATAGGTCCGACATCCCGTTTTCCCGACCATATTAAACCCATAATCCCGAAATCCCATTGTTTCGACCGTGCCCCACTATGAGCCTCGCGCACAAGGCCACAACCGTGGGCAAACGCTCACGCACCACGCTCAATGCTCAAAGTGTTTGATTTTATTCTGCTGCTGTTTAACATTTATGTCCAATAAATAAATGCTATTCCTATGACTAAGTGTTTGACTTTATTATGCTGCATGTTTTTACATTTCTGTCCAGCAAATACATATCATGCGTTGGTGCCATAGACTGAGAGCGATGAGACGCACGGGGCTGCTGCAGAGCAGAAATGCGCACGGAGCGCACAGAATGCTATCCCTTAAAATAAATGTTCAACTGCCGTCAAGGCATTCGATGTGTTTTATACCCTCATAACTGTAATTATTATTATTGAACCAAGCCGGTCCCCATTAATTGAACACCCTCCCTTAATTGAAGGATGCCGCCATTTGGGAACTGTCCGAAGTGCTGAACCAGCTGCAACCAGCTTCAATTAATGGGGCCGGCTTGGTTCAATAATAATAATTACAGTTATGAGGGTATAAAACACATCGAATGCCTTGACGGCAGTTGATGAGAGTTACAACGGTGGTTACACAACTCACGTGCGTAAAGTGTCGCTATCCACGCTGTATAATGGCTAGTCTACAGCCAGGTAAAAGAGGAGGCAAGATTCTGGTACATAATGGATACCGCTACCAAAAAAACAAATCTAAAGGTGCCAAAATTTACTGGCGCTGTTGGAGGAAGACCTGCAATGTCTTTATGCAAACCTCTGCATTCAACATGGATGAAGCTAATCCAAATATAATAATTTTGAATGCTCCAGTCCACAATCACAGAGACGATGGTAATGTTATTTCAACGACTGCCATTGTACAGAAGATGATTCAGGCGATTGAAGCTGACCCAACAAAGCCGGTTAAGAGAATTTATGACGAGGCCGTCAGACAGGCTTCAGATGATGAGAACATCCCCACATTCGACAGTGTGCGCTCCAAACTGGCCAGGAAACGCGCTTCGCTGTTGCCTCCAACCACACCTTGCAGTGTTGATAAACTTTGTATTGAACATGAGTGGGCTGAAACGTGGTATGGGTGACCTATATCCTACTGTTCTGGCCTGATGTATAGGCCATACCTGTTTTTCTGTTAATAAATGTGAGATATAATTTTGCAAATGATGATTGCTACTTATTTTCTAATTTATTGGACATTGGTTTGCGCTAATACACTACTACTACTACTACTACTACTACTAGCCTAATAATAATAATAATAATATTTGCATTAACAATATAAACAATAATGCTATAAATTAAGCTAACAATAAACAGTAAAGCGTATCTGCTAGGCTATTTGTTCCAACGGAGTTGACAGGCCTATAATTGGCCTACCGGTATATTGATTGATTGAATACTCGAAAAATATGTGTTGAATACAAGGTCTGCTAAGAGGATTTAAAACCCAAGAATTGTTTCCATTGGGAATAAATGAATAGTTTTTAGATATGGTGCCATGGACCAAAATCATCAGGAAAAAAAGGGAATGTCCGCACAAGATATACATTATGTTTGCTCCCCATGAGTCATGGCCCCGTCTTCTCTTTAACAAGATAACAGTTTGCTCACTGCAGTGAAATATTTACTCTAAAAAGGATAGCATGAATGGTGCCCTACTTGCGAGGATAGCATGTAGTATAGGCCTACAGCTAGTATTCACTATCGAGTAGACGATTTGCTGTCGACACGACAGCGAGCTGTTCATGTTTAAATGTATAGGCTACAGGTTGCCTAGTGGAGTGCGATCATGCACCAACGCACGAATGAATAGTTTGTTGCAGAAATGTAAAAACAGCCTAGAATACAGTGAAACATTTATTTTAAGGGATAGCATTCTGTGCGCTCCGTGCGCATTTCTGCTCTGCAGCAGCCCCCGTGCGTCTCATCGCTCTCAGTCTATGGCACCAACGCATGATATGTATTTGCTGGACAGAAATGTAAAAACATGCAGCATAATAAAGTCAAACACTTAGTCATAGGAATAGCATTTATTTATTGGACATAAATGTTAAACAGCAGCAGAATAAAATCAAACACTTATCCAAAAGGCATTGAGCGTGGTGCGTGAGCGTTTGCCAACGGTTGTGGCCTTGTGCGCGAGGCTCATAGTTGGGCACGGTCGAAACAATGGGATTTCGGGATTATGGGTTTAATATGGTCGGGAAAACGGGATGTCGGACCTATGGGAGTTCTTAACCCATTCTGACCTGAGATCAGATTCATACGAGGTTTCCACTGGACACACACTGGTCTGATTAACCCATTCTGACCTGAGATCAGATTCTAAAAATGTCAGTCGTTCTTCTATTTTTCAAAAATAGCAGACCTACAAGCTCATAGCACGCCACTCGGTGGCGCGCTATGAGCTTGTAGATCTGCTATTTTTCAATAGCTAAAGCATAACATGATGCTAACACCAAAATGGGTTCCCGTTCAGAATGGGTTAATTATTTGCTTTTTCCGGAATTATGGGAGGTCGGGATTATGGGTTTAATATGGGCACGGTCGAAACAATGGGATTTCGGGATTATGGGTTTAATAGGGTCGGGAAAACGGGATGTCGGACCTATGGGAGTTCTTAATTATTTGCTTTTTTCGGAATTATGGGAGGTCGGGATATTGGGAGGTCGGAATAATGGCATGGCACCCTGCAGGGGCACTTCTCCGAGAGAACTGGCTCGCAAGTGACGGAACACAACCTGTTTTCACCGCTTTTGACAACTTGTTGCTCATATTAACTTTTATTTCTTTCCATAAATATGCTGGTCTTGCAAGAAGCCACCAGCCTTGCTGAGGTTACTATATGATCCAAAGAGAATGGATTCAGTTTTTTCCCAGTTTAAAATCGTCTTTACAAACACCTAGGTTTTTGTAAAAAGCTGCAATGTGCTCTAGTCTACACCAAAACTCCCAGAGTTTGTTAACCAGGGTTGTTGCAATGTTTGTAAAGAAGATGTTTAAGTAGTTGGCTATGTCAAGCTTGTCAGTGATGAGGGTGTCGTTCGATTTTATGTTTGTAAACCTGGTTTTCAGTTTCTGACTGCAGCCTAAAGTAAAATATAGTGTCATTAAATATGTGAATCTCTGATTCGTTTTGATAGGCTGAAAGGGATAAAATAAAACCCAAAATGAATAATGGAAAAATGATTTGTCATTTTGTTCTAACCGCAACCGGAAGTAATTCGCTGTATTGTTTCCAATTTCCAATTCAGAATGGAAAAAATGTAATAAGAAAAACGACTAATTTTCCAATTTACTGCGCTCGGCAGTGTAGGCTGGTCACGAATTAAAAACAATAGCCTACTTTTTCTGCGTTCCAATGGTGACAGGATGGCATAGTGTTTGGGATTTCATTAATTCCAATAGTGACATTATGGCATAGTGTTTGGCATTTAATCGTCTGTCTGTCTGTCTGTCTGTCTGTCCGTCCGTCCGACTTCCCTCCCTCCTTCCCTCCGACTTCACATGCAACATACGTGTTCCACACCCCCACATGGAGTGCAGTACACGGCCTCGAGTCGGTCTGAGCCACGGTTCTCCAGAACCACCACAAAAGGCTCTGGTCAGGCTTTGCCAGTGGGCCTAATCAGCCTAAATCCCCTCACCTGTGAAATTTCCAGCCTCTGCCTCAGCCAATTGATTACCATATGGCAACGCCACACCTGCAAATTGATTACTTAACCAGTCCACATTTCACAGTTTGGACTCTTCAGACACAGGCAGACAGAGATCTCCATGTGGAACACAGACAGACAGTTAAAACGGGTGCTATGATGACAAGTTGACGGGAGTCAACGGGTATTATTACTTTCCCAAGTTGCATCGTTCTCAAGTAGGCCGATGGCCGTCGGGCACATACAGGTCTGGTTCATTCCATGGTGACATTATGGAATAGTGTTTGGCATTTCATTCATTCGTGGAGAGGAGAGCTCATTAAACCCCGTGGACTCAGCGAGTCTGCTTTGATCTGCAGGTCGGAGGTCGTGAGGAGCGAATACATACTTCGTATGTATTTGATGTATTACCATGCTTTTTATTTTTTTGTTCTTCTTTAATGTAAATCGTTCTGAATTAAGAGCTTCTGATAAATGCCTACATTGTAAATTGAAAAATTGAGCAGCAGGCTGCTACTAGGGCAGAGATGGGTTATGAATGATACACATTCCGGGCTGGAAGTTCACCTCTCATAGAGTTTACATGTGCGTTCCCCGTACAGATACGCGCAAAACCCCAGACATTCGAAGGAGTTTATAACCCTTCCCTCCCAGTGAAGGAGTTTATAACCCTTCCCTCCCAGTGTGGACAGTGTGCATCATGAACTAACTCCATGTTTCCTGTTGTCTTCAGGAGAGCACCAGCTGAACTAACTCCATGTTTCATCTGCTTTGTCTTCAGGACAGCACCAAGTGATCGGGTCTTCTCAGGACATCCTGGTCAAAGTGGGGGCTGAGGTGGTCCTTCCATGTCACGTTGAGCCACCAGTCAACATGCGCCAGAAGACAGTGGAGTGGTCCAGACCTGACCTGAGGCCATATCTCATTCGTCTCCTCCAGGATGGACATTTCCCACGTCACCAAAACCTGAACTCGTTGTACAAAGACAGGACATTACTGTTCCCTGAACAGCTTCAAGATGGTAACATGTCACTGAAACTGTCCGCGGTGAGGCTGTCAGACCAGGGGACCTACAGCTGTTCTGCTCCACACCTGTCGAAGAGCACCTTGATCAAGGTCCTTGTTGGTACGTTGTATTGTCCTACACATGGATTTGTAAATAGCAAGGAAGCAAAGGAAGAGAAAAGTATAATTTATTAAACTATGTAAGACTTCTCCAAATCAACTCCTGACGTGGCTCGATGTCTGGCAGAGCCTTTAACGTTGTTATGATAGAAGTTTTACACATGAGCTCATTATAGGAGAAGAACACCAGGTAGTTGTGCAGTAGTTCTCAGAGGAATGCATGGAGAGATCCTAGTTAAGACCAAGATGTACCCTAAGGTCAGGTCATCTTTACTCTATGGTATTCAGAGTAGTAGAGCTGAAACATCATCACACTATTTAGTAAATTAATGTTTTTGTTGAGGGAGTGAGAGAGTGTTGGGGAGGTTAGCATGTCTTATGACAAACATCTATGCATGAATATCCTCAGGATATTCATGCTATTTGGTCGCCATACACATTACAGACTTGACTACAGATTACTCATCGTAACACATGTCTTATTCACATATTGTCGGCATTGTAGATTGATGGATTGATAGATAATGATGTTTATATTCATGTTTTCTCAGGGTCAGTGTCTCAACCGAAGATCTCCTCAAATGGACCAAAAGACGGTGGCGTGTCGTTGACGTGTGATTCTGGCTGCTGGTTTCCACAACCTGAGGTGTCTTGGCTGGACAGAGATGGAACCGTCCTCTCTGCTGGACCCTCAGGGCTGGACGGAGATGGGAACAACATCACAGTGACGGACAGAACGTCTCCACACTGCTATGAAGTCCAGAGCAACTGGACGGTGACCCGAGCAACCAACCTGACCTGTAGAGTTCACCTGAAACACATCAACCAAACCGCTGACGCACAGCGTGTCATCTCAGGTAACCAATCAGATTCACTGCTGAGGCACAACACAACTTTTGTCTACATAACAGATATCTACATTTCATTTAATAATGACTTCTGTCTACATAACAGGATATCTACATTTATTTTCGGTGTAACTGTATTCACTGTAACATTCTATAAGTTCTTCACACAGTATTCACTGTAACATTCTATACATTCTTCACACTGTATTCACTGTAACATTCTATACACATAGAATGTTACAGTGAATACAGTGTTTCAGAGAGTTACATTTTGGAGCAGTCATCATTATTATTATTATTATTATTGTGTGTTTCAGAGAGTGACATTCTGGAGCAGTCATTATTATTATTATTGTTATTGTTGTTATTATTATTGTGTGTTTCAGAGAGTGACATGCCCTCAGAGGGAGGATCATCTAGAGCAGTGTTTGCAGGGATGGTTTTACAACTTTTACTCATCCTTTTACTCTTCTTAGTAGCAGCAGCAGCACTTGGGTGTTTATTATACTATAAGAGGATACGTGAGTCTTGAACTGATTTTTAAATCTATCTATACTTGATCATCCATCCATATGTATCTATAAATACATGTCAAAGACTGTCACTATATTGATTATATTGATCAAACACGTGTCCATGTAGTAAATGTATATATGAGTTTATTCATGTATTATAATACTATTATTTTTCCCTTGTAGGTCGGAAACCGATTGATGAAGAAGGTAAGATGAACTGAGTTCCACCGTTTTACTATTGGTTAAATAAAATAAAGTATCAATAATGATTCATTATTTATTTACTTACTTACTTATAAACATAATACTGTATTCATCAAGTGGCAATCAATGGCAGAGAGGAGGCTCTGTCAGCTCCAGTCAACAGAGTGCAGAATGCAGATCAACTCATGATTTTACTCCAATGTGTTTCAGAGATGATTCCACTGAATGCAGCAGACCAGCCTATGACGTATTCAGGTAGGTCCTCTGTTTCATTATTACTGTATTCTGTCAGAGGACATCATGTGAGCTAGGCAAGGTAAAAGCAGCGTGTAAGCAGCGGCAGTTTCAAACTGCGCTGGAGTTTAATGGCGGCAGTCAACATTATATATATATATATATTTCTTTTTTTTACTTGACCTGGCAACCCGCGCCCCGCGGTCATTTTCCGCTAACCTGAGCGGGGCTCCCTAACCTGCTGGAGGGGCTCCCATCATCCCATGCACCCTCGAGAAAAAAAAAAAGGAAAATAAATGCAGCCTACCAAATATGTTGTGGTCTTGTGGAGCTGCTTGATCACCTCCTCCTCTTTTCCCCAAATTGCCAATCCCAATAAATCCAAAAGTAGTGTGAATACTTCCACAGCCTAATTACTAAAGGATAAACTATCAGTCTTATCCGAAATCTGTCAATCTTTGTCAACTCAACACGTGTTGACAACGCATTGTAAACAGAAACAGAAGCTGTGTGTCACACCAAAAGTGGTGACTTATAGAATCCTGTAGCCTACATTAGAATCATCATGCGATCCTCACCCCTACACAGCTGCAGTGACGGATTAACCCCTCTCAAGGCCATGGCGCTTCACCAAATCAAAAGGCCCTACAGATTCAGCCAATTCATTAATTAATTAATATGCATGCGTTTAGCGCATATCCACTACTGCCTGCGCTGCCGCTGACACACAAGACACTGCCGTACTGGGCACAGCCTTTTCAACTTCAGTCTCTGCTAAACTAATATGTAAGGACTAGGAGATTACTTTATGGTTATTAATACAGTCATTAACAAGAAACATGCATGGCAATGATGAGATGGGGAGGAAACGATGCTGTGTCATGTATTTTCTTATAGCCTACGCCCTACTGTATTCAACAGCCAAACAGCTGATTGATGGACCACGCATATCCTTCCTGAAAAAAGCTATTCAGGTCCTGCATGTGGGTGCAACGTCACTGAACTTTCATAATAGCAATTAAATTAATTTACTCACGAGTGCTGAAATCGTAAAATGGAGGATGTAAGAACACACTTTTGTTGCATTAGAGCAGGGTAAATATGAAGTTTTGCGCCACGGTCTTGTGTTTATATTCCTTGTACATAGGCTGTATGTTATCGTAACAACACACATTGTGTGTCTGTCTGAGTGAGGGGGCCTTTTTGATCAAGGGGGCTTCTGACTGCGTCGCTTACTCGCCTCCCCTCTATCAGAGGAGGAAGCGACGCGCAGCCGTCGGGAACCCCCCCAAACCGACTGCCCCCCCCGCCCTCCCGAAAACGAGCTGCTAGCTGCCACTGCAGGCAACATGCACATTTCTAATCAGGGCACACTACTTGTCTAACAATTTGGATTATAGTTAGCTCAGCTAACAGCAGCTAACAGCTAACTTAGCTGAGCTCCCTTTGCTGCTGGTCAATGAGTAAAAAGGTAATGACTGGACTGGAGCAAGGAGCTCTCTCCCTTTCTCTCCGTCTCCCTCCCTCGCTGGGGTGAAGAAGTGCATGCTCTTTCTCGCTCTCTCTCTCTCTTTTCTCTCTCTCTCCCCCCTCCCTCCCTGGGGTGTGTGGGGGGGGGAGTCGTTGCGCTGCCAGTGCTACACTTCTCCATTAAGCGGTGCAGAACCGAGAAAGTGACACATTATTTTTGGATGTAAACGGCGCAGCTTTTTTCTTTGGAGATCGGTTTCGCGGATCGGTGGATTTTGCACGGCCGATCCGATCGATCGGTGATCGGCCACCGATCGATCGGCGCATCCCTAATATATATATATATATATATATATAGCTAGATAGCTATAAAAACAACACGAGATATATAGCTAGATAGCTATAAACACACCACCAGATAGATAGCTATAAACACACCACCAGATATATAGCTAGATGGCTATAAACACAACACCAGATATATAGCTAGATGGCTATAAACACAACACCAGATATATAGCTAGATAGAACACCATATATCTGTCTCTAAACAAACACTCCACTCTGCTCCGTCCATAGAGTTGGCTTATAGATTGAGTTGAAATTGTGGTATCGGGATCAGATCAGGAACAAAAAAAGTGTATGGGGACATCCCTAATTTAAAGAGTTACATTTGTGTGGCGTTCAGTCACTTCAGTGGCCATCATGGATTATGAAAATTGCACGAAATGGCAACTTTGGGCAACCATGCCAACATTTCTTCTAGGACGCCATATGAATACAAATCAATCAAACTATACACGTCATCTGTTGCTGAACATGATAACACCCTTCAAATGATAAATGAATAAAATAAAATAAAATTGTCCCGAAGGATATTCGTCTTTACAGTCTGTTCAAGACCCACATCAAAAACAACACGTAGCACATATCACCAAGACAATACAAAAACAAAAAATACATTTCGGATGTCGTCATTGGTGTCTTTCTTTCTTTCTTTCTTTCTTTCTTTCATCAGATGTCATAACAAATGATGAAGAACTTCGTATTGTGCTGGTGGGGAAGACTGGAGCTGGAAAGAGTGCAACAGGAAACACCATCCTGGGTCTTGAAGCATTTAAATCCGAGTTTGCATTTGATTCTGTGACTGAGACTTGTAGTAAGGCCAGTGGTGTAGTGGCTGGAAGAAAGGTTTGCGTTATCGACACTCCAGGCTTTTTTGACACTGCGTTCAGTAACATTGAAAACATGAAAGAGGTCACAAAGTGTATTTCGTCTGCTGCTCCTGGCCCTCACGTGTTCCTAGCTGTGCTCAAACTGGGGAGGTATACACCTGAGGAAGAGAATGTTGTGAAAAAGATTCAGCAAGCTTTTGGAAGAAGTTCAGACAAATACACCATGATTCTCTTCACTCATGGTGACCAGATTAAACGTCCATTTGAAGAACTTGTGAATGACTCTCCAAAAATACAAGAATTAATCCGCAAATATAATGGTCATTATCATGTATTTACGAACGAAACTAAGGATTCCTCTCAGGTCACTGAGCTGCTGAAGAAAATCAACGCGATGGTGGAGGAGAACGGTGGAAGCCACTACACCAACCAGATGTTCCAAGAAGAAATCAGGAGACAAGGTGAGAGAGAGTCATTCCTTATGACAGGAGCTGTCGTTGGGAGAGTACCTGGTGGGAGGAGGATTATGAGAAAACAGGCCCCTGGGCACAGTGGGAGGAGGATTATGAGAAAACAGGCCCCTGGGCACAGTGGGAGGAGGGTAACATGCACTTGCAGTAACATGTGTCATGATGGTTTAGGACTTTTGGGGTTTGGGTCCCGGCCCATTGTCTGACAAAAAGTGCAAAGTAAATAACGGTGATGCGGTAACATGGAGGTTCAAGCTCAGGGGCCCTCCTATCTCAGGGCCCCCCCTGGGCCCGGTCCACTAGACCTGTTGGGTTATCCTCCCCTGGGTGTTCTCCACTGTTGGGCAGTAGCTACTTAGTAATTACTTAGTAAGTACCAGCTAAGAGTTATTAGTTGTGCAAAGTGGTTAAAGCAATGATTTAACACATTGCTAATATAGTGTTACCAACTTACCACAGAGGACCTAAAGTACAGATCAATAAACATGATTCTATTTTTTTTTTTTAAATGAGTGGTGCAACCACTCCAAGGAACAGCAATGTCCGTCCTAACCTATGTGACTATGTTACTATGTTTAGAGTACCAGTTGGGGAAAAAGTGGCAATGTTGTGCCAGAAACAGAGAGAGAGAGATAGAGAGGGGAGTTGCACCACTCAGTTCAAAATTGTAAACCACAATTTTGCAACCCATATTTTCACCATGTAATCCTGTCTGCTAAACTTCCTCTGCCAACCTGGGGGGGAGGGGGGGGCAGCAGACTGACCTCATGCTTCCTTCTATGCATGAGGAGTCCAAGCTGCTTCTTTTCACCTGACAGGGGAGTTTCCCTGACCGGACGTAGCGTGTTGAAGGAACACGTTATTCCGACCAGTTCCACCGGCTGGCCAGGGGGAGGTAGTTTAGAGACCAGGCTTACTGCATGTTTTTTGTGAGGGTGCCTACCCTAGGGGACACAGGGAGAACATGTGAGGGTACCTACCCTAGGGGACACAGTGAGAACATGTGAGGGTACCTACCCTAGGGGACACGGGGAGAACATGTGAGGGTACCTACCCTAGGGGACACAGGGAGAACATGTGAGGGTACCTACCCTAGGGGACACGGGGAGAACATGCAAACTCCACACAGAAAGGCCCTTTCGCCAACCCCGCCTCACGCACCTCATGCTTCCTTCTATGCATGAGGAGTCCAAGCTGCTTCTTTTCACCTGACAGGGGAGTTTCCCTGACCGGACGTAGCGTGTTGAAGGAACACGTTATTCCGACCAGTTCCACCGGCTGGCCAGGGGGAGGTAGTTTAGAGACCAGGCTTACTGCATGTTTTTTGTGAGGGTGCCTACCCTAGGGGACACAGGGAGAACATGTGAGGGTACCTACCCTAGGGGACACAGTGAGAACATGTGAGGGTACCTACCCTAGGGGACACGGGGAGAACATGTGAGGGTACCTACCCTAGGGGACACAGGGAGAACATGTGAGGGTACCTACCCTAGGGGACACGGGGAGAACATGCAAACTCCACACAGAAAGGCCCTTTCGCCAACCCCGCCTCACACATGATACTATTTCAACATGAATTGTATCTCTTGTTTCAGAGCTGAGAACATTGATGGATTCATGGAGCCTGACTGCAGCATCTTCAGGTGAGTCCACATGTCTTCACCCCTTCTCTGCTCCCTCCATTGGCTCCCGGTTGCTGCCCCTCCCCTCTTCTCTGCTCCCTCCCCATTGGCTCCAGGTCGCTGCCTCCCCCTTTTCTTCTCCCTCCATTGGCTCCCGGTCGCTGCCCCTCCCCCTTCTCTTCTCCATCCATTGTTTCCCGGTCGCTGCCCCTCCCCCCTTTTCTTCTCCCTCCATTGGCCCCTGGTCGCTGCCCTCCCCCTTCCCCGCTCCCTCCATTGGCTCCCGGTCGCTGCCCCTCCCCCTTCTCCACTCCCTCCATTGGTTCCCGGTCGCTGCCCCTCTTCTCTGCTCCCTCCCCATTGGCTCCCGGTCGCTGCCCCTCCCCCTTCTCCGCTCCCTCCATTGGCTCCCGGTCTCTGCCCGCACAGAATACAAAACTCTGATGCTGGCATCCAAAGCAACCAAAGGTACGGCTCCCCCATATCTTGCAAGTCTGATCGAAGCCTACAAACCCTCAGCGTGCTCAGATCAGCCTATGGAATGAACTTCCCATTGCAGTCAGAACTACAGACTCACTCCCAATCTAAACTATGGAATGAACTTCCCATTGCAGTCAGAACTAGAGCCCTGTGCGGGAGTGATTTATTGATCCCGCTTCCGCCCGCTCCCGTGGAATTTCAGCCCATTCCCTCCCGCGCCCGCAATGATTTTATTTTTGACCGCCCGCAGTGACTGCCTGTCCGCCGCTCCCGCCCGCGACAAAAAAATAAGTCGCATTTACCCAAACAGTTGCTGAGATTGAGAAGGCCGGCGTGCATGCGAGAGAGGAGTTATGTGTGTGAGGAGCTGGTCACAGATAGAGGGAAAGTGTTATATTTATATATATTATTATTGTGTCACAGTCTCACAGTCACAGACATTGCACAGCAGCACTCACATGCATGCTGGGTGGAGAGAGAGAGAGAGAGATTGCGTGTTAAAAACCAAATATACTCATCGTTGTGTTCTGTTTCACGTTATTGCTGAGTGAGTGACGCTGACGCACACAGGGAAAAGCAACAAGGGATTTAGAAGTGAAAATGTCCATTGTGGGGAAAAGGAACTCGATCTACGCATGCACTTCTCAGAGTGATTAGCCTACTAATGATTGACAGGTGCGGCCGCTTTGGGAGCGTGCCTGAGGATGTCTGTTGGAAAGAGTGAGACTGACTCCACGGTGCTTGCCCAGCGCATGGAAATTATACGTTCTCATCAGACATTTATATTTTGCTAAACTGTAGACTATAAGCTCTGTATCTGGTTAATTGCGGGAGGATGCGGGACTCGCGGGGGCCCGCTGTTTTTTTTTTGACCGCCCGTGCCTGCCCGCAGCCATTTTAATACCGCCCGCGCCGCCAAAATTTACGTTGGGTCCCGCGGCCGCCGCGGGCTCCCGTTCCCGTTGCAGCCCTCTAGTCAGAACTACAGACTCACTCCCAATCTAAACTATGGAATGAACTTCCCATTGCAGTCAGAACTACAGACTCACTCCCAATCTTCCACCGTAGTCTGAAAACCCACCTCTTCAGACTCCATCTTAGCCCGTAGCACTTGCCCTAGCCTCGACGACCTTACAGGCATATGCAAAGGCTCAACGTATGTAACTTAGATAGCATTTTATGTAGACAGCACTAGAATAGCATTGTATGTAGACTTAGCACTCTAAAGTATATATGTTTGTTTCATTATATAGATATTCCACTGTCACGTTCTTAGCTTAGTTTCATGATAGCTACTTTTTATATACTGTATGTGATGTATTGCCATGCTTTTTGTTCTTGCTTAAGCGCCTTTCAGACTGGCATAGATTAACGCAGATCAACGACAGATCTCCTCATGAGGGCCACAACGCAAGCGTAAACAATTCAAATAAAGCTCAACAGAGTCCAGGTCTGATTTGCGTGCGGGGGGGGTGCACGAAACAAGCATGCGCGCAATTTCACAGGGCCGTGCTCACGTCAATACGCTTGCGTCGTCTCTGCGCGTACAGAAAAATAAACGCAGGTCTCGTTGAAAATGAACTATAGGCGCGTTAATGGCTGCCTGTGTGAAATTACCTTTACATGTATTTTCTTTTTGTTATATTTCATATCGCTACATGATGACCAATCAACATCTTGGCTGAAACAGATGCAGACAAAGGTGAGCTTTTTCTATCCGGACTGTTCAATACTTCAGCCAATCAGTGAGCAGGTTGTTGTCCAGGAATCAGGATGTATCATGTTCTAAAGCCACACATGTATTGTTGTTGTTGTTACATTACTATTCATGTGGAGATCTAGAGATGCATTCAGCTCAAACACTCTGTCTTTCTCTTCCTAACAGAGCGTTTTGTGATGCAGAACAAGACCCAGCTGATTCAAAACGTTCCCCGTACCACCGTCATGTCTGTCATAGACAGTCTAGGAGCCACGGTCCATCCTGACCTCCATAAAGAGATCGAAGCAGCAGAGACCAGCGTGGAGCAAATGAACAGCCTGTACTCATCACTGCTAGATGTAGGAGACACCCATGTTAGAGCAGCCTTTTACGATGCTCTATCACTCCAGCTCTATGAGACACCTGATAAGACCTTATACGATGCTCTATCACATGGTAAGACCTTATACAATGCTCTATCACACCAGCTCTATAAGTAGAATAGCTTTTCCTTCAGGCATCGGCAAACCTGTCGCAGATCTCGAATGGGAGTCAAAAACGCCATAATGTCCTGAGGTGTCACGGAACACTGCAAAGCATTCAGGACTTACAATCAGGAAAGCACGGGTGACGTCTTGCGACAGGCACTTCAGTTCCTGCTCCAGAAACAGCATATCCTTAGGTATGTCAGTGTGGTCTTTAGCTGATGGGTTCACATAACCAACTTTCACATGCCACATATTGACGCTGTAGAAATTGCTCTCAGTGACAACCTGTTTTGGCATCTCCTCTATGGTCAGATTCCTGAACGTAAGCTTTGCTTCATGGTTTTCCACAAAAAGGTGGTGTGTCTGTGTAGAGATCATCTCCCTGAATAAGCACTTTGTCAAGGGAGGATGTGTCGAAACTCACTCCATCAGTGTGGAAAGCCAGAAAGGTGAGCGCCATGCAGTTGCACTGACTGTTCAACTTGCCTAACTGAGTGAATGACCGGTATGCATCCTAGCAGTCAGTTGTTCTACACAGTATGACCTCCTCCTAGCAGTCAGTTGTTCTACAGACACAGTACGACATCCTCCTAGCAGTCAGTTGTTCTACATCTACACAGTATGACCTCCTCCTAGCATTCAGTTGTTCTACAGTATAACATCCTCCTAGCAGTCAGTTGTTCTACACAGTATGACATCCTCCTAGCAGTCAGTTGTTCTACACAGTATGACCTCCTAGTAGTCAGTTGTTCTACAGTATGACATCCTCCTAGCAGTCAGTTGTTCTACACAGTATGACATCCTCCTAGCAGTCAGTTGTTCTACACAGTATGACCTCCTAGTAGTCAGTTGTTCTACAGTATAACATCCTCCTAGCAGTCAGTTGTTCTACACAGTATGACATCCTTCTAGCAGTCAGTTGTTCTACACAGTATGACATCCTCCTAGTAGTCAGTTGTTCTACAGTATGACATCCTCCTAGCAGTCAGTTGTTCTACACAGTATGACATCCTCCTAGCAGTCAGTTGTTCTACACAGTATGACATCCTTCTAGCAGTCAGTTGTTCTACACAGTATGACATCCTCCTAGCAGTCAGTTGTTCTACAGTATGACATCCTCCTAGCAGTCAGTTCTACACAGTATGACATCCTCCTAGCAGTCAGTTGTTCTACACAGTATGACATCCTCCTAGCAGTCAGTTGTTCTACAGTATGACATCCTCCTAGCAGTCAGTTGTTCTACACAGTATGACATCCTCCTAGCAGTCAGTTGTTCTACACAGTATGACATCCTCCTAGCAGTCAGTTTGTAACGGCTTGGCTTGATGTTATGCTTTTTGGGGTGCCAGTTAGGCAAATGCCTAACACAGTTGGACCCCTTTGGGGACAACTGCTTATTATTTGAAGCCAGCCTTACAATGGTTAAACAAGAATAAATATATATACATATACACATGAACCTGTAAACCATAACCAGGGATAGGTTCCCCGAAAAATGACCTTCACTCAATGTAACAGAATTCAGTAATTCACACAGACACAGTACAACTCAATTTGTTTGGTTTGTATTAATGTTTCCAGCCCACACCCAAAATCCAGTCCAGTCTCTTTGTACCACTGTATAGCGTCCACAATATTCACTTCCACTGTTGTTCAATACATAAAATGTTATTCCACCCAAAATAAACAAACAAAAGAAATCCCACGGCCTGTACCGGGGTGAGTAACTCAGTCACAGTGTGTGTGTGTGTGTGTGTGTGTGTGTGTGTGTGGGCACGCTTGTGTGCGCGTGAGAGCGGGGGGGGGGGTACCAGTCAGTGAGGGAGAACGGCAGCTCCGTTGCTGTCTGCTGAACGCCAAGACACGGACAGAGAGAGATGTCCCAAGGTTTGACTTCTCAGTCGATTCCTCCTCTCCCCGTGGATCCAGTTGTAGCTTCAGTTTAACTTAGGAAACGCACCGCGCGGACTGTGTAAACTCGCGTACCGATTGCTCCTTTCCAGTCTCCTCTCCAGGCTACTCTCTCCCACAGGGCCGCGCCATCTTGGCTCTATAGAGCGTAAGGGAACGTGCAGGCGTCGGGGGCGTGTCGCTGCGCTGACGCTCGTCTGTGTGTGTACTTGACATGGACATGAATAATTGCGGTGGTGTGAGTGTGTGTGCGTGCGGGCGATAGCCGATCGCTACATTCCTCCCCCCGTGTAAAAAGCCGAGCAAGAGGAGGCGCTAACTTCAGCTAAATCCTGGAAAATCTTCATCCTCGCTCTCTTCTTCGAAGATATCCAAGATCCGCCTTACGTCTTGTTTTTCAATCTCATCCGCTGTAGGATAGCAGGGCTTTAAACGAGAGTCATGCACAATTTTCCTGTCCTCCCCTGAATCCTCCAATACCACCTCATAATTCACTGGTCCAACCTGGGTGAGAATTCTGTAGGGACCCAGCCACTTTGGAGCAAGTTTGGCAGCGAAAAACTTCTCCGCCTTGGACAGAGGGTCCAGCCATACTCTGTCCTTTTCCTTGAACTCCAGTTCCCGTCTGCCTTTATCATAATTTCTCTTCTGTCGAACCCGTGCCTTGTGTAAGTTTCCCTCCACAAAATCTTGCAGCTCACTCAGCTGAGTGATTTTCGGGTACGACAGGGAATCCGGTATGACTTCCCTTGGCTGCAGCATGGCCTCCAGAGGTCCTCGTAGAGGTCTGGCCAAATTCAGCTCGGCTGGGGTTACTCCCGTTGACTCATTGATGGCAGAATTGAGTGCAAATCTGAATTCAGGTAAGTGATTGTCCCAGTTTTTGTGGTTGGTGCCTACAAAAGATGCTATCATGGTTTTGAGATTCCGATTGATTCTTTCTGTCATATTTGTCTGTGGATGGTATGCGGTGGTCATTTTGTGCTTCAAATTCCAGGTATTGCAGGTATCATCGTAGAGGTGGGAGACAAACTGCAGGCCTCGGACCGAAAGGATATAGTTGGGTACCCCCCAACGTGTCAGGATGCCCCAGGTGAGAACCACAACCTCTCCCAACCAATCTGTGCTACTATGTTGGCTACCAAGCCACCAAAACCCCTGAAAGACCGTGCGGACTGTGTAAACTTGCGTACCGATTGCTCCTTTCCAGTCTCCTCTCCAGGCTACTCTCTCCCACAGGGCCGCGCCATCTTGGCTCTATAGAGCGTAAGGGAACGTGCAGGCGTCGGGGCCGTGTCGCTGCGCTGACGCATGTCTGTGTGTGTACTTGACATGGACATGAATAATTGCGTTGGTGTGAGTGTGTGTGTGTGCGTGCGTGCGATAGCCGATCGCTACAAGTTGTTCTACAGTATGACATGACATCCTCCTAGCAGTCAGTTTGGACTGGAAGCTTTCTTCCACGTCTTTCGTGAGCAGTCTTAACTGATCCACTGTTGACCTGCCCTGCTGGAAACCAGCCTGTTCTCTCTGAAGGTGTGGAGCCACCACTAGAAACTAGTCTGTTCCCTCTGAAGGTGAGGCTCCACCACTAGAAACCCTCCTGTTCCCTCTGAAGGTGGATAGTGAGTAGAAAAATGATATAAATAAAAATAATATAAACTAGAAACAACATTTCAAGAATTTTTTCTGGGTGCCTGAAGCTCGCCAAGTCTGTGCAGCATTTGAGCCACAGACCACCATTTGATGACATTTAGCCTCTCAGACCCTGAAAGGGTCCAACATGCTAACATGCTAAGATGTCTGAGCTGTAAGGGTCCATTTGGTTTCGTTCAGGGGGCGGCCCGGTTCCGGCGAGCCGCCCCGTGTCTGAAACGGTCGAGAAATGACACAGTTTTTTTTCCAGGATGGTGTGCTGTTTGTTAGTATTACCTATACTGTAACTGCCCTTAGGAACAACCCAAAGAGCAGCCAGGATGGTGTGCTGTTTGTTAGTATTACCTATACTGTAACTGCCCGACCGTTTTTGCATAGTGAAACTGAGATGGCGTCGGTGGCTACTAGGTCTGCAGTCCAGAGTCTTAACTCGGCTCCAGGCCAGTGAGGCAGCAAGCCCAACATGAGAGCTTATCTGTGAATAGAACTAGCCCAACATGAGTGCTTATCTGTGGGTAGAACAAGCCCAACATGAGTGCTTATCTGTGGGTAGAACAAGCCCAACATGAGTGCTTATCTGTGGGTAGAACAAGCCCAACATGAGTGCTTATCTGTGGGTAGAACAAGCACAACATGAGTGCTTATCTGTGGGTAGAACAAGCCCAACATGAGTGCTTATCTGTGGGTAGAACAAGCCCAACATGAGTGCTTATCAGTGGGTAGAACAAGCCCAACATGAGTGCATGCTTATCTGTGGGTAGAACAACTCAGTGTTTGCAGCACAATGCTTATTTGCAACGCCCTGCAAAAAGACTAACGGTAACATTTATGGGTGAGTTCGGATATGCGCACCGGGAGCGGGAGAGTTTGTATTGCAGTGTGCTCAGTGCGCTATCCGAACGCACCCCTACAGTACACACACACACACACACACACACACAGTCACACACACACACACACACACACACACACACACACACACACACACACACACACAGCTTATTGTGTTCAGTCTTTTGACTCCTTTCACATCAAATAATGAAGTTAATATCATGTGTTTGTAACAGAATCCACCATGGGGACACTTAAGCAGCACATGTTGGACACTCTCTATCAGCTGCCTCACCATGAGTTTGCTGAGTTCAAGTGGCATCTACGAGATCTCCAGCTGCTCTCAATTTGTGATCTGGAGAACGCCAAGAGGACACACACAGTGGACCTGATCGCGCAGAACTACCCTGGTAGAGAAACTCAGATCATGCTGAATGTTCTGACAAAGATCTGCAGGATTGATCTAGTAACAACAGGTAGGTGAAGAGAGGATAGATATTTTAAGTTTATAAGTTAATATTATATTAAAACACCCTTGTAGATGAAATGTCGCAATTTAAATAAATGTCAAAGTGTGGTTGCCGCAGTCGCTTATATATGCCCCTCCCATTAATATTGCTAGCCAATTACACTGCCCCGCGTCTGAAACGGTCGAGAAATGACAGAGTTACGTGTTTCCACGATTTTCTCCATTGACTTTCAATGTGTGTGTGTGCGTGCACATGTGTGCATGTGCGTGCATGTGCTTTCGTGTGTGCGCGTGTGTGAGAGGTGGTCAACTTGACCTTGAATCATTAACAAAGTATCAATTTCACCTGGGCTAGGGCTAGTCTATGCGAATGCAAACACTATTGAAAGTTAAAAGCACACTGACTCAGTGAGAGAACGTATGTCCGAACAAATTGCTCTATCGCAAAAAATAAACGTTGAATGCAATTTTTGTTTTCGCCGTGAGTGACCCGAGACATTAAGGTACGCCGTGTGCGATCGTGGTATTGGTACGATAAAAAACGTGGTTATAAGAGCGAGTTAAGAAATTGTGTTTGTGATGAAAAAATTGCTGACTCATTCAGGCAGTTAACATGGAGTTTTATGACACATTATGATGGTACACCTGTCGCTTTCAGGGCTGTAGTTCACGTACCGTATGTATCTGGGCTTTGGTTGTGACATTGGGTGAAAGAGGACGAGTGTGGCTACAAAATTACCGAAACCCATGCGTGTAAAGTTAATATTTTGGCCGTGAGGACGATTTGTTCGGAGAATTTCGGTACAGTCTTCACATTGGCTTCTCACTCTGAGCCGGTTTCTCTCTGGGTGTGCGACACTCTAAGTCGATATTTTTGCTCAGACCACACACACTTTGAACTGTGATAGCGGGCAAACCGTGCAAAGTATATAGAGGTGGTGGAGTTAGTTGCTTTATAGCAGATAGTTTGAGAGGGGGAGAGGTGGTGGAGTTAGTTGCTTTATAGCAGACAGTTTGAGAGGGGGATAGGTGGTGGAGTTAGCGGCTTTAGCAGATAGTTTGAGAGGGGGAGAGGTGGTGGAGTTAGTTGCTTTATAGCAGATAGTTTGAGAGGGGGAGAGGTGGTGGATTTAGCTGCTTTAGCAGATAGTTTGAGAGGGGGAGAGGTTGTGGATTTAGCTGCTTTAGCAGACCGTTTGAGAGGGGGAGAGGTGGTGGATTTAGCTGCTTTATAGCAGACAGTTTGAGAGGGGGAGAGGTGGTGGAGTTAGCTGCTTTAACCCGGCCCGGACCCAACAGGCCTGTTGGATAATCCTCCCCTGCGTGCCCCCCCTGAAGCCCCCACACAACTCTCACACTGTTACATTAAACCTGTGCACAAAAACTGGACTAAGGTTTTTTGGACTGCTCTTTTCTGTCGACAATACGTCTCTTTGGCAAAAATAGCAGATCTACAAGCTCACAGCAACACGGTTATGAGCTTGTCTGCCAAATGCCTAAGTTGTAGATCAGCATTCTTTGGCTCACAACACTGCCTCTCTGTCTGTCTGCCTTAATGTGGTCCATGTGCACCATCTATTGGACACAGTGTAAAACTGTACACCCCTTGGTTTTGCCTGCTGTAGTGTTTCAGCAGTAGAGCGACCACTTGGTTAGCTTTGACACTATTTAATGGAAACTACAACTTATAATGTAGTCATTTATCATTTAATGGAAACTACAACTTATAATGTAGTCATTATAAGAAAATTATATAGAAAACAGTCCTAAGGCATATACGTGGCAGCATGGTGGATAATGCCTTTATTGCTCTTTTAAAGAAGAATGTTGTCAAACAAACTCTAAACACAAAATGGAATATATACCTGTTAGTTGCACTACAGCATAATCATTAGGTATAGTAGAGGCTCCAGGAGGGTTCCACGCGCACCCCCCTATTTTATTTTTCTAGTTTCTTTTTGGCATCCATAGGACCTCTAATGTTGATGATGCCAAGAAAAGAAAAGGTCTAAAGTTTCTTTTTTTTCTTCCAATGTTTTGTTACCCCTATGATGAGACCTGTGGAATTGCTGGCTGGAACACTGTGGAAACTGTGGCATTCTCAAATTTAGAGATAGACCAAAGCTAGAGATACCTTTTGATTCTAGGCATCCTCAGGTTTATAATGGGACCAACCTTGTCATGCAACCTTGTCAGGAAGGGGAGTAAATACCTAATTGATTCAAAGTTTGACTACATTTTGGCGAGGGGGGGGGAAACAGCCATAGCTATTTCCCAAAAGGTCCCTTTTGCTGTCACTTCAATATATGTGACTGGAAATGGGTTACATGGATGCCTACAAGCCTCCCCTGTACAGACATGCCACATTTATGCCACCTTGCAGTTGCAAGAACCATGCAGTTTTATACATACAGTACAAATGTGTAATTTAATCATACCTCCTGTTGATCGGCTCTAGAGTGTTTTGACTTGATATTGTTCAACACACAAGCTGCCTCTGACACCATGACAGGCATTTCGGGGGCGGGGCAGGTGGACTACTGTATAGCTAGAAGAAGTAGCCTTACTGCAGCTACTCATCATGATAATCATTGTTTAATTGTCTTACAGCTGGAACAGCCTCCGGGAACATTCCACGTCAGAAGAGTGTGACAGAAGACAACATGGCTTCTCGTTTGACTCTAACAGAGGAGCAGCTCACCTGTCCGGTGTGCTGCGACATCTTTAAACATCCTGTTCTGCTGCCGTGCAGCCACAGCTTCTGCAAAGGCTGTCTGCAGCTATGGTGGACAGGCAGACCAACACATGAATGCCCTGTTTGTAAAACAACATCCTCCAGTAACAATCCCCCAACAAACCTGTTGTTGAAGAACCTGTGTGAGAATTTCTTGGAGGAGTAACTGTCTGTGAGCTCGGAGGAACTCTGTGCCATACACGCAGAGAAGTGCAGGTTCTTCTGTCTGGACGATGAACAGCTGGCGTGTGTCGTGTGTCGGGTTTCCAGAAAACACGCCGGACACAAGTTCTTACCTGTGGGCGAGTGTCGGTGCGTTGCAGAGAGAAAGTCCAGGAATTACTGAAGCCTTTAAAGCAGAAACTGGAGGTCTTTAAAGCAGAAACTGGAGGTCAAGTTAAAACTAATTACAAAACAATTAATTATTAAAACATAATCCATGTTATTTCACTGTTTTTGTGTGAGACCGGGTTGTACTATTCACTGATATCTGTTTTGGTTCATGCCAGTAAGATATTATACGGCTCCAGACATTTGTGCATGGTGGAGCTATGCGGGGGCTTACCGATACCGATCCGATATCGATCCGATCCAGCACATAGTTAAGTCGCTCTATGCTTTCCTAAATCAGTCAGATAGCACACTTTTTTATCTTTACCTTTTATTACAGATTTTATAGTCTGGAATGTTGAATCAGGATTGATCAAGTGATATTACTCAAAACAGAGAACAATTAACACCTCCCCAGAATAATAGTCAACAAAAAATAATAGTCAACAAACAAGTTCCACATGAGTAGGTTGAGAATAAACTATTTTTACCAACTTGAGCCTATACTTCAAATGTGGAAGTGTTCTAGTGACAAATTTATTTTATTGTATTCTATGCCTTTTTTGATCCATACTATATATTATTATTATTATTATTATGCACATTGATCAGGTTTTTTTGTGTTAATACATTTATCAATAGCATAGGTAGGCTATACACAATAATTCTGAATATAGGTTTCGAAACTCATTTGCCACAATACAGCAGCTGTGTTTTTTTATGGATCTATCAATGATCATCATTTTAATTTTAAGGACCCAGCAATTTGTATCTCTGGGACCCAAAATGTCACCAATGTGACGCTGGCAGGGGATTCGTCCCCTGCGTCCCCTAGGTTATTGCGCCCATGGAGCTAGGTCTCCCCATTGACTTTCAATGGGGTATTTTGTCTAAGTGTATTGCACATTTAAAACCCAAGCAAGCCCATAGCCTATCTGTTTCCATTGTTGGGGTCCTTCATATTCAATTCATAGTAATCCAGGAAGTCCAGTTTCAGTGTTGTCAAGTCTGCTTATTTATTATAAGCGACTTTGGGCTTGTGTCTCTTGTAGTTGGTATAGTTACAGCAGGTTTAGTTTTTTGGGCTAGAGTTTCTAATGTTGGGGTTGTTCTCCAAATGTTTTTTTTTTTTAACCAGTGCTTACCGGGTCATGGAATCACAAATGTATTTGTCTACAGACCTGCAGATTCTAATTGTATTTTGAGGATTTATACCCGTATACAGTATATGTTGGGGGTGCTAATTACTTTGATTGAGGGAGGTGATACTGTTTGGGTATTGGCTATGGCTACTGTTAGGGGATGTTTCGGGGATGGGAAAAAGAGAAGGACGTCCGGGGTTGTTGTGTTGTGCTAGGGACTGGACTGAGACCCCTTTTCCACCAGTTGGTTCCCAATGGGAACCGGTTCAGTTCTTTTTGGTTTTTAGTCCATGAGCCAGAGCTCCAAAATTGGTGGGCAATCTATACCCTATATTAAATTGTTTATAGGACCAATACAAGTAAATTAATACACGACAACCCTTCCACAGTAGTACCTTTTTCATATTTTTGATTATTTTGCATATTTTCCTAAATAATGCCTCATTTGCATATTTACAAATGTAAAATTTGTAATACAATAAATCATTGTCTTCGCCCACTGAATTCATAATTAATGTTTCAATTTTGGAGCTCTGGCTCATGGACTAAAAACCAAAAAGAACTGAACCGGTTCCCACTGGGAACCAACCGGTGGAAAAGAGGCCTGGGACATGGCACACGTTCTGATATTACTAGCCTTGTGCTAGCCACCCTGTGTTTTATTGTTTTAAGTCAGTGACCCTCAACCTTAACCTTGACTCTATCTCCAAGACAAATTTCTCCCGAGGGAGACAAATAAAGATATTAATTGGTGTATGACGCTTAACATGAAGTTGCTCTATTACAGAATAGTAAATGTTGTATTGTGCTGTTTTTTTAATGCATATTTATTTGTTTCAGTATGCAAGTTTTTGTAACAATCATCCCAATAACTTGTGTGTTTTACCTGTGACACATTGAATTGGCCTATGTGGTGAAATAAACATCAAAGATGCTTTAAGCAGAATATACAAGTTGGTTACAAATCATTTTAATTGTTGAATCGTACCATACAAATACATTTCTGTAGGCCTGTTTCTGTTGCTGCCTATACAGAGAAATTACAATGATCAGTAATAATCAAAGTGAAAATAATAATAATTTGATAATTAAAAAGAAAAATAGTGATGATGTATGTCAGATTTACAAACTCACAACATGTAACATTGCGACGCGTTGTGAGCTTGCAGATCTACTATTTTTTTTTTAGCTTTTAAACCACCAGAAACAAAACAGGGTTCCCAGCTGAAACTCCTACAGTATAATTTCAGAAATATTTGTGAAGAACAAAATTCAGCTACAGTAAGTAGACCAATATCACAAGGAATAGTGAATATTAGGTATGAGTTTCAATAAGAATGAAGGAGGGGGAAGTAAAGCTGGTTGAGAAGGAAAAACAAAAGTTTTTTTAATAAATGGATGTTGATTAACAACGCTGAATGATCCCATCTGTAATTATAGTTGAGGTTTAGCTCATTCCTGGTCCAGAACTTTCCTGCATATACTCATTATAGCAGTAAAGCTCAGAGTAGATATGATTTTCATAGAATTCTTGAATTGAACCCACGACAACCACCACAACCCACTGCAGCGCCATCTCTCTTCTCCAAATGGATCATGCTGGTTGTTGTGGTCACTATTTTACCAGCCTCCAGGTAGGGCAATGAGACAGGCTGGCAGGGTGATGACCAACCTGTGCTGGTGATTTCAGCGTTGCCCATTCTGAAAGAAAAATCGCACCCGTGTGAAGTGAGTGGTGCAACTCCATGTGGGGGTCCCCAGAGGGTCGACGGAACTTCCAGACCCACAGGAACGAGCACAGGGTGCCGGCCCGGTTCCGCCGAGCCGCCCGGCGTCCGAAACGGTTGAGAAATGACAGTGTTACCGTGTGGGCGTCCCCAGGGGGTCCCTGTACTGTACTGTACTGTAACACCCAAAATCCTCATATATACAATTTGTGTGTGTGTGTGTGTGTGTGTGTGTGCGTGCGTGCGTGCGTGCGTGCGTGCGTGTTAGGCTGCACAACAGTGACACTTGGTGATGAAAACCAACCAAACGCTATTTTCGTGCTCGGACACAGCCAGAGACACACAAAGCTCTGTATAGGAGTGATTGCACCACTCAAAAAACAGGCGGTCCCCGGAACTTCCACAGGAATGAGCCCAGGGTGCCTGAACAGTTATTTCTGTCGAGGGCTAGGGGAACAGAATAGACAAACCAAGGACTGCAATTGCAGATGTATAAAAGGATGACACAAAAAAGTCCATTGTGGTCCTATGTATTAAGTCTAAGTCTGAGCCCACCGTTTAAAAAAAGAGAGGGTCAATAATCATCAATTTTAACTTTTAAGTCGACTGCTTCGGTTATATATGTACAGGCATAGGCTAAATTTGAAATTAGTGTTTTGTCATGGCTCAGCCTACTGAATGGATTGATAACACACAGAAACACCGTTGCAATATTATCACATATTTTCTAGCACTATAGAGGTGTGTATACCTTCCCAAAATTCACTATGATAATTATTCCACCGAGATGATTAAATTTGAGGTCCTAGCTTACAGATGTTATATATTTCCTACATTATAATATAGGTATACATACGGTACACTGTACAGCTCTATACAGTTTTGAAAAGCCACATGAGTTCATATTGATAAACTCAGATAAGAAGCTGATGAGACAGTTACCATTGTCTTAGAACACTGGTTTTCAACCAGTGGTCCATGGGGGGGTTCCAAGTGGTCCCCATGCAGCTAAATGATGGAGATTTGGTAACCAAATGGACACTTATAGATCTTTAACGCTTACGCTCTCAAGAGTTACATTATTGTTAAACATCTGAATTACTTAATTACAATAATGTCTATATAATTAGAGATTATATAATAATTGTTATTTTGGTCAAAGTATGCCAACAGCATTGAAATGTACGATAACATTATATACACATTTTGTTATTGTTATAATGATATCAAAATATTCTTCAGTTTTGGGTCTGCGAGGGTAAATCTCATCAAATGGTGGGCCGTTACTCAAATGCCGAATAAAAAAATGGGCCTTGATGTGAAAAATGGTTGAAAACCACTGTATTAGAACAGTGCTAGAACTTTTCAATCTTTAGAACAATATTATACAAGTCACATGATGTGTTTCTTCCGAATGAACTGACCCGAGGAATATGTTCCCGCCAAATGCTAGGGGTCCCGGACCCCCCCAATGGTGTAGAGTCTACACTGTAGACAGAAACCAGGAGGATTATGTTTAGACACTGTTATTGACCGGTCACCGTCAAATGGCCAAGGTCACAATCAAGGTCAAAGTCAGAATTAGCCTGCAAAATTAGTCAAAACTCAGGAAAGGAAATTTAACCGCTAGACCCTGTTGTATTTGTCATATTCTTCATGTGCCATATTCAGAAAAAAACACATTCTAGAACAGTGGTTCCTAAACGGTTCAGTTCAAGACCCACTGTGTGGGAACCTACTGTACAAGATGTGTTATAATCTTACAAAAATAATCAGTCAAACAATCAGTAACCTACTATAGTCTGGGAGCCAACAGGCATACATTCATGAATCCACCTAATGTGACCATTATACAGTAGTACCTCTGTATTACAAAAATAATAATAATCTTGGGCTCAGAAATGCAGTATTCTATATTATTTTATTATTGAAATGTAATCCATGGGCCAAGTCAAGAATAAATAAAGACAGATATCTCCCTTGACATTTGCAAAACATTGTCCGATGCGTAACTTTTACATGGGGTTTCTGCTGCACATGCACAACACACTATCTTCATGATATAGTCTCACTGGCAGATGCACCAGTAGGATACAACAGTACGTCCTCCCGTTGGGGGTTCCTCACTGGCAGGTGAGCCAGTAGGATGCAACAGTATGTCCTTCCGGTGGGGGTTCCTCACTGGCAGGTGAGCCAGTAGGATACAACAGCAGTGACAGCAGTGACAGACAGAATTTGGGTGGGGAACAAAAAAACTACGGGTTCTGGAATGTTTCAGCATATTATGGAAGCTTCTGGGTCAACCCTAATTCACAGTCAAAAAGATAAGTGTCCATAGAGTCGATGACAACAAGACACCAACCATAAAGAGGTCTATGGCGCCCCCCGGTGCCGCGTTGCGGCAGGTGCAGGCAGGTCCTCTCTCCCTCTGTCTGTCTCTGTGTCCACTGTCTGTGTGTCTGTGCTGTCCCTGCTGCCTCCCGCCTGCTCCTGTTGCCTCATCTCTCCTCTCCTCCTCCTCCTCTTCATCTCTCCATCTCTCTCGCAGTTCCAGCGAGGAGGAGGAGGAAGAGGAGGGATCGGGGCAGTCCAGCCAATCCTGGGCCAGGGATCGAGGGTAGCCCGCCTCCGAGGCAGAGCCTGGAAAGAGGAACTTCCAGTAGGAGTCGCCTTTGAAGAGGTAGATGGAACCTGGACACATGGGAGAGATGGAGGGGGGTGAAGAGACGTAAGAGCTGTACAAATTACAGTACAAATACTGGAAAACACCCTGAACAATGTTCCACACGTCCCAGACTCTTCTCCATTCTCTAAAACACCCTGGACAACGCTCCACACGTCCCAGACTCTACTCCCTTCTCTAAAACACCCGGGACACCGCTCCACACATCACAGACTCTTCTCCCTTTCCTAAAACACCCTGGACAACGCTCCACACGTCCTAGACTCTTCTACCTTCTCTAAAACACACTGGACAACATTCCACACATCTTAGACTCTTCTCCCTTCTATAAAACACCCGAGACAATGCTCGACCACACGTCCCAGACTCTTCTCCCTTCTCTACGACACCCTGGACAATGCTCCACACGTCCTAGACTCTTCTCTCTTCCCTAAAACACCCTGGACAACGCTCCACACAAACTAACTAACTAGACTCTCCCTTCCCTAAAACACCCTGGACAATGCTCCACACGTTCCAGACTCTTCTCCCTTCCCTAAAACACCCTGAACAACGCTCCACACGTCCTAGACTCTTCTCCCTTCCCTAAAACTCAGTGGACAACACTCCAGACATCCCAGACTCTTCTCCCTTCCCTAAAAACACCCTGGACAGCGCTCCACACATCCTATATGATCAGTTTACTGAGACACTACACTGTCTTTCAATGTACTCTATGTGTTTCCTTGCTTATTGTAAGTTGCTCTGTAAGTCAGCTAAGACACGTGCACTATAGGATCGAATCAGTAAAATATCACAACGTGGTGCTCACCTCCATTGGTCTCTGTGGTGATGCCAGTGACTCCGCCTCTGAGGAGACGTGTCCAGGTGTCTCCCTCCCCCTTCTGCCCTAACCCCGCCGTCTCCCCCCAAATGGGACCCTCCACAGGGTCCCAGACCAGGCCCCGCTGTCCCGCTGTCTGCTCCCGTGCAGGTCCTGCTAGCGGTCCCGGCGTGGAACCAGGCGCCATGTGGAGTTCAGTCAGGGGCCGTGGGTATCCTTCCTGGAGGCTCAGGTCTCTGAACAGCCAGAACTGGGAAACTATACGGGAAAATGGTAAGATTTATATAGTGCCTTTATATAAGCATTACCTTCCACCATTCACACACACATTCGTACAGCTTTACATAGATTGTACATTAGATTCACCAATTCACACACACACACACACACGTTCACACACCAATGGTGGAGGAAACCATGCAAGTCATGCACATCGGGAGCAATTAGGGGTTCAGGCGTCTTGCTCAAGGACACTTCGTCATTAACACCGGGGGAGCCTGGGTTCGAACTGGGAACCTTTCAGTAGCCAGTTCGATCCAAGGCACATAGTTCATAAGGTTCAAGGTGGTCTGTTATTGTTTATGTCTTGTGTACAGGCAAGGTTTTCAAAGGTTTTCGAGACCCGGAAGAGAGATTAGACGTTTGCCTGAGACCCAAACTAGTGAATATAGCAGATCTACAAGCTCTCAACGCAGCACATCGCGCCACGTTGCTTAGCCCAGCTAATAGCCCAGATTGTAGATCTTCACTACTTCTTAAATATTATATATTTACCGCTGAAAAGTAGCTTACAGGTGCGTAATATAATCACACCCGTGTGAAGTGAGGGGCCCTGTCATCATCATGCGTCATCATACATCATCTCATTCTGGCCAATCACAATTTGCGTCCTCACTTTTATCTCCAATGCTCAAAAACTGGCCATTCATTGTCAATGGCATTTAACCCAATCTGGACGGGAACCCCTTTTGGTGTTTTAAGCATTATATGTTATGCTTTAGCTATTGAAAAATAGCAGATCTACAAGCTCAGAGTGCCGTGCTATAGCCTATGGAGCACCACTGATACAGAAACATGAGGTATTTCAGAAAACTGACAGAATGCACTGGCATATCTTGAGGTCAGATCCCACCCTAGGAAGAACCATCTCTGCCCCTCCTCGCATAGTTTACTAAATACCACCAAATCTTAAGAACCTCTTGGTCAGGCCACATTTACGTCAGGAGACACCCACACATGTTTTGTCTGATATTCCAGATGGTAATTACAAGTGTGGCAGATCAAAAATGTTGATACATTTAATCACCCCACTACAGGCAAAACTTTCAAAGTCAAGGGCAGTATCAGCTGTACGACAAATAATGTGCTCTATATGCTTAAGTGTGTGTGTGTGGGCAAAACTCTAAGACCCCTTAAAACCAAAATTTCAGAACATAGGAGTGACATAAGAAACAAACATTTCAAAAATCCTGTAGCCCTACATTTCCACCAAGTCCAACATTGTGTTTCCTCCTTGAGGTATATTGGTATTGAAAGGGTCCAACTGCCACCTAGGGGTGGAGACATTGATGTTCTACTCCTGCAGCGTGAAACCTTTTGGACGTCAACCCTCAATACTGTGAATAAGGGCTTGAATGAGTCTTTCGACATCAGACCATTCCTATAATTGTACATGTATTATGAGTCTCTCAATCCAGTATACTTTTGAGGACATTTGTGGTGAATTTATCCCCCTTTTTACTTGTTTTTTAACTTGATTTTAACTCTTGCAGTAGTACAGTAGTACAGTGTGCATGCCCTACACTTAATTATGTTTAGGTACTCACCTGTACTATTTGTATCTCACATGTTCTCTTCTCAATCTGTAGGTTGTCGGATGATGGACTCTGATGATGGAGTGCCCCTCCTGAAGAACTACTAGTCCTCATCCTCATTTGTTCTCAGCATCAGACACAATTGGTGATAATTAAAGTAATGGTCTCAGCTTCCTCACTAGGAGCTTTGGGACTTTATATATTATATTTTAAACACCAAACAATAAATAAATGAGTCATCTGGAATTTAAAATTAGATTTTTGTTATCCATGACAATTATTTTGTGTCCTATCCTGAAATCAGTCTGTGTATTATTGTGCACATTATGTACCTGTTGTATTTTTGTATATTTAAACCTGTCATGTTTATTATTATTATTATTGTGATATTGGAAACTGGATAATTGGTTTGGGTTTAGGTGGCATTAGTCATCACCCATCGTTAGAGCCAATCAGTTGTACCCCTTCCTGTATAAAGGTGCACACCCATTCCCTGTCACACTATTCCTGAAGAAGATCCTAAGGGATCGATACGTTGAGTCAAATAAACCAGTGGAGCTGAGTTTTCATACCAGTGTTGCAGACAATTTTTTTCCTCTTGTACTGCTTTTTGTCCAGCACCTGGGCTAGAGTGGAGGTGCATGCTCTATTTCCTTTGTATTTCAGAAAACTGTCAGAATTTAGAAGACATTTTTTTTAAATTTCGAATTAAAACGCACTGTAATTACGTGTCTCTTGCAACACGGACATTCACTCCGGCAGTGAAGCATTCTACATACCGCTGATGAAGATGATGGCATGGTCCGACTGCCTCTCCAACACGGCCCGGAGGGGGGGCAGGTCGGGGGGCAGACCTCCCCACAGCCTCCTGACCTTTGATCCCTGACCCGAAACCAACCCCCCTCCTCTACCCACCCTCCACATGGTCTGACCTGGAGCACAGGACAGGGAGAGAGAGAGAGAGAGAGAGAGAGAGAGAGAGAGCATTTTATTTATAGAGCACGTACATTTCACAGACATCAGAGTCACAAAGTGACTAAAATAAAAATAAATAAATGAAATAAAAAATAAAAGCAAAACAACTAGAACTGCACTCTGTTGAGTGCCTACTACTGGCATTGGATCCTTTAATGTGGATTAAAGGACCCAGGACAGGACGTCTAGTGGACTGGAAGACGCCTTCATCGACATCACAAGGTCAGTCAATTATCGTAGGGAGATAGGAGAGAAACTGTAACCGCTTCTGACCAAAGCTAAGTCATTATTATTATTATTTGTTTTTTTTATGTCAGGAATCATAGCTTCAAATTGACATATTGGTTGTTCAGTTTGACCTACCAGTTTTGGAGATATGGCTTATAGAGAATATGAGAGATATGGCTTATAGAGTCTTGCAGAAAACAATGAGAAAACAGGCTTGAAAGGTTCATTTCTGTGGACATTTATTTCATATTTACATGTCTATTTCAGCTCTGACATTTACTTTCAGACATGCTCTAGTAGGCTATGTGAAGAGTCTGCCTGTGCTATTAACTCATTTTGGATAAAATAAAAACAAACAAACAGTTTGTCTTGCCACCATGACTGTCTCTGTATCAAAATGAGTCACAACATAAGGTTGACTGCCGAGTAGGACTGGGAGCAAGGGGAGAGGAGGAAGGGATAATGCTGGCTCTAACTGTGTGCGTCTTGTCTGCAAAAAAATAAAATAAAATCATTACAGTTTAGTTTATTAGAAAACACTTCCACATTTTGCCAACCCAAATGTTGGTTGGGAAATAGAAAAATGCAGAAGTAGAGCGTTCTTCCGGTGTCCTTCAAACGCCACTGAGCAACTTCCATTGAAATGAACAGGGGCTGTCCGCTCTCTAGGTTATATACTGTATAAGAACTCTATGTACTGACTTCTTTTTATTTATTTTTATTTTTAGATTTGTTTTTGGCTTTTTTGCCTTTATTGATAGTTTCAAGTGAAGATAGACAGGACAGAGGGAGAGAGAGAGAACCCCATATGCAGCAAAGGTCGTCATGAACGGCACTCGAACACGCGACACGCTGTCAGGCGTAGAGCTTATATTTGGTATGATGCGCATGGACCACTAGGCTAGCGGGCACCCCTATGCACTGACCTTTGAAGAAGAACATCTCTCCTCTGATCTGAGCCACTGCATCGAAGCTGGTCTTACAGCGATCTATGTGACTTCTAGAGGGCAGAGAAACATAACCAGTTAACAGTTTATTTTAGAAAAGTCTGTTATAAAAGTATTGTATTTGAAGGCCCTTGTAAAAGACACTGCTTCTGTTCAGAATTTATTGTCTCCAGTTTTCCACACAAAATAATAGAAAATGCTGGACCCTGACGGGTCCATTTGTTTCAATTTTTTTCACTCTCAGAGTTACATTAACTTAGATTTTACAATATTATACACTGGGATCCAAGTGATATACATGCCATTAAATGGGGGTTCCGTAGCCTGATGCATGTCAAACAGAGGGACCTTGAATTAAAAATGGTTGAAAATCATTGCTAGTGCTGTAAAAATCATCTCTTATGGGGGTCCTTGGCATAAATTTTCAAATGGGGTTCCGCGGGCTAATGAGTATCATTTTGGGGGTCCTTGACATGAAAAAGTTTGGGAACCCCTGCCCTAGGATTCTGACTGCATGGTCTTGGCGATGACTGTAAATGTTCAGCCACTAGGTGTCTCTCTCAGGCGCCTCTGGCTTTAATTAATGGACAGATCTGAACCATCATTGAAGTTCACGTGTATTCATATTATATTATATGTAAACTGTTTAACTGTAACACGTTTTCTCATGCCAAGCTACTTTGAATTGAATTATATTCAATCAAAATTCCCTTTTTCCCCGGCATTCCTTGGATCACTTTCTAGACTGCTTCCCCTCCCTCCACCCGCCTTCGTAACAAACACCCTAATAAACTGTCACCATGTGACCTTGACTGCCTTGTTGGTTTCACCACGTGCACGCGTGCGTGCATGTGTGCACGTACCTGTGTCTGTGGGTGTGTCTGTGGTGAAGGTGAGTCTCAGTTATGAGACGAGGAGGGTCTGTAGCACGAAGATGGCTTCTCTTTCCTACACACACGCACGCAGGCAGATAGACAGACAGACAGACAGACAGACAGACAGACAGACAGACAGACAGACAGACAGACAGACAGACAGACAGACAGACAGACAGACACTCCATTGAAGTCCATTGAAGTAGTTAGACAGGTAGGTGTCTGTGTGGTGTAGTGTGTCTTGTAGACTGCTAAAATAAAAATACACACCAGCTAACTCTGACTATTTGGCAATAGTTTGGGATAAATTTGACCCATCAGGCGACTACTAGATTCATGCCATCACAATAATAGAGATAGTAATAACTGTAAAGGTATAATAGTGTAATAAGTGTAATAGTGTAATAGTGTAATAGTATTATTAGTGTAATAAGTGGACTTAAAGGACCAGTTTATTTTTATATAAATATACATATTATCAACATAAAACACAAAAAAAAACGGTTAGGAAGAAATTCCCCTTTAATATAGCATCTGATTGATGGCAGGCACAAATATATATGTTTTCAGTGTTTCAGTGTTTTCTACCAGGGAGGGGAGGAGAGCAGTGCACAGAGACATTTAGAGGGGCAGGTGCTCAAGTGAAAAAGTGCACCAGCTTGTACTTCGCGTGAAACCGGCAGGCTGCCTTAATAGTGTGTGAGATTTATAGATTTTGGGGCATAAATAATATATTAGAGGCATTTAATGCAGAATTGATCGATGTCACCATGGGACACATGCTGTACACTGTACTAAAACCAAAAAGAAAATGAACAAACTAACTTTCAAAAAGGGCACATTGGTGTCCAGAGGGCAAAAGGGCAGGTTCACTTCACCTAATCATGTCTCTATCTGTGCACGCCACTGGACAGGAGGAATCAATCTTTCCTGACAAAGACCCGCAAGGGTCGAAACGTTGCAATCTTATTTATCAATACATCTCTGCTATTTTAGAAAAATCATGAAAATGTGGCGCAAATCTTTGAATATATATATTCTTTCAGAGCGAACGCTTTTCAAATCTTTTCTTTTTTTTGTTTCTGGAACAACATATTTTCAGATGGTGGTCGGCGGCCAATTACATACAATTTGTGGGGTCCTTGCCATGAAATATTGAGCACCACTGACATAGAAACATGAGGTATTTCAGAAAACTGTGAGGATTTAGAAGACATTTTTTTAAATATCGACGTCAGGTCTAAATGGGTTAAGATCGGTGTGCGGACTTCCTTCCTTCTGGACGTATTTCTGTTCAGCAGCCGTATAATTGTTTTTGAGATGTGCGCGCTATATCCCTTTTGGATTCTATACGTCACAGAGGTGTGAGGATCTCCAGCGTATATACCGTACCGTACCGTAGAGCTGGGTGATGTGCTCCAGGTCCAGGGGTCCCAGGCGGAAGGACAGGGGGTCCCCGGCAGGACCCTGGTAGTACGGCCTCATCAGGGAGCTACGGGAGGAGCTGTGGGACAGACCCAGAGCGTGACCGAACTCATGTAGTAACACCGTGAACAGGTCTGTTCCTTCTGAGAAGAAGAGAGAGAGAGAGAGAGAGAGAGAGAGAGAGAGAGAGAGAGAGAAAGAGAGAGTTGTCTATAGTCAGCCAGTTGTCGTGAGGTCAATAGATGATATGCGCGTGACATCATCATCGCATCATCATACGCACTGAGTGCATGGCAAAAAAAAAATTGATAGCATAAAATTACTAGTATGTCTAGTCTGTCTGTCTGAAAGCCCAGCCCTCTGTCTGTCTGTCTGTCTGTCTGTCTGTCTGTCTGTCTGTCAGACATGACCTCCTATAAACATTTTCAATTATCAAGGCCAAGCCCTAAGGTTGAAAGGCAACTATTGTTTTGTTTCTCCCGCCATTTTTCTGCAGTACACGATGGCCGTGTTTGTTTGCTTTCCTATATACGCCACGGGGGAGCATGCTTAAAGCAAACCTAAAATAAGCGCCCCTCAAAATACATTATCCGTGGGTCTGTCTGTCTGTCTGAAGGCATAGTCCTCTGTCTGTCTGTCTGTCTGTCTGTCTGTCTGTCTGTCTGTCTGTCTGAAGGCCCATTCCTCTGTCTGTCTGTCTGTCTGTCTGTCTGAAGGCAGCATAGTCCTCTGTCTGTCTGTCTGTCTGTCTGTCTGTCTGTCTGTCTGTCTGACTGTCTGAAGGCATCGTCTGTCTGTCTGTCTGGCTGTCTGAAGGCCCAGTCCTCTACCTGTCTACCTGTCTGTAGGCCCAGTCCTCTGTCTGTCTGTCTGTCTGTCTGTCTGTCTGTCTGTCTGAAGGCCCAGTCCTCTACCTGTCTACCTGTCTGTCTGAAGGCCCAGTCCTCTGTCTGCCTGTCTGTCTGTCTACCTGTCTGTCTGTCTGTCTACGAGTCTGTCTGAAGGCACAGTCCTCTCCCTGTCTGTCTGTCTACCTGTCTGTCTGAAGGCCCAGTCCTCCTCTGCGTCCAGGTGAATTCCTCCGGCACGGTTCGGGTCCGAGGGGAAGAAGGCGTGGCCTATGGCCCCGCCCACCCCGTCGAAGGGGTACCCGTCGCCGTGGTAACCATGGAGGAAGTCCACCTGCAGGTCACATGACGCTGGTCCAGACACCTGGGAAAATGGGTACAGGCTTTAGTTCCGACATACTATTGATCCGAAACCTCAATCCCTGACCTAACCATAACCGCAAGCACGGGAGCAGCAGTGTCGGAAAAGCGTGAGCACCCCGGGAAAATAACGACGCCTGATTCAGGTCACCTGGCTCTGGTCAAAGACATTCTATAACAAGAGATGGAATCACCACTAAATGGCGCATCACTCCAAGATGGCGGCAGCCATTTATGAATGTTAACGTAATGCCTCAAACACGCATGCACGGTCATGCGCGCACGTGCATGTGCATAGTTACATGCATGCACACACACACACACACACACATGCACCCTGACATTCTGAATTACTAATACATTACAATACCTTTTCACTGTTCAACACAAACCAGTTCTGTAGAAGCATGCATTATAAATGTATTATACTAGAATAGGATAAAATCTAGTTTTTGTTTGTATAGAATGACTTTTTAATGTAATATTTTTAACCCATTCTGTACGGGAACCCCTTTTGGTGTTTTAAGCATTATGTTATGCTTTAGTCACGCCACTCCCCCTGGGTCACGGAAGTCATTTATCTATGGAGAATAACCTTGGCTCATCTTATGTCGCATTCACAGCTCTACTTCGGTAGACTCGATGCGAATGGGCGGAGAAGAAGTTGCATCATTCTTGCATATTTAATTTTCTGCGTTTGCCTTCACACTGGCTGTGTCCACCGCACCATTAGAAAATATTCTGTAGGCCTATACACTGTGTTTTTTGTGTTTCCTTAAAGGACCACTTCACCACTTTTCAACCTATATTCATATAATAGGTCCTCACTAATAATCATGATAAAATGGTGCAATTTTCTTCTACTCGGTCTATGTCTCATAGGAGGGCTGTGGGCAGTTCAGAAACCGTCTTCCAGTGACATCATCGATGGGGAATACAAGCTAATAGAAACGGCAGGCTTTCTAGTCCTTAAAAGTTGCAATGCGAAAATGGAAGCCATCGTTCTCATGATAATGAAAATCTAAATATCTTTGTAAAAAGATCTTGTTTAAAAATAAATCTGCCTAATGATGATGTCACTGGAAGACGGTTTCTAAACTGCCCACAGCCGTCCTATGAGACACAGACTGAGTAATAACCAATAATATTGGTCCAAAACTAAACAAACTGTCTTGGTGATATTGCCAGGGAGATGGCAGTCACTCATATTTGATACAGTCTCTTTCTAGCGGAATTTTAACACATTTTGAAGCAGTAACGCCGGGAATATTGATTATCTTTGGAACACGGTTTGACGCGATATAAAGGGTGCAGTACTTAGTTTAGACAGTTTTTGGTTTAGACTAGTCATTGGTTAGACCAGTCATTAGTCCTACAACTACAACTCAAACCCTCACCCTAAACCTAACCTCCCACGGGGCAGTACACCTAAACCTAACCTTAACCCATGTCTAACCAATGACTAGTCTAAACTAAGTATGTACCCCGATATAAAATAAATTGTGAATGGGGGACAGCCAGCCGGCCGGACAGACAGACAGACAGACAGACAGACAGACAGACAGACAGACAGACAGACAGACAGACAGACAGACGCCCTGACCTCATGGAACTCCAGGGGAGTCGGCTCCGCCCACACTCTGAGGGCATAGAAAACCAGCGAGCGAATCATCTCGTGGGACAGCTGTGAGGTGGCGGGGCTAGAGCGCAGCCTGGGGACAAGGACACGAGGACATAGATAGGTGGACTTATTGGCAGTGGTGGAAAGGTAGTTTTACTTATAAGTGAAAGTATATCAATACTGCGAAATGTATAGGCTGAAGTGGGTAGCATGTTTTGTTAATAATCAAAATCTACAATGCAAGTATAACTATAGTAACTAAACTTTTCAAATAAATGTAGCATTGGAGTAAAAGTGCAATATTTGCCTCTGAGATGTAGTGGAGTAAAACTAGAAGTAAAAGTATTGGAAATGGAAAATACTCAATTAAAGTACAAATACCAAAAAAACTACTTAAGTACAGTACTACAACAGTAGTTACTTTACACCAATGCTTATAGGACACCATTATGTCTAACAATTCTTTAGGAAGATAGGCCACACCCACTTATAGGACACCATTTTGTCTAGTGATGGGAACTATCGTTCATTCCACGTGGCAGTGTTGATTTCGCGGACTAAAACTATAACGAAAAATGTTCGTCTGCAACCTTTTTTTCACAGAGGAAAACTAAATAAACATAACTAAGCTACGACTAAAACTAAGACTAAAACTAGATAAAATGTTAGGGAGGGACTAGTGGAGAATTTGATTGTGCTCCAGTGTTGCACTCTGAGTTGAGTGGGGGGGAGGGGCTATCTTCCTAAACCAATCATGTTCGAGCACAGCACACAGACCAGGAAGATTATGGAAGGAAGAGACATGAAGTCACGACTGGGTGCCGGGGATGCGCCATGACACTCATTGGTGGCAAAACTCGCAACGGAAGTTCCATGAAATTCATGGCAGTGGATCCTTTGTCATATAATCGGTTCAGTAATATATCAGGAGACATAGCACAATTATTGTCTGCAGTGTTGCTTTTGTAGGTGTACACTGTGTAATTTTATAGAGGTATATCTAAAGAGCCACCATTTCCTGTCTGGCAGCCAAATATCGCGATACCTCCGTTACAGAAACGATACCTGCCACTGTTTATATGCCTCAATCAAATGACTGTGCACATCCCGAGGCATTCGGAAGACCATGTGAGTCGATGTATCCATCTGATCTTTGGTCTACCCCGGGGTCTCCTCCCAGTGGGTCTTCCAAGGGAAATGCTCAAGAGCATCCTAACCAGATGCCCGAACCACCTAAGCTGGCTCCTTTCCAGGCGAAGAAGCAGCGACTCCGACTCTACTACGAGTCTCCCTCGCGTGACTGAACTTCTCACCCTATCTCTAAGGGAGATGCCAGCCACCCGTCTGAGAAAACTAATTTCAGTCGCTTGTTATCTATCGTTATATCGCTTGTTGACACCTTATTCGAAGAATCAACATTTTGGTGTGGCGATAAAATGATAAACAAGTCGAAAAGCAATTACGTTATTAGAAAACAACCTGTGATGTGTCTTCTTTTATATTCCTGAACCAATTATATGACAAACGTCACAATGGTTCATAAATAGTGTTTGTTCATGAGCTGGTCCAACCGGCTCCATTCACGGCCTTGTATTCATGGAACTTCTGGTGCGAGGTTTGCCACAGATGAGTGTCATGGCGCATCACTGGCGTCCAGTCACGTGACTTCACGTCCCTTCCTTTCATTTTGTTCCTATACAGTAGCACAGCACACAGATAGGAAGTGACATCACGACCAACCTCCAGTTGATGCTCCTCCTCCTCCACGTAGCCGCCGCCCTCTTCCTCCTCAGGCTCTTCCTCTCCTGCAGCCGATTGGCCTTCTGGCCCGAGGTCTCTTCCGATTGGCCGGTCCTCCTCTGGCTCATCCCCCTCTCCTGCGGCTGATTGGCCATCTGTCCCGAGGCCTCCTCCTCCTCTTCCTCCCCCTGTTGGTCAGGCAGGGAACAGCGTGGCGCTCGCATCAGAGCCTGCGTCTCCTCATCTGAGTGGAGATAGATATTAACTAATTTAGGACTGAAATGTTATGTTGCCAAAAGGGGTTCCCGTCCTGAAAGGGTAAAAGCACAATTTCACCCTGCACGCTCATATGTTTCTCACTAATAATTACAAGATATTACCATTATAATAATAATTATTATTATTATTATTAAAAAACAAACTATTAATTTTAGTCAATACATCAAATCTGAGTGAGTGTGGAAATATAGTGGCCCTCTGGAGTGAGTGTGGAGCTATAGTGACCCTCTGGAGTGAGTGTGGAACTATAGTGGCCCTCTGGAGTGAGTGTGGTACTATAGTGGCGCTCTGGAGTGAGTGTGGAAATATAGTGGCCCTCTGGAGTGAGTGTGGAACAATAGCAGCCCTCTGGAGTGAGTGTAGAGCTATAGTGGCCCTCTGGAGTGAGTGTGGAACTATAGTGGCCCTCTGGAGTGAGTGTGGAAATATAGTGGCCCTCTGGAGTGAGTGTGGAACAATAGCAGCCCTCTGGAGTGAGTGTAGAGCTATAGTGGCCCTCTGGAGTGAGTGTGGAACTATAGTGGCCCTCTGGAGTGAGTGTGGAAATATAGTGGCCCTCTGGAGTGAGTGTGGAAATATTGTGGCGCTCTCCATCGTCAAAGTTTCCCACCTCTGTGATAGTGACTCCCTCTTGAGGGTGGAAGAAGGTGACACAGACGGGAAGCGTCACAGTTTATTGATTAGAAATACAAAGTTTATGTTTTTGTGAGGGAGTACGGCTCAGAAATTAATATTACAAACATGTGTTTGATGCAACTTTCAGGATCTGCGTGCGGATATCTTAGTTTTTTGGCTTTAAATAGACTGCAACACCACTAAAACAAACAGTGGCTTTATTTGTTTGATCGAAAGGCCACGATAACAGGTCTGTTTTATACAGATTTGCATATAAAAGAGCATCGGTGTGTGTGTGTGTGTGTGTGTGTGTGTGTGTGTGTGTGTGTGTGTGTGTATGTGTGTGTGTGTGTGTGTGTGTGTGTGTGTGTGTGTGTACGCGTGCGCATGCGTGCGTGCGTGTGCATGTTCTCACCTACTAGTCCAGTCTCCTTGAGGCCTCCAAACCTCTGCATGGCTCTGACAGCGTGAGTGACAGCTGTCCAGGCCTGTAGCTGACCAGTGGAGGGGTCAGGGGGCGGGAGGTAGCCATACCTGGTCAACCAATTCTGGAGTTGGACACAAAGGCATTTAATATCTGGTCAACCAATAGTAGAGCAGTTAGGAGTAGGACACAGAGACATTTAATACCTAGTCAACCAATGATGTAGCAGGACACAGAGACATTTAATACCTAGTCAACCAATGATGTAGCAGGACACAGAGACATTTAATACCTAGTCAACCAATGATGTAGCAGGACACAGAGACATTTAATACCTAGTCAACCAATAGAGCAGGACACAGAGACATGTAATACCTAGTCAACCAATGATGTAGCAGGACACAGAGACATTTAATACCTAGTCAACCAATAGAGCAGGACACAGAGACATTTAATACCTAGTCAACCAATGATGGAGCAGGACACAGAGACATTTAATACCTAGTCAACCAATGATGTAGCAGGACACAGAGACATGTAATACCTAGTCAACCAATGATGGAGCAGGACACAGAGACATTTAATACCTAGTCAACCAATGATGTAGCAGGACACAGAGACATGTAATACCTAGTCAACCAATGATGGAGCAGGACACAGAGATATCTAGTAAACCAATGATGGAGCAGGACACAGAGACATTTAATACCTAGTCAACCAATAGTAGTGCAGGACAGAGACATTTAATACCCATCGTGACATTACCTAGTCAACCAATGATGGAGCAGGACACAGAGACATTTAATACCTAGTCAACCAATGATGGAGCAGGACACAGACATTTAATACCTAGTCAACCAATGATGGAGCAGGACACAGAGATATCTAGTCAACCAATGATGGAGCAGGACACAGACATTTAATACCTAGTCAACCAATGATGGAGCAGGACACAGACATTTAATACCTAGTCAACCAATGATGGAGCAGGACACAGAGATATCTAGTCAACCAATGATGGAGCAGGACACAGACATTTAATACCTAGTCAACCAATGATGGAGCAGGACACAGAGACAATTAATACCTAGTCAACCAATGATGGAGCAGGACACAGACATTTCATACCTAGTCAACCAATGATGGAGCAGGACACAGAGACATTTAATACCTAGTCAACCAATGATGGAGCAGGACACAGAGACATTTAATACCTAGTCAACCAATGATGGAGCAGGACACAGACATTTAATACCTAGTCAACCAATGATGGAGCAGGACACAGAGACATTTAATACCTAGTCAATCAATAGTAGAGCAGGACAGAGACATTTAATACTCGTGACATTACCTAGTCAACCAATGATGGAGCAGAGCGCAATAATGCGGCAATAATGTTTGCCAATCACAGCGCGTCCTTGCACAACCTGTATAGTATTTTGAATGACGCCCTCGTGATGTCACGTGATCAACGTGTAAAAAGATGCACCTTTCATTTCAATTCATTTCATTTTATTTTGCACATAGTGTATCACAATACAGTACAAATCATAATAGATAACAATTTATTTGTCTTTCATTAATTTGTCTTTCATACTTATCTTACACCCATGACGAAAAAGAGCAGTAAGAAGAATACGTTCTTATAAATACCTGCCCCCTTTTCACTTAAAAGTTAGTTTTTACTTTAATGATTGGAGCATACACATCTAAACAAAACAAAAAAACAAAAAAAAACTAAGAGTAAAACAAAACAAAAAGAAGTTGAGCAATGGCACGTGCAATAAATGATAGCTAACCTATTCGTCATCTTCATATTGCCTAAATATTAGATTTGAGTAATTTCTTTTAAATTCGCAAATATTTGTACAACCCTTTAAATTGTCATCCAGAGAATTCCACATTCGGATTCCTGTTATCGAAGGACACATAAGTCTTTGAGTAGTCCGTGCAAATTGATGTTTAAAGTCAAATTTCCTCCTACTGTCCCCACTTTCTGAACTGGGTTCGAATAGATGTTGTAGATCAGGCGTGCCCATTACGTCGATCGCGGTCGACCAGTCGATCGCAAGCGCTGCGCAGGTAGACCGCTTGGCCCTGACATGAAAAAACTAAACAAAAACAATCCTCGCCTCGGGCATGCGGCATGAATTTCAAACCATGTACAAAATATATAATAATAATGTTGTTGTGTAAGTTTTACTAGTCCTTAGACCACATCTAAATCAATTGTGAGAAAATATTTTTAAAAATACCAAATATGTCGGGGATACCCCCTAATATACAAATTTTCTCTTGTCCCAGCCCCTTGGTGACCAAATTGAATTGCAGATAAAACTGTTAAAATTACATTTAAATCTAAATTATTTTGTATTATTTTGTTCATAGATGTCTCTTGTAGATGTGGAAAGATATTATTTTATCAATACAATATTTTAAATAAGTATTATTATGCAAGGAACCTGTGTTCCTTTTTAGCATGGTAGAAGAAGAAGAAGAAAGGTATGAGTCACATGACACACTGGGAGTGACATCATCAAACACCATACTAGCAGCATGGGTATGTCCTCTCTTCTATTTTTCATATTTGTATAATATTGTCAGCCTTGCTTGAATGTCTCAACCTACCTCACGCAACCCTGTTATGCATATTTCCAGAATAATATAAATACTTTTTTTTTTTTTTTTTTTACTTATTTACTCATGTTACTCTTGGTAAATGCTAACGGTTAGCTAAACAGCTAGCTTCTAGTTTTGAGGAAAAGCTAACATTAGCAATCCTGTTACCTGCAACCCTGTTACTATGATTAGCAGCCCTGTTACTTTAATCAAAGTAACAGGGTTGCACTGCATTAACAGGGTTGCATCTCATCAGTTACTAAACTATATAACTATTATTTATGGTCCAATTAAATATTTTACACGAAGTAAACTAATTTAGTTTAATCTACATATTTTAAACCTATTACTGAATTATGAATACTGTTTCCTTAATTGCACTACATAGTCAAAACCACAGTTATAGATGCGACAGTTACAATACCCATTAATTAAATTGTATTATTTATTTATTTTTGCAGGGTGCTGGTCTACCCCTGAGCGCTGCTGAGAAGCAAAGGCGCTACCGTTCTAAGCGTGATGCTGATCCACAGAAGAGACAGCAATATTTAGAAAAAGAGAGAGAGAAATGGAAAGCAGACTTAGCAACAGGGAAGAAGCTACTGCGAAATGACCGTACTGAGAGAGGACAGCGTTCCCAACGGAAAAGATGGAAAGAGGCACATGAGAGGAGCAACGTGAGGAAAAAGGCACTTGAAGCGTTAAGCACCCCTCCAATGAGCCCTGAATCTCCAGTCACACCAGAAATCCCATTCAGGGCCCAATTGCCAGATTCTAGCTCCAGCTCTCAATCTGGGACTTCAAGGTTAGGGTACAATAAAGTTATTGGGGAATGCAAGTTAATGTAAGCACAGAATGCGAATGTTTGCCAATGTTAAAGCAGAACAGAGAACAGAAAAATACAAGAAACGGCTCCAGCGATGAAAAAGACCCATCCATCTCCAAGATCCAAAGATAACAAAATGATTAGGCAAGCTTCGCAGACATCAATAAGAAGAACCCTGTTGTTCCATACAGCGCTGACTGAGGAAGTGCGTACAAAGTACAAAAATTCAAGGAGAGAGTCATAGGCAACTCATTGCAGGAGTAATCACCAGCAAAATCCTAAAAAAGTACAAGCTGCAGAAATTGGCACAGGAGGTTCTTGGATTTTCAAGGAGAAGATGGAAAACCATGGGGAATGAAAATGTCTGCTGCTACAAGAGGAAGAAACACAATGGAATTGGTGGCAGACTGAGAGATGATGTTGTCTCTTTCTTTGTACGTGATGATTCGAGCAGGATCACTACTGGAAAAAAGGAAACGGTGACAAAAGGAATGAAGAAAATGCAGAAAAGGCTGCTTCTTGATTCAATGAAGAACCTCCATCTGAAGTTCCTGACTGAGCAGCCTAACATCCGTCTGTCATACTCCCTGTTTTGCACACTTCGCCCCTTCTGGGTTGTGCAGCCAACATTGGCAGATCGTGACACATGTTTGTGCAAACAACATGAAAACCTTAGCTTTATTGCTAAAAAGCTTCACCAGAAGAAGAGCAGTGGAACTCTCTAGATGTTGTGGGGAAATGGTGTGCCCTGCTGCAAACCTAAACCTATAACCGCAAGCACGGGAGCAGTGCATGTTCAGACAAACGGGACTTCGGATCTATGGGCAGTTCCCATGACGGCCGCATACCCAGGCATTATCCAAGAGGTGAATGAGTCCCACTGCCAGGTGAAATGTATGCACAGATTGGGCGAAAAAAAACTTTTTCTGGCCGCTGAGGGATGATCTCCATTGGTGTCCCTTTGAGGATATGCTGACCATCATTCCACCACCACAGAAAGTTAACTCACGCCACGTGGCCATTGCAAGTGAAATATGGAATACACTGGTCAGCCATGAAAAGTAAATCTAAAAATGTAAAGAATGATGTCCTATAACAGGTAATACCATTGTTATTGTGAATCTATTGAGTTTTTGTTTTCATGTTCCCTTTTGGATATTTGCACCTTGACCCTTAACCAATGTTTACAGAGTATGTGCAATGTTTACAGAACCTGTACAGAATGTGTACTAATGTTTACAGAGTTTTGCACAAAGTGTTAACAATTATTTTTGCACTTTTTTTTTGAGGCAAGTAAAGCACTTATTATTTTGTATTGGATAAAAAAGGATTCACATAATTAAAAATATTCAAAGAATATCTCTGTTGTCTTGAGCATTTATTTGACACATTTACTTAATGATCTATGATGAAACAATTAAACCATGATACTTAATTGCAACCCTGTTACTCTAATTTCAACCCTGTTACCATGTGATTTTAATCAAAAATAATCATAAATGGCTTTCTCAGCTCACAAAGGTTTGACCTATTGTCATTTAAGCTGTTTAACCAACAATATGCATTAAGATTTAGAGCAAATATTTGAAAAGAAATACTGAAATTTGTAAAGTGAAACATGTCATTAATGAAATGTTGGGTACAATAGTTCCTTAAATTCATTGAAATCAACTCATATCTGAAATCAGATGGTTATTTAGAGAAATTTTTACTTTCTTCACCTAATGGTAAAGGAATTATATCTATTTTTTAAATGATGACATTTTTAAGGTCCCTTCGTGATTTTAAAAACAAATCTGAAATAGTATCAGCTGTCAAGTCCCTGCAGTTATCCAGAAACACTGTTACACGGCGCTGTGAAATGATGGCCGTTGATTTGACGCAGCAACTTAAAAAAAAAAAGCTAAATGTGAGTGTTTCTCGCTGCAGCTAGACGAGTCCACTGATATAAGTGATACAGCACAATTGTGCATTTTCATCAGAATGGTGTTTAAAGATATGACAGCCAAAGAGGAACTATTAACAATCCTACCAATGAAGGCAACCACTCGGGGCGAGGACATTTTTCAGACATTCAAAGACTTTGTTGACAAAAACCAGATCACAATGTCTAAATTGGTATCAATCACCACTGACGGCGCACCTGCAATGGTGGGGCACAGAAATGGATTCATCGCCAAATGCAAGCAAAAGCAAGACAACGATTTCCCCGACGTTGTTAACTATCACTGCATAATACACCAGCAAGCGCTATGTGCAAAAATGTTGAACATGAAAGAGGTGATGGATGTGTCATTGAAAGTCGCATGCTCTATCCGGGCCAGAGCACTTCAAAGACGGTTGTTCCGTGCGCAACTGGAAGAGGCTGACAGCGACCACACTGACCTTTTTCTACACACCGATGTCAGATGGCTTAGTAGGGGCAAATTCTTGCAAAGGTTCCGGGAGCTCCTACCAGAGATAAAAGAGTTTCTCCTTGGTGCTTCACATGCAGAATACACACAACTTGATGACGCACAGTGGCTGCTAGATATGGCATTCTTAACTGATGTGACCAACATGTTGAATGAGCTTAACTTGGAGCTGCAAGGGAAAGACAAAAATGTGGTCGACATGATCAGCTCAGTTAACTGTTTCAAAAGCAAACTAAAAATGCTGCAGCGCAAGGATCTGAGGAAGTTCCCAAACCTAGAATCCGAGCTGGAGAGGCAATTGGCTACTGGGCGCAATTTGACTGCATGTGCACGCTACACAGAGCAAATAAAAAATGTGCAGTCTGACTTTCACAAACGCTTTCAAGATTTTGCCTTACTCGAGCCCATTGCTACATTCATGTGCTTCCCATTCAGAGAAGACACTGTTGATTCCATTGCCTCGAAAATAGCAACACTTTTTAACATGAACTCTTCTGCATTGGAGAATGAGATCATGGCACTGCAGGCTGACATACAGTTTAAGTCACGCCCCCGCGATGGAGAGTTTTGGAACTTACTCGTGGAGGGAAAGTATCCAAACATCAGGACTTGTGTAGCCTCGCTCACAGCGTTATTTGGCTCCACATATTTATGTGAATCAGCATTTTCCCACATGAAGATAATTAAGTCCAAATATCATTCCACGTTGACGGACGATCATTTGGAGGCCTGTTTAAGACTAGCTGTCAGCAGTGACTGTCCGGATTACGCAGCGCTGACGGACTCCATTCAGTGCAAGCAGTCATCTGATTAAGGTGCCCTTAGAGAGCCTAAGAGTGCCCTCCAACCCCACAAGGCCACTGGCCATGACAATATTCCCTCCAAATTTCTCAGAGACTCAGCCATTTCCATAGCTCCAGTCATCACCCACATAGTAAACCTCTCCATCAAACAAGGACAGGTCCCCAGAGATTTTAAACTGGCCAAAGTAACCCCCCTGTACAAAAAAGGGAGTAAATTAGAACCCGGCAACTACCGCCCTATTTCTATTCTAAGCTCCATCTCGAAAGTGATGGAAAAAATAGTCTATGAACAGGTTGAAAAGTATCTTGCCACTAATAAATTGTTGTACGAGTTCCAATCCGGTTTCAGAACATCCCACTCCACTGACACATGCCTTCTCTATTTGAGCGACCACATCAAACACGAGGTGGATGCTGGAAAATACTGCGGCATGGTCATGCTGGACCTCCAAAAGGCTTTTGACACCGTGAACCACTCCATACTGGTTAATAAGCTTAAAGCTATTGGTTTTGATAGCACATCAGTGAGCTGGATGCAATCCTACCTGGAGGGGAGAGAACAGATGGTGGAAGTGAACGGAACACTGTCCCCCCCCCTCCCAGTGAGCTGTGGCGTCCCACAAGGAAGCATACTAGGGCCTTTACTGTTCCTAATATATGTAAACGACATGACTTCAGCTTGTGACTGCAACTTGTTCCTGTTCGCAGACGACTCAGCACTGCTGGTCTCGGACAGGAACAAACTGCAGGTTGAAAAGACCCTCAGCTCTGAACTCGGTAGAATCTGCACCTGGCTCGCTGATAACAAACTATCCTTACACCTGGGAAAAACTGAATCCATTCTCTTCGGATCAAATAGTAATCTCAAAAAGGCAGATGGCTTCTTGGTTAGAGTGGGTGACGATATTATCACACGGAAGGATAAAATTACCTACCTAGGTTCCATCCTGGAGGCCAATCTTTCCGGTGATAAGATGGCCACCAACGTAATCAAAAAAGTCAATCAAAGAACAAGATTCCTCTACAGGATCTCCTCACTGGTCGACAAAAACACCTTGAAGACCTTAACAGGAGCCCTCGTACAAGGTTTATTTGACTATGCATCCACCTCCTGGTACCACAGCACCTCAAAGGCCCTTAAAACAAGGCTCCAGACCTCCCAAAACAAACTGGTCAGGCTCCTACTTGGCCTCACCCCCCGAACCCACCTCACCCCTGCCCACTTTGACAGGCTGGGATGGCTTAGGGTCGACGACAGAGTACAGCATCTTGCAATGGGTCTGGTCCACAAGATTCGATACACCACCAAGATACCCATGTACCTGTCTAAATACTTCCTTAATGTAAACTAAGTCCACACCCACAACACCAGAGGGAGTGCAACAAACCATGTACAACCCAGATTCGGCACAAACAAGGGACTAAATTATTTTCGCTCCTATGCGACCAAAATGTGGAACGCCCTACCAACAGTCATTAAGACATGTGAATCCCTTGGCTCCTTCAAAACTGCTCTCAAAGGGCACCTACGGATGACTGCAATTCGAAACTGGCCTCTGTAAAAGCTGAATTTTTATCTGGATTGTACTATGTTTTTGTATGGACGTGGTGTTGGGTGCCTGCACATACTGTATGCACACATGGCATCAACGCATGGTGTTGTGTGCAGGCGCCCTACACTCTTCGTTCTCTTTTATCCCCCTGTTCCCCTCACTGTATATATATATTTTTTTTCCCTTTTCGCTTCCTATATGATGAATTCCTGTTCTGTTCTTTAACTACATAGAAGTGTCTATTTGTTTGTCTCTAAATGTTTTGATGAATTGAACAATGTGGACCCTGTTGTAAACAAGTGTAAGGCTTAATTGGGTCGTCCACTCACAGTTAACAGTCTTTGTATTGAGTTTGTGCTTGAAATGTACTGTAATTCTGCAAACTGTTAATAAAGATTCAATCAATCAAAAAAAAAAGGTAGGAATCTGAGCATGCACGAGCGCGCGTGTGTGTGTGTCCTGAATAGCGCTGCTATTTAAGATAGTGAGCAATGAAATGTTGTTTAAAGATGCATGTGTTGTATATGATTTGGTTTCTTAGCCTTGCTTTCTTTTTGTCATTTTCACAGGGACAGTCAACAATAGAGAGAGAGAGTGGGAAAGACAGAGAGCTTCAAGCAATCATTGCCAAAACTTGTTTATATAAGGCAGGAATAATAACTTGACAGAGACTGGTCAAGACAGCTGTTTTATTCACTGTGCAATGCACAGCTATTTCTTTTTTTCTTCATGTGAACCCAAACAGTGTTATACCGTGTTGTTTCATGGCTTATTAATGAGAAAGTAAGAGACTCTTTATTGTACCTGTTGTTTCATGGTTTATTGATCGTGTGCTCTTTGAGTTGAGTGGTGCATTATCCCTTCATGTGATTGTGTATGCTTTTGATGTGTGATACTTTTAATATTTGTAACATTCTATGAGCAATATGTTATTACAAAGAGTAACTTTAACAAAAAATCTCTTCTTTGCAATGTGGGGTAACTGAAAAGGTACTGTAAATACATTGAATTGATTTTGAAACAATCCTAATGCCTTAATGTTATTTATTTTGCCATATACGTAGGTACATATTTTGAATCTATGAATAATTCCACCTGGTCATCCTTTTTCCTATTTCCAAAAACCATAAACTTTGTTTTTTCCAAATTTAGCGATGCTTGTTTACATCACTTTTTCAGTTTTTTCATTTCCTGTGTAATGGTCTCAGCTAACATATTTAAATCATATCCAGAGCAATGAAAATTTGTGTCATCTGTAAACAAAACAAATTGTAATATTTTAGATACGTCACAAATGTCATTAATGTATACACTCTGATGTGTTACCTGCCCACTGCACATATTGTTGCCTATTTTCTAAATAGCTTTTCATCCAGTCCAGTACCATTCCTCTCACGCCAAAATGTAATGATTCATGGTGTCGAAAGATCTATACATACCCCTATTGTATATTTATTTTCATCTGTTGCTGTTGATATTTCCTCCATTATATTCATTAAAGCTGTTGCTGTGGACCTATTTTGCCGAAAGCCATAATGGCATTCACTCAACAATTGATGCTTTTCAATAAAAGCATCAAACTTTTGTGCAAAGATCTTTTCAAGCACCTTAGAGAATTGTGAGAGCAATGACACTGGTCTGTAAATATTTAAGCTATCTCCTGATTTAAAAAGTGGAATAACTTTTGCAACTTTCATTCGATCTGGAAACTTGCCTGAAAGGATAAATTAAAAAATAATAAAGGGGTTTGATGATACAATCAATTGTCTTTTTCACTATAACCATGTCTAACCATAACCATCACAATCAGTGGATGTCTTATTTTTAGACTTTGTTACCATAGTTAGGATTTCTTGTTCGCTAACATTTCCCACAAACATAGACTGCAACATTTTACTACTTCCTGTCCAATCACCCCGTTCTGTTTCATCATGATTTTCAATTAAGTTTGGTCCAATGTTTACAAAAAAAGAATTGAATTAGTTTACCATTTCGTTCTTGTCTTTTATAATTTTATTATTAGTAATTAAATGACTAAGTACGTTTTTTTAGATGCATTCTGTAAGTTTTTTAGATCCAAGGTTTTCTGTTGCCGTTAATTATTTGCTTATGTAAAACTAATGGACAGTGTTTTTCATATAGTGCCAAGTATTTTTTTTTTTTAAAGCCTCATATGCTGCATTAACCTCATTCACATATACCCCCGTCCAGTCAACCTGCCTAAGATCATCCTTGAACATGTTTACTGCATTATCCATTCTTATTATTATATACAGTATCTAGGCACATTTCCCTCCTCGTCCTTCTTAATTTGGTATTGTAATGTAAGAAGAATAGGTAAATGGTCGCTGACATCATTTATCACCAAACCACTTATGATTTTATTCTCCAAGCTGTTGGTGACAATATGGTCAATCAATGTACTGTAGCAGATGTTTCCGTTATTCTACTAGGCTTTGTTATTAATGGATATAATCAGGGCTGCACACAATTTTTTTGGTCTAGTACTCAGAGGAGCACCTGGAGGAGTTACTTGTTGCTCCTAAAATGTGGCGACCCGTCTCGCCGGATGGATAAAAGAGGGATGCATGAATAACAAATAAAACGATATTTATTGGATAAGTGAGGACTGGGGAGTCAATGGAGAGTATTGCAACTCTAGAGTTGTAAATTGCAGCTATAGGTCCATGTGTATTCCAGCCCTATATGCATATTCTAATACAAACTTCTTAATACTTCCTAAGGATAATATGAGCATCAAAGCAATATTTAGATGCTTTTTTAAATTTAAATAGGCGATCTACTAGCTCACAACGTGTTGCGGAGGCGACACGTTGTGAGCTTGCAGATCAGCTATTTGTTTAACATACGACACGTCGTACGGCGAAGCATACGTCAGGCTTCCCTCTTGTTTTTAGCCGAGGCGATGTACACACAGTCAACACAGTCAAGACAGTCAGACACACATGGCTCCTCGGTGCAAAAAAAACAGTGTACACTACCCGACTTTACAATAATAAGGGACAGTATGTCGGGACACGCTGTTGTCATGTTGATAAGCTTCATATTGTGATTGTCACATTATGAATTTTGACGGCGCATGCGCACTGGCGCACCACTTATGTGCAGCCCTGGATATAATCCTCTGCCGTATAGTGACTCCAAAATATTCGGATGATGCCTTATGACTGGATAGTAGGGCTGACCACAAAAAATCCACAAGAGTCCACTTTTGGTCCGCGAGACAGCCCATTTTGGTCCGCGAGCCATGCTCGCAGCACCTCGCAACGCCGCCTCCCCTCTCCCCCTCACTCGTGGTAACAACAAGGACAGTAAGCACACAGGCCTGCACTTTGTTTTATTTATGTAAAAAAAAAAGAAGTAATGCTGCACTTTGTTTTCGTTTACTCATGTTAAGAGAAGTAAATGCCTCTGTTCATATTTTCTGTATAGTGTTGCACTGATACTATTGTGTTTAATTCCTCAATTCCTCCTTTGCTCCGCGAGCCGCATGCGTGCGCCTCGCAATTGCTGCTGTGAGTTTTGTTTTCGTTATGTTAAGAGAAGTAATGCCTCTGTTCATATTTTCTGTATAGTGTTGCACTGATACTATTGTGTTTAATTCCTCAATTCCTCCTTTGCTCCACGAGCCGCATGCGTGCGCCTCGCAATTGCTGCTGTGAGTTTGATTGATTGAAATATGTATTAACAGTTTGCAGAATTACAATAGGCTACATTTCAAGCACAAACTAAATACAAAGACTGTTAACTGTGAGTGGACGACCCAATTAAGCATTACACTGGTTTACAAGAAGGTTATTGTAAGGTTATTGTAAGCCTAATTATTTGTGCGTCACTGCATTCATTCTGCTACAATTGGGCGAAAGCAACAATTGTTTTGCTTATCATTTAAAATAAATGAGACCAATCCAAGGCTCCAAGCATGCGTTTCTCTCTGCTACATCGTTGTTTTGTGAGTCACTGCTCGCATTTATTATTTATTTTTTGCAGCCGCCAATTTGTCAGTCTTGTACGTTGCTTTAAATAAAAGCAATGTTGCTCTTATCGTATCACTGACATTATAGACTATCTGAAAAGCCGTTTGGCTGTGACCTCACTTCACACAAGTGTGATTTTTTGCCTTTCCTACATTTTGGCTGGTTATCGAGGGGCGCTAGCCCCTCCTATATACTGTAGCTATAGTGTAGATTCTGTCTGAACACAAACATTAAATGCCATTGTCATTGACAATGAATGGAATATTTACGTCATGTGTGTCTGAGCAAGTTGGTATGTCGGTGGAAACCCTTGGCCAAAAAGGGACCACCATTCTTGGTGATGTGACTAGGTCAATAATTGATTAGAGCGCCCCTCACTTCACACGGGTGTGATTTTTATTTCAAAAGATTAAAAAAGGCAACTAAAAACTAAACAAAATAATCAAAAATCTTTCAAAATAATCTCAAAGAATACGAACGTATGAAAGAAAGAAAGAAAGAAAGAAGCAGACCTACTAGGTTGTTCACTAGTTTGGGTTCGATCTGTACCTTTTGGATCTCCAGCTAAAAGGTTTGAAAAACCTCTGATTTAGAGCAGACACACACTATAAATTAACCACCTAAGCCTTACAACTAAATAAAATAGTGAAAATAGCAGAGCTTGTGAGCTTGTAAATCGGCTATTTTCACTGAATGTTCGCTCCCTAGAATATGGACATTCTATAGGGTTCATGTTGAGGCTATAAGGCTGGTCAATTTTGCGAAGCTAAAACAAAGCTGTTGCAGAACAATGTCCAAGCTCTTTAACAGGACGCCTGTGTCATGGATGCTGAGTGGACAGTTAATCGTAATGGTGTCATAGAGGCTTTCACTTGAAGTGGAGCAATTTATGAGATTTGTGCGATCAGCCCGGAGCGCCGAGAGCAGGGGGGAGGATGCTCTATAATAGCAGCAGGACTTTTGCCAGGTGCTTGAAAAGCGCCTGGACTACATTTGCACCCACCATCACTACTGACAACCACAAAGAAGACTGGAGTGGCGACGTAGTCATGATTGGCTGCCTTTTAAGCCAATGATAGTCTGAGTGGCATACAAACCCTTACTCTGAACGACGCAACGCGGAACGAATGGCAAACAAAGCTAACGTTATGAGCTAACTGGAGTTAGAGGATAACCATGACAAAACAGTGAGTGAACCAACAAAAGAGCAAAAGAACGAAAGAACGAAAACGGGCGCTACAAGAGCTCGTTGCACCTGGCAGTTATGACTGAGAGTCTAGTCAAACTAACTCTTGTTGTATGAGCTGTAGACACAGTAACTGTGCTGCTGCTACCAACTAGTACACACAGACACACAAAGACATATGTTGGAGCGGTTCAAAAATATAGAGTTTATAATACACCCCTCTTTCCCCTGATCACTTTTGACACTTTTTAATACAAGAACTACTGTAAGCTAATTAAATAAATATCAAGTGAACGTTGATACGGTAAAGGATCAGAGGGGCTCTTCTTACCACTAGTTCAGCGCTGCCGTCATCTTCTTCAGGGGATTTCAGCTGGTCAGAGGAGACCCTGGATGGGGTTGGAGTCTGCTCTGAGGTGGGAACACCTCTCTGTACATCCCTGGATGGGGCAGGGGTCTGTTCTGGGGTGGAGACCCCACTCTGATCATCCCTAGATGGGGCTGGGGTCTGTTCTGGGGTGAAGACCCCTCTCTGTCCATCCCTGGATGGGGCTGGGGTCTGTTGTGGGGTGGAGACCCCACTCTGATCATCCCTGGATGGGGCTGGGGTCTGTTCTGGGGTGGAGACAACACTCTGTCCATCCCTGGATGGGACTGGGGTCTGTTCTGGGGTGGAGACCCCTCTCTGATCATCCCTGGATGGGACAGGGGTCTGTTCTGGGGTGGAGGCCCCACTCTGTCCAACATCTAGGGCTGACATTAGTTGATGATTAATTGTCAAAACAAAAACATACAAACAAGTTAGGTTAATTGTATTTTTGTTTTTGTATTTTGTTTGTTTGCATTCAAAATAAACATTTCTGTTTTGCCTTTTTGCCTTTGTAATTAAACGATTACATCATGTGCACATCACAGATTTGACGAAATAACTTATACTGTGGTCCAAAATGTACAATTTTGAATCATTTTATACTTTCAAAATAAAAACGAAATAGTGGAAATAGCCGAATGACAAGCTCGTAGATCTGCCGTCATAATTAGCACCCGACGAGCACGGCCACAGACCACAGTATTCAGTACCGCTTTGCTGTTGTTTCAAATTCTCAATTCTTTATAGAAGCACACCAACGACAATCTGGAATCGGGTAATAGTTTATAGTTTAAATATCTATTTCTACGTTTTAATTAACCATTTCTAAATAGTATTTAGAAAACGGACTGTTTTACGAACTCCATTTATCAAATATGAAATTCAAATTAAACTGGACAAAAAATATACACGGAGGCCCTTACCGACGTCCACAGAGGATGACACTGCAGGGCCAGCGATGCACAGACACAGACACAGACCAGCGAGCAGACTCCACACCTCCAATCCCCCCACGCATGACGTCATTCTGACATCAACTCTTTTACACACTCCACTAAACCCATCTCTGGGGTCTTTATTGGATGCAGGTGTTGTCTGTAACCGCCTTGGTGGCCCCTGGTGTTGGGAGGGAGTGAGGACGGGGTCTTTGCCAGGCTGAGGGAGGTCTTGCAGATCAGCGGTCTTACAGTCTCTCCCGGCAGCTAGACAGACAGTCTGTCCCTTTATGCTCCTGTGCGGGTCAAAGCAACATGGATGTTAATCTCATCCTGATAACTCTAACTCTATCTTCTGATTATGTTGACTTCAAGGGCTCAGAAAGCATGCAGGGCAGCTATAGCAAGACACTCAAAAAGAACACACAGCTAGCATACAATACAGTATGGCAGTAAAGAGACACTTAACAATCACACTTGTGCAGTAGCGCTGGAAGGGGGGTGCGGAGGGTGCGCCAGCACCCCTTGCTGGTGGGGAGGAGAATTTTTGGGATTTTTGGGATCTTTTTAATTTTTTGTAAAAAAATATATATTATATATTATATATTATATATAAGTATATACACACATATATATAGTAAAACAATAATGTATTTAACTTTTGGGAATAAAATTGTTGTTGAAAGAAGTGTTTTAGTTTCACCTGTGACCTGGCTGTAGCCTGGTGACCCGGTCGTCATTAGTTAGAACGGAAGTTTATTGTTGAGAGAGAGGGAGAATTTAAAAGATTAATGATGGCGCAAAAAAGAATAAGTGATTTTTTTCGGTTCAAAAACCCCCGGCCCCAAATCATCTAGGATTCAACTTGATCATCATGATGATGATTTTATAATCATCACCACCCCGGACAACGAAGCCGCTTGCAGCAGTGCGGCACCAGCAGCAGCAGAAGCCGCCCCAGCGGGAGCGACATGCCGCAGAAGCCCGACACCTGAGACCCAGCCCCCGGCTCGGCCGGCCGTGGAGGAGCCGCCTCAGCTACCTCAACCCCCGCCGGTAGAAGAACACAACGAGAACCCTGACCCGCTGTCTGTTGTCGGAATTGACGAGCCTCGTCAGCCAGACATGCGATTTCCTGGCAAAAAGTTTGGAACAGAAAATTACGAGAGGTCATTTCAAAAAGGTTGGTTCACCAAGTGGAAATGGTTGCATTACATTCCAGAGAGAGATGCTGTTCTGTGTTTCACCTGCTGTAAAGCATTAGAAAAAGGATTGAAGCATCACGACAGTAATACCAGTTCCTTTTCAAGTGGAGACGGTTTTTGCAATTGGAGAAAAGCAACATCTAAGTGTGGGGCGCACGAGCTGTCCGATATTCATTCCGACTCCGTTAGGATGTTAGCCTCACTAACACAGACGCCCATTAATGCTCTGTTGTCAGACATTGTTGCAAAACAACAGGAAACAGCCAGACATGTTCTGGAATTAATATTTCGCTCTATAAGATACATCGGGAGCAATGGGCTTCCACTGAGAGGCCATGAGCACAAAGGTGGTGTTTTTTGGAACTTGATGGTGGAACGCACCTATGCACTACCACAATGTCGTGAGTGGCTAGAGAGGCGAGACAATTGGATGTCTGACACGATTCAAAACGAAATCCTGGAAATATTCGCCCATGCAGTACTAAGAGAAATTGTATCAGATGCTAGAAAGAGCCCTTTTTATGGGTTAACTGCAGACGCGACGACCGATATCACATCATTGGAGCAGTTTTCTTGTAGTCTGCAATATGTCAACTCAGAACTGGAGGCAGTTAATGTTTTTCTGGGATTTTACAATGCACCAGATTCAACTGGGGAAACTCTTTTTTCCTGCATTAAAGATGTTTTCCTTCGCTTGAACCTGCCACTGGAGCGTTTGAAGGGCTTTTGTTTTGATGGTGCTGCGAATATGTCCGGGCGTGTAAAAGGGGTGCAAGCTAAACTGAAAGAGCAGTGTGTAGATGCACTTTATGTGCACTGCAGTAACCATTCCTTGGATTTAGCATTACAAGAAGTGGCAAGAGAAGTTCGCATTGTTGCAGACACTTTAAACTTTGTACAGGGCGTCTCAGTGGTGATCGGGGAGTCCTCAAAGCGCCAATCGCTGTTCAAGTCACTGTTTGGCGGTGATGATGTGGTGTGTCATCTGCTCTCTTTATGCCCCACACGATGGGCAGTGCGCACCCGGGCTATTTCAAGGGTAATTGTAGCCTATCCAACTTTGTTGGAGACCCTGAAAATCCTACAAAATGATAAATCTGTCAGGCCCGATGCTCGCTCCAAAATCACCGGTCTATACAAACAAGCTCAAAAAGGGAAAACGTATTTTGGACTGTTGTGCTGCGAGGCTCTATTTGGACCATGCGAGGCTGTAGCTACATCGCTACAAAGTGCACAGGCAAGCGCGAAGGGGACTGAGGAAACGGCTGCTGGATTGCGAGCGAGCATGAGAAATCTGAGAGAAGAAGATGGAGTTGTTAAGGAGATGTTTAGCAAAGTGACAGCTTGTGCAAAAAAACATGAACTGAAAATGCCCCTTCCTCCAAGAGCCAACAAAACACCTGCCCGGTTTAGGCACACAGAGGAGCCAGAGGATATCGTGACAGATGTGGGAGAGAAGGAGTGGAGGCGTGAGTTCTATGAGGCCTTAGATCTTGTGCACACTGAGATAAACCGTCGTTTTGACCAAGAAGGATTACGAGTTGCTGCCATGAGAGAGACAACTCTTATTGATGCTGCACAGGGAGTGTATAAAGAATTGAATGGGGATATTGCGGCAAAGCTTCCTGGTCAGATTGACTGCGTTCGTCTCCATGCGCAGCTGAAATTGCTTGGTGACCTGTCCAAATCTCAGAAAAAGGAGAAAACGATCAAGACAGCTCGAGATGTAGCTGGATTTGTTAATGGATTAAATCCTCAAACAACAGAATCACTCAAAGAGGTTGTAATGTTAATACAACTCTGTCTCTGTCTACCTGTCTCCGCTGCTTCCTCTGAGAGGACATTCTCCACTCTGCGCCGAATAAAAACTTGGCTGAGAAACAGTATGACACAGAGAAGGCTGACACACGTGACGTTGCTGAACATCCACAGTGACATTCTTGATGAGATGGACATTAAGCCACTGATGAAGACGTTCATCGCCAACACACCAGAACGAAAATCTACATTTGGAGTCTTCAAATAGGTGAGACATGTCACATGCATTACATTAGCCTATTTATATGCTGCTGCCGCCGTGCAGAACTGCTGCTGCTGTGAATGTGATTTGCATTGCTAAATGGGCTCTTTAATATAGCCAACAATTAACTGTAAAATAAATCCAACACTGTTCGACTGTTAGTGAAATAGAACACTGTTTCTGAGAGAGAGAGAGAGAGAGAGAGAGAGAGAGAGGGAGAGAGGGAGAGGGACAGACAGAGAGAGAGAGAGAATATCCAGAATGATTTGCATTTTGCGTTATAATTTGGATTGATAATTAATATCATATTTTGTGAGTATGATGAATGTATGATTGATGCTGGAATTGTTACTTGGAGCATGCAGCTCATTCGTGCGCTCTTGGCTCTCCTTGTTGCAGGTGCATGCGGCCTGCCAGGCCCTGCCTGGGTGCGCACTGTGCCGGTGACGGGTGACCGGTCTGTGCTGTGAAGTGATCGTCAAACAGTGGAACTTGAAGAAGAGATCATAATACGTTTGATTTGATATATATTTTTTATTTGGATATATGAATATTTCAGCCTGTGCCTGTGGCACAATATTATTTAATTGAAGCCTGGGTGCGCACTGTGTGCCGGTCTCGTCTGTGCTGTGCTGTCAAACAGTGGAACTTGAGGAAAGGATCAATAGGCCTACATTTGATTTGATACATTTTATTATTTTTGGTATATGTTTATTTCAGCCTGTGGCACAATTTATTTTATTTTATTGAAATAAATCCAGCACAATATTATTTAATTGAAGCCTGGGTGCGCACTGTGTGCCGGTCTCGTCTGTGCTGTGCTGTCAAACAGTGGAACTTGAGGAAAGGATCAATAGGCCTACATTTGATTTGATACATTTTATTATTTTTGGTATATGAATATTTCAGCCTGTGGCACAATTTATTTTATTTTATTGAAATAAATCCCTGTTCCTTCACCAACGTCTGGTTGTGTAACTTGTAAGTGTAATGCACGGCCTGCCGGGCCTGGTTAATAATAATGCTTGTCTGCAGCGCATAGTTTTAATTGCGGCACCAAAATAATGTTTTTGCGCGCGGACCCGACCCGCGCAGGCCCGATTTTTCGCGCGGCCGCGGTGTCGTTGCCAGACAGCTCCCCTGAACTCTGATGACTTCCAGCGCGCCTGCACTTGTGTGAAGTGAGGGGAGCAGCGGGTCGAGGGCAGTATTTATATCGGCCAGATGCGTTGTCATATACTGCTCTAAACAAACATTACAAGTTAAAGTCCATATAGACTTGGCTGGCCTATGTCGTATAATTTTGAAAAGCCATGCATTGGAGGGGATAGCTCCCCTACGAAAAACACACAGCCAGCATAAAATAGAGCACCGAAGTCTGACGTCAATATAGAGAGTGCAAATCTACGGGTTCATGTACTTTTGAATTGCATTAATCCCCATAGAGGAATTTAAGAACTGTGTTTGAAAAATAAACAAATCATCCAGGCCGTTTCACTCTGTGACACAGGCCAGCACTTTGGTCCTCAACTCGCCAGAATGAAATGGTCGAAATGGTCGAAATAAAATCGTTTTTTTTTTTTATGTGATTTTCTTTTTTTTTCATATTAACATAGTTTGAATGTTGAAGAAGGTTTTTATTCCAACAGATTGTTCATTTGGGCAAATTAAACGTATACATTTATATGTCAAAGTAGGCTTGTTTTTTAACAATGTTTTGGGGCCAGGGAAGCGCAGTTCTGAGATTTGCATGTTGTTTTCGATTGGTCTGGGATCTCTTTGTCCTGAGGTTTCACGCTCTGGTCACCGCCCATTAGCGTGCTTCTGTGTTTGTAAACATGGCTATAGTATGAAGGAGCTTTTGGGTTATACTTTACAGGAAAATAAACAAAACCACGTAGCTACTCAAATACGCTTCCCAGCCTGGAGAATAGACTTCCACCATCACACAACAACAGGCTATCAGCTAGCTAGCCTAGTTAGCTAGCTGTCTGTGTGTTGTGTGTTACTAAACACATGTTTTCACTCCTAAAATGTATAAAACGAATGAAACATTGCCCGTTAGTATTGCTTCATAGCCATGGAAGAGTGTTGCGCGTTGCTTCTTTTTTTTCTCCTCCACACGCAAAGAGCCAAAACCACTCGTCTTTTCTTTAAATCTCAACGTCAAAATATGGCCGTTAGTACTGTTAATTCAACATCCGGTGAGGGGAGGATACGGATTGTGTATGGAAATCAGCGCATACAGTGGGTGGGCTTTAGACCGGATGTAAGCCTTGCACACTAAATAGAAACCAGGCATGTGAACGGATGTTTATTAAAAATAGCAAATCTACAAGCGCACAACGCATCATAGCCTGATGCGTCGGTTTTATTTATCTAAAATACTGGGTCAATTGTCTGACTTTGATTGCTTAAAGTATATAAAATGGTGTAGCCTACTGCAGCTATTTACAACACAATGTAAAAGCATTGGTCTAAAACTACATAGCCTATATCCATTGAAAACTCAGTTAGCCTACTAGTTACTTTTTAGATTGTATTATTACAAAACATACACTAAACAACTTAGTACTACATTTCTTTACTTTAACTCAAGTAAAACAGTGTGTCCACTCAACTGTCATTGACAGGTAACCTAGTGGGGGAGTGATTAGTGGGTGGGGGAGTGATTATGCAAGACATTAGGGGTGTGGACAAGCATCTATTGTCACACCCATTCCAGAGGTGCTAAAATCTGAAGAATCTTTGAAGGGAAATTTCTCTACTTTGCATCTGTATCTTTTATCCGTTTCAACAAGTTTTAGATGGTCATATCTCCTTCAATTATTGTCCAATTTCATTGAATGATACATCATATGAAAGCTTACATTCTGTACTTTAATAATCTGTAATAATCTGTAATCTGTAAAAATCGAGTTGAGGACCAAAGTGCTGGCCTGTGTCATTATGGATATGAAGAATCACCTGACTGAGAGAAAACGCTATTGTTACTGCTGCTGAATTAGTTACGCTAGAAACAGACTGTATCATATATGAGTGACTGACGGTCGTAAACGATACAGAGACACCTCCCTGACAATGGCCCGGTTTCTCAAAGGACAACTCTTACACCATGGTGTAAGAAACCGGGCCAATAACACTGAGACAGCTTGTTTATTTTAGGACCACAATGCCTCTATGAAACGATTTTAAGATGAGCCCATGTTATTCTCCATAGAGAAATTACGTCCGTGAACCAGGCAGAACCAGGGGATGAGCGAGTGACGTCAGGATTTCAGAGCTCTATATGGCTGTGTTTCAACTGTCACCATAAGCCTATAGAGTATTTCATCTGATGTTCTGACAGCTTCAGTGCATGCGTTCAATGTCTAGAGACTATACTTAACCCCTAAACACAAGATCTGAAAGTGAGGGAGGCACTTGCATGGAGGAGTGGAGGACCCTGACTAGTGTATTAGTCCAATCTCCCCTGTGAAATCAAACTCGGCTTCTTCTATGCAGCGGTAGAGTCTGCATGTTCTCCTTTACGGAAATTACGGCAGTGCATGCTGTACCCTGAAAGCAACCCTGCAGAAGTCTCTAGACGGGTGCTACACCAGAATGTTGCGTGCAGTACTTCTTAACATCAGCAAGAGTACACATGTTACCAACAATATCCTTCATGAGGGAATACCAAGGGTGAGCCAGAAAATAACAGCTAGGAGAATGAGACTAGCAGGAAACTGCCAGCCAGCAAATTGGTGCTGTGTTTTTTTTTTATTGGCCTAAAATATTGTCTATATATCCATGAATCATAAACATATCATGAATCCACTTGATGGTTGCGGAAACAAAACGTGATGGAGTTTTTAGTGATCCTCGGAAGGTGGGAAAGTGTGTGGAAAAAGCGGTTGGAAAAGTTAAATCAATAACTCAATAACTCAGAGCGGGATGGTGATCATATGGAGGGCTCGTCTGAGGACGACCTAGAGAGAGAGACTGCTCATAATGAAGGCTAAAACATAGAGGACACTTTTCACATAACGTGACAAACACCAGCCATGGGGGACTACGCCCACATCTCTCTGGCCCTTTTTCCACCGGTTCAGTTCTTTTTGGTTCTTAGTCCATGAGCCAGAGCACAGAGTATAGTTTTGCACAGAGTGTGCAAAACCATACCTATATTAAATTGTTATCACAATGAAACTTCTCCAGTTTTTTTGCTTACACAAAGACAATGATTTATTGTTTTAGAAATCTTAAAAATGTAAATATGAAATTTTCCATTATATAGGAAAATATGCAAAAAAATAATAATATGAAAAAGCTACGGAAGGGTTATCATATATTACTTTTCCTTATATTGATCCTATAAACAATTTAATATAGGTATGGTTTTGCACACTCAATTCATTATTAATTAACGTTCCAATTTTGGAGGTCTGGCTCATGGACTAAAAACTGGTTCTGAAATGAACTGGTTCCCCACCAGTGGAAAGGGGGTCTCTGTGTCTAGGTCGTCCTTCACTATAAATAAAAGTAAAGATAGCAAACATAGAACTTAAAATATATACAAATACAAATAAAATATTCCAGCACCAATTATGAAATGTACGGCACAATTCAGCACAAATCCATGGCACTAAAGAATGACACCATTTTTATTCATGTTTTCAGCTATTATGCGGAATAATGGGGTGCCAACTTCACAGAGGTAAATGCCCTGCAAGGACATATATGATATAAAGCAGATGATGAATGATAAAGGACACAATATAAATGATAAAGGACATAAATGTTGTTATAATAAAGCAGATGGCACCATCCAATCAGGAGATGGATGCTCATTAGCATAACACTATAGGATGGAGGGCAGGGGTGAGGAATACGGCAAGATTGGCAGGAACACACACACACATGCACGCGCGCGCGCACACACACACACACACACACACACACTGAATAACATTTCAACATTTCAATGAAATGTAATTCAGTGCGTGTGGGTGTGTGCGTGCGTGTGTGCATGCATGCATGCGTGCATTCGTGGGGGGGCGGGGCTAGGAGAAGAAGGGGTGGAGAGGGAAGGCAGCGAGGGAGAAATGTATAGTAAAGTAATGTGATTAAAGTGGATTTCTCCTGGGAGAGACAGACGGACGGACTTGGGATGAACATAATAAAGAATAATGCATGATTATTTTCAACTATAAAAAAGGAAATATGCCTAAAGGTCCTTGCAGACTGGAAGTGTTTTTCGGAAAACCGGCAGAAAAACACTGCTAAAAATCCCCCAAAACGCAGCAGTGTGCAGGGACCTTAATAATTGAACTGTGTTCTCTCTATTTAATGATATGATTTGTATCTGGTCTATTTATTGTTTTATTCCTGTATTTCACCACTTTTAATGTTGCATCTAGATTAAGAGAGTCTGCTAAATGCCTAAATTGTAATTCCTTTTGTTTTATTGATACTACTGTTTATTATGGTTGCACTAAACGAAATTTCATTGTATGTCTCATACTGCAGTGACAAATAATTCATTGTAAATGTTCCCACACCGATGATTTGAGGAGACCATGCAAGCTCATCGGGAGCAATTAAGAGTCTTGCTCAAGGACACTTCGACACCAAGTCTGCAGGGGGAGCCCACAGGGATCGAACTGGGAACATTTAATTTCCCATCCGACCTCTCTCTACCTCCTGAGCCACTGACGCCAATAAAGCGAATCTGTCCGATCTACACGCTTACAAAATGGCATTTTTTCTTATTGATTTCTTATTTCTTCTTGTACTCATGATCAGAGCTTCCATTGCTCAGACTGTATGACGGAAGCTCATAAACAAACTAAATGGAAAAAGCGGCACTCCAAAATAAGACTGGCTCATAATTTCTCATGCTTATTTCGTTTTGGCAGAGCCTTCTTCAGAGCAGTGTTGTTTTTGGCAGCAAATTTAGATTACATTTTAGTCATTAGTCTCTTGAATAGTTTTCATTTAGTTTTAGTCACAATTTACTGGATCTCTTGTCCACTAGTCCCTTCCTAACATTTTTTATTTGTTGACAAAATTGTCAGTATATTTAGTCTTAGTTTTAGTCATCATAGCTTATTTTCATTTAGTTTCCATGTAGTTTCCGTCAGTGAAAAAAGGTAGTCGACGAACATTTTTGCCTTAGTTTTAGTCGATGAAACACTGCTTCAGCAGCATGATGATTAAAACTAAGACTAAATATATATTGACAATATCGTCAATGAATAAAAACTAGACTAAAATGTTAGGAAGGGACTAGTGGACAAGAGATCCAGTATAAGTCATTTTACACTTGACACACTTGACACTACTCAGCCTACTCAGTGTAATTATCATCATTGCAAACAACGGCTTGCTCATTGTTAAAACTTGCCCCAATAGAGCGTCGCGGACAAAGCCAACTCTTGTCGTGACAAATCATGACAACAAACACAATTTTTCGGGCCAAACAAAGAATTAGAAAGTAGAAAAAAACGGCAGGTTACAACACTTTTTTTGTTGTTTTCCTTCTTTGTGATTACTAGTCCATACCCGGGGATATGCACACTCAAAGTATTTGCAGACTTTGGGTTATGTGCTGTGTATACTGTATGCATAATGTTTGAGAACCACTGCTCTGAAAGAACATTGGACAATGATGTTTGACAGTCAGCTATATTGTTGCTTATTGTAGAAGTGTTGACAGTTTAGCGTGCCTCTCACACGCGCGCGCACATTTAGTACATAAATCGTCTGGAAACGTCATAAGGATTGGAACCGAGAGGTGCGTTCGTCTGTGGACGTCCTAGCGACGTCCAAACGACACGGGGCGAGATAAGAATATTCAGAATGATTCCTATTTGTTTTTTTGGCATTTCGCTTTTCGCTTGCCGTATGCTAACGCTCTGTGCAACTATTAGCTTGTCATTGACTCCCATGAATGACTCGTATCTCCTCATCCAGGGCGCTCTCCGTGGTGATAAATGGATCGATATGCTGGCGCTTCATTTCTGCTCCTCATCCGTCTGTCCCGCAAAATATGAACGCTTTTTGGAGCGTATATAAATATATTAAGATGATCGGAGATTGTGAGGTCACTTTGTGCGCGCGCGCACACACACACACACACACACACACACACCGCCTCCTGGCACACACACACACACACACACACACACTGTGAAGGCCGTAGTACTGTAAATATGACATGAATATGAATGCAAAGTAGCGGTCCATGTGTGGACAGGCTACCTGTCGCCGCGGTGCATAGTGAGATGTGTGCAAACCGTGTAGTTTATCAGGAGAAGCTTACCAAAGGATGCAACACGCACACACACAGTCAGCGGCGCCAAATTGTATAGGGCACAATTTGTTGTGTTGCAGCGCTAGCTAGAGGAAGCATGCCAGTGGGGTAACGGTGAGAACGGTGGCCTGTGATGCAAGTGTCGCTAAGGTGTGAGGGTGCGAGGTTAATTCACTAATAAATTCATTATAAATCATTAATGTGTGAAATCGAAAAAAGGGCTCCGTTAAGACCTCCATATAATTATGGTCCATGCCTGTGTGAAAAGTGGGAGTGATTCGTGCAGTTAATGATGAGATAAAGCGCTGTCAGGGACATTCATTCAGACATTCAGAGATTCGCTGAATTATTATAAGGATTTGTTTGGTCCAAAATATTGTGTGTGTTTTCATGATTTGTCACGACAAGAGTTGGTTTCGTACGACGCTTAAAAGGTCTTTAAATAAATACGTTTTGAAATGTCTATGGGAAAAATGCATTGGGATTAATTTCCTGGGCCTGGCGTCTTCATGAAAGAGGGCGGGACTGCAACGTTCTATTTGTATATAACACGCCTACTTTGTTGTTGTCCTCATACCTGACAAAGACCCCTAGGGCGTCGAAACGTTGTCATCCTTATAAATACAAGTCCTGTGGAAGCTACGAAACAGTGTGCAGACTACTTCTCCTGAACGCGTCACTAGAACACATTAGACATGAACCTCACGCTTCACCAATAGTTCCTGCCTGCTGTTGTCAAACAGAACCTCACACAGAAAGTGAGATGGAGCCAAATAGGCTCTATATGCACACAAAATAAGAACGTTTTAGTAAAAAGTGTAGTTCCACTGGCAGAAAGATGATAATGTCCCCAATTGTACGAGTCTCTCCGTCGGTCATCAAATCTTTGTCTCGGGAATGTGACAAAAAAACTAAAACTAAATAAGAAATCTCTATGAATTCAGGGATTCATGGGTATGTATACGTATGTATGTATGTGATGTATATCTCGTGTTGTGTTTATAGCAGACTCCTCACTCAATGTGCACTTGCAGTTTGGGCAACTCCAAAGCAAACTCCACATGCCCCAACATTTTATTTACCTTACCCTTGTGTCGGATCGGTGGTTAGACTGGCATATATTTGCCGATACCGATATGACCCGATACTTTTCCGATACCGTACAGTATCTGGGACATCTCTACTTTTAATTATGTGTTCTGTCTGTGAGATACCATCTGTCTACCGCCTTACATCCAGGGTTTTAGTCAATCAATACTGCAATGTACAAGTATTCCGTTGCAAGTAAAAGTGCAGAAATGTCCAGTAAAAGTACAAAAGTATCGATAGATCTGCTATTTCGACGGCCTTTACTGCATGTCACATCTCTCTCTCCCCCATTTCCTGTCAGCCTACTGTCTGTCCCTCTATAAAAACATATAAGATAAAGATGAAAGCCACAAAAAAAACATTAAAAAAAAATCCAAATGCCCAGCATGTATACGTATTATAGGGCTGAAGTGGTTAATGTATGTATTGTAATAATAATCAAAATAGACAAATCTATAAGTAACTAGTGGCTAAAGCTGTCAAATGAATGTAGTGGAGTAAAAGTACAATATTTGATGTAGCCTACGTAGTAGAAGTAAAAGTATTAGAAATTGGTTAAATACAAAAGTAAAGTATACAAATACCACACATTTGTGTAGTGCCACTGCTTTCCACCACTTATTAAGTTACCGGTCTGACATATTACAGTAGATCACATGCACGCACACACGCACACATACTTGGTGAGGACACTAACATTGTAGATGGCACTGCAGACAGACTAACCTCCCAAAATAAAGTATGTATATTCTTATAGTAATCATTGCTATAGAGTACTATAGACTGTTTGTTCAGTAACAGGAGTCTCCATGTCTCTTCAGCATTAGTAAACAGAACATATTTATTCAGGTCGGGATACAAATTTTATCCAATCAGATTCAGGACAGAGAACCCCAATTATCAGGTTCTACAAAATGTCTTCTAAATCCAGACAGCTTTCTGAAAAACCCTGTGTTTCTATGTCAGTGTTTCTCAAACTACTTCATGTCAAGGACCCCCAGAATTATCTGTATTTGGCCGCCGACCCCCATCTGAAAATATGTTTTCCAGGGGACCCCCCAGAAGCAAACATTTGAGTTAAAAAGGTTCACTGTGAAAGAATATATTATTCAAAGGTCTGCGCCACATTTTCACAATTTCTCAAAAATAGCAGACCTACAGTACAAGGTCGTAGATTTGCTATTTTTCAACAGTTAAATTATAACATAATGCTTAAAACACCAAAAGGGGTTCCCGTCCTAAATGGGTTCAATGTAACCTTTTGACGAGTCCATTTGGTCTCCATTTGTACGCTCTCGGAGTTACATGCTGATGAGTATAGTACTGTACGTTCCGATGAGTATGAAGGACCATCAAGGAAACAAGCCGTAGTGCTTTCTTTGCAGACCTTTTATTGAATGAACTGCACTTTACTGTGCTTTATTTTTTCTGCAAACCAATCAAAAAGAATCACAGAGGATTTTGGACTATTGCTTCCACACACGACAGCCATTCATTCAACGCATTCAGTCAAAGATACAAGAAAGTGGCTTTTCTTACCTTCTCTATGGTCTGTCTCTGTCTGTGTGTCTCTCCGTCTGTCTGTCTGTCTGTCTCTGTCTATTATGTCTCTCTCTCCGTCTTTGTCTCTATGTATCTCTCTGTGTGTCTGTCTCTGCCTCTGTCTCTCTCAGTAACAGATGTGTTTTCATCCTCAGTCCTCATCTCATCCACTCTGCTGTGACCTCCCTCACCCCCCCCACACACGCACGCACGCACACACACACAAACACACACACACAGTCACAAACACCAACCATCCGCTCTGCTGTCCCCTCCCTCAAACCCTCTGTTCCTCCCACTCACCCCTTCCCACTCCCCACACCCACACGCCTGCACGCACTCCACTCTACCCCGCGAGCACACTTAACTAAAGCCCCTTCCCTCACCCACCACCACAACAAGAAGTTTGTGAGTGCGTATGTGATTGCATGTGCATGCACTGTGTGTGTGTGTGTGTGTGTGTGTGTGTGTGTGTGTGTGTGCGTGCATGCGCGTGTGTGCAATTGAGTTTATGGGTCTGTTTCCATGAAAGGAGATAGCCTACCATGCACAACCCCCCGTCTGTCTGTCTGTCTGTCTGTCTGTCTGTCTGTCTGTCTGTCTGTCTGTCTGTCTGTCTGTCTGTCTGTCCGTCTGTCTGTCTGTGCCCTGGTTGGTGTTAGAATTTAATTACGTTTCCTCTAAACATGAATGTACATCAGAGAGAGAGAGACAGAGGGAGAGAGTGTGTGTGTGTGTGTGTGTGTGTGTGTGTGTGTGTGTGTGTGTGTGTTGCGTGCACAGTGTGCAGTGTCATACACATACACTACATGTGGTCGTTGCATTTTCATGTAATCCTCTTACTAATGTAGGATTAAAAGGAATAAAGAAAACATGAGCCATCTCTGTGCGCGCGCGCGTGTGTGTGCGTGACTGCGCGTGTTGCACCATATAATGCTCCACGGAGAAGCTATTCCCACTGGCTAAATGTAGGAGACACACACACACGCGCGAGCACACACACGCACACGCACGCACAGACGCAGGCACCGATGCACACAGGCACAGATGCACGCACGCACACACGCACGCGCGCGCGCACGCACACGCACACACACACACATAGAGAGAGGCAAAAACACAGTCTGAGGAAATGAACCTCAGAGCCACGTGTTGAAAACATTGAGCTGTCGGTGCATCTGGAAATGTGCTTCCTCTTGGGGGAGGGCTGATAGAGTAACCACACATTTTGGACAATTTTGGACAAAAAGTTACAGTACCAATGTGATGGCCCCTGGCCACATTTATTATTATTAGAGTTATACTTTTGGTTAATGGTAGTGAGTGAGCTGCAGTGAGGCTTGGGTGTTGGCTTCATTGCCAATCAACAATAGTAATATTGATGCTCTGGTCACGGAGGCGTGGCCAGGTTACTTCTCACCTGTGAGGAACTGATCACCCTCAGAGGATTGGTGGCTGCTCTCGTCTGGCAGGCCCAGCCCTCACTATAAAAGCCAGTCCGTCGCTGGGGAAGGAGGCAATCCTTTTCCCCCCCAACCCCAACCAACTAGTGACTTTGATTATGATTTGAATCCCTTCGGAAAGGATTAGGTTTGCTTAGTTGTAGTTTGTCATTTGTTGTTGTTAGTCTGAATTCAACTCATTGGTTCATCTTATGTAAATATTCATTCATTTATCCCCATTTCTTGTTAATAAATTATATTTTTGCACAAGCTGCTGCTTCTCATTTCCAACATGCTGCGGGTCTTTGCCCCTAGACACTAAGGGTCTGCTCTAGAGTACTCTCATCCTACAGTCCTGACGTCACTCGCTCACGGCAGAGCCATTGAAAGCAGAGTTGAGCAAAACAGCCCGGTCACGTGGTTCATGTAACTCGTTTTGTCACACTAAAGTCCATAGACTCCAATGCATTCTGGCCCCTTTTCCACCGGGGTTGAACCGGTTCGGTTCTTTCTTCCCGCCAAATATTGAACCAGTTCAGAGTGTTTCCACTGAAAATGAGTTGGTTCCGAACCATAAATGTTCGTTCCCAATGTGAACCACAAAACGGTGGTTCAGCTTTGTAATTGCACGCAGCGCTTTGTGAACCGAGACGATATAAGTCAGGGGGTTGGAATTGTCAGTGGGTTGGAACTTGGGAGGACGCAGACACAGTGACACACGCAACAGATATTCGATGCGATCAACCATCTTTGAACAAAAATAAGTTTACATTAATTGCCAACGCAAACATGAAACGATCCAAACGTATATGGATGCATCGCGATCCAGAATCCAGCTGAGACTTGCGGGGCGTTATAATAACTTGTAACCCTGACATCACAACCTCGTGGATACTGTTTACATCGGTTTGTGTTGTGCAACGCCCTTGGGTCGTCTGCGGGCATGACGGATCCTTCTCCTTTTCAACATTTTGTGTTTAGGTAAATAGCGCCACCAAATGAACCGGGGTCCAATCTGGTGGAAATGAAGCCGTTTCGCGACCGGTTCGCAAAAAGCACCAAGGTTCGGAACGGCACTGGTTCTGAACCGAAGTTCTTTTGGTGGAAAAGGGGCCTCAGTAAACTTCCGGGTCAGGCCTTTGATTAGGAAAATAGAAATTTATTGTGGCATTTTGGCACAATTTATGCCATTTTCACATGTTACACTTAATAAACTCCTAGCAGGATGGTCAGTTTCAAATCAAACTAGCTCATCATACACAAAAGACCTTAACGATGAAAAGTTATGAAAATTGTGAGTTTTCGTAAAATGGCATAACCGTGGTGATGTGTCAAACTTCAACGCCAAACAGGAAAATAGCAGATCTATACATGCAAGATAATGTTTTTTTTCGAACTGATTTCGAACTAATTGTCATACAGACTTGTGTGGTGTCATTGGACTTGGTTCATAGTCCTTGTCATTCATTGGTGTAAATTAGCCCCACCCCCTCTTCTGATTGGTCGATATTTGAGTTCATGTTTTTTCCTATAACTTTTCAGCGGTCTGTCGTACAGACTTGTGGGTGGTGCCACTGGACTTGGTTCAGACTCCTTGACCTTCATTGGTGTAACGTAGTCCCGGCCCCTCTAATGATTGGTCAATATGTTATAGTTTCTATCATTTGCCATAACCTTTGAACAGCTTGTCGTACAGAGTCATGCGTCAGCTCACTGGACACATTTGAAAATCCTTGTCCTTCAGTTACTTAGCTCTGCTCCTATAGTTCCGATTGGTCGATATTTGCCCGTAACGTACACAGACATGCGAGGGCCCGGTCTTCAATGCTTGCAGCTTTAATTTAGTTTACATTTAGGTTTTTAGGTTTCAGAAAAAGGTTTTGTTACAGTTTTTTCATCATAGCTTATAGTTTGAATGTCATTTTTATCTAGTTTTTATTTAGTTTTTGTTTAGTTTCAGTCAGTTTAAATGGTGTGGTCATAGTTTTTGTCGACTAAATGAACCCTATACATCAATGAAATGAGGTCCCGCCTCCTGTGTCTGTCGCCACGACAACGGTCCCAACTTCCTCATGAATGACAAGGGTCAAAGGTCACCTGCTGGGGGGTAACCACAGTTGTATATTTGGAGCCATACATAAGGGTGTGTGTGTGTGTGTGTGTGTGTGTGTGTGAGTGTGAGTGTGAGTGTGTGTGTGTGTGTGTGTGTGTGTGTGTGTGTGCGTGCGTGCGTGTGAATGGGGTTGTGTGTGTGTGGGAATGGAACTCCTAATTGTTTCTTACCAAGCCCCTAGCAACCCAGAATCCTTGTGGTGAGGAGACACCCCGGACTGGTAGCACTTTACAATAACGACCTGTTATAAAGCATTTATAAATATTTATAAGCAGTATGTATAATATCCATGAACAGACTGTTTGTTGACATCCGTAAATGTTTACCTAAACATTTATAACTATGTTTAAACATTTATACGTTATTAGTAAGGTAAGTAGTAAACTATTCATGAATAAGCCATTAATATACATTTGTAAAATATTAATAATAGTAATATTTCTAAGCTCTTTGTAAATAAATAACTAATAATTTCTAAGCTATTTATATACATTGGTAAATTATTATAAAATGTAATAACATTGTACAACATTGTTATAAATGTTTGCTAAAACATTTATAACAAATGCTAAAATAATCATTTAAACATTATTAGGACGTAGTTAAATATGAATGAATAAGCCATTTGTAAACATTTGTAAATGATTATTAACAATGAAACGATTGATATTAGTCCATTTCTTTAGATTCAGCCACTGGAGGTTTACATAGAGTTCTTAATGTAGCTTTAATACCTTTTCAGTTTTTCTTTCTGTAGTTTTTCAAAGAAAAAACAACATATTTTCGAAACTGCTATAGATTGTGGATACTATATTAATGTCCCAAAAATCAGGGGGACAACGTTTATTTGGCCTTAGAGCCAATGGGTGTTGACATACTGATATGCTTTGTCTATTGTGTTTTTAAAACGTAGTGTTTTTTACACTTACTGAAATCATATTGACATAAAAAATAATAATGTATATTTGTGCACTAACTTTGATCATGTGAAGAAATGTTTGTTCATTATGTTGTTGTTTGCATGATGGACATGATGTTTGTGATGTTTCTAATCACTTGAAATTGTTGGAGCCACCCTACAACACCAGATGGGGCTGATGGCTCTTTTGTCCACAAATGAATCATGTCCTGTTATCTCATTTATACTTGAGAAAGACCAATACGGGTTGAAATGTTGTATGTCCTGCTTGCTGTGATTGTGAATAAATTTACCTGGAGCATTACAAATACAAAGGGATTTCCGAGCCCTTGCTTTTGTTCGGTGGTGGTGGATTAAACACATGTGCAACCCAGATTCGGCACAAGGGACTAAATTATTTTCGCTCCTATGCCACCAAAATGTGGAACGCCCTACCGACAGTCATTAAGAAATGCCCTTGACTCCTTCAAAACCGCTCTCAAAGGGCACCTACGGACGGCTGCAATTCAAAACTGGCCCCCGTAAAGCTATACAGTACTTTTACTGATTTACTTTTACATACTTTGGCTGTCAGATGTTTGATGGACGATTTTTTACACAGTCACTCACGACTGATAAAACCAGAGTCCCGCATAGGCTCCCGCAATTAACTAACTAACTCCTCTTGCTTCTGAAGAAGTCGCCGGTCGCTTACTCGCTTTCTTCTTTTTCTTTTTTTCTCTGATGTAAAGAGAAGTTTGTGGCAGCGCGAGCTGCGCGACCCATGCTTCTGCGGCCCGTGCACTCACTCAGCACATCGCTATTTCGTTTTTTTGCAGTTGGAATTAAAGAATGACATAAAGCAATCTTGAATCTTGAATCTTGACCAGATACAGAGCTTATATAGCCTATAATAGCCTACACTTTAACAAAATATCATGTCTGTCTGATGAGAATGTACTGCGCTGCCGAGAGAGTCGCTGTAAGCGGTCCAGCCAGGGCTACAAAAGTGGCAGCACCTGTCACTCATTAGTAGGCTAATCACTCTGTGTGAGGACTTAGGAGTGCATATGTGTGGACTTCCTTTTCTCCACAACGGACTGTTTCGATTCTAAACCCCTTCTTGTTACTTTTCCCTGTGTGCGATCACTCAGCAATAAGGTGAAACAGAACACAAAGATGAGTAGGGCCTAGTAGCCTATTTATTTTTTTAACAGGCAGCACCTCTCTCTCTATACGTCTCTCTCTCTCTCTCTCTCTCTCTCTCTCTCTCTCTCGTGTGTGTGCACTGCTGCGCAATGTCACAGACACAGACGCGATCAATAATATATAGCAGAAATAATAGGCAAAATATAACACTTTCCCTCTCTATCTGTGACTGTGATCAGCTCCTCACACACATAACTCCTCTCTCGTTCATGCACGCCTGCTCAAATTAGCAGCAACTGTTAGCGTAAATTATTTTTTTCCCCGTTCGGGGGGCGGGGGGGACGGGACGGGACGCTGTTGGGAGTCAGGTTCGGTGAGGCCCGGTCGTGCTGTCTCACCCCCCGGCCCGGCCCAATGTTGTTCCCCCACTGGTGAGAGATGAGGGATTTGGGATCACGGATGGGGTTACCACGGGTGGACTAAATTATAATAGAATGAAATATAGATATAAAGTATACTTCGTCACTGCTAAATAATCAGCCACTAGCCGCAACTCCTCTTTCTTCAGGTTATACCACTCACTGAGTTTGCGCATTTTTCCCAAAAACATCTCTGGTGTAAATTCTTCCATGTTTTCCTTTAAACTGTTACTACCTAACACTTAAATTATTTTCCAAACAACTAGATATAAAGGTTCAGTATAGACGAGCCCCCATTCTGTCACGGGTTGCTCCCAAGGCTCGATAATTAACAACAAACTAGGAGCTACCCTGACCTAAAAGACGTGGATGGACGTGTGTGCGTGTGAGCGTGCATATGTCAAACTAAAACAAAACGGCACCGGCCCCCGTATCAACAACACCCCCGGTCCACTCACCTGTCGTCCACGGCCAGCTCTGGCGTTGGCCCACAGCCGAAGCGAGGTGCTGGATCAGTAGTCGTTCAGGTGCGGGGATAACAACCCGCGTAGGTACTATTTTTATAGCTTTCGTTGGTTTTCTTCTGTTTTTGTCCCCCGTAGGGTATTTTCTAGTTTTATGTATTTAGTCGTTGCACAGCACCGACACAGGATGGCAACAAGTGACTGTCAGTAAACTTTCCAACTACGCGAAGCTCCACTATACTCACAACCCACTGTAAAACTATAGGCCGACGTAGGACAGCGCTATCCATCCGTGGCTTATCTTCTAGTCCAGTGCGGCTGGTCGGTGGCCTTCGTATGTGCCGGTCGTTAACACTGAGTCACGTCCTCCTAACTATTGCCTCACTCCCCAAACCCCATGCTGTCCAAACATTTCCTCCGTCTCTCGTCCCGTTGTGATGACGTCTCTTTTATGACGTCGTACTTGCAGTGGCCGACCAACAAAGTTGTGACGTAGAGGTGGTGCCAACATAATAAAACAAATAAACAAACCATGTGTGCATGCGGTGGAATGATATATGTATATGTGAAACCCTCTGCTGCCCCAGAGCACAATATCCTAACACCAGGATCACATTAGATAATTGACACAGGGGTGAAAAATGGGTTACAAAAGACATTACATTCATTTTAAAAATGCATAAATGATATATGTATTTTTAAATGGCTTATACTAGAGTACTTATATGTGCCCTAACAGGTTTTTACCAATTTAAATTGGCTATAGAGCACGTGTTTGGGTGTGTGGGGTTTATAGTAAATCTAACCTACGTTTTTGTCATAAAAAAAGAGAGATTTTAACCTGATAAATAAAGGATAATGAATGCATAAATGTATTGGCTTAGTTTCATTAGTTTAAGAGAGAGTTTAACATTTTAAGCCTAACCCTACTCAGCTCTTCGTGTCAGCTGACACATGCACGCATTCGGGGAGGCCAGTAAACCAAAACGATTAATGTGCACATTAAAACAATAAATTAAGTATTTAAACAAATACATATAATACAAACAAAAGTTGATACGTTAAATAAAGTTAAATAAAGTTGTCCAGCGTCCACTCTGGAAAGGCACATTTTTTACCTCTGGCCCCAATGGAGGGCCCATAACTTTTTATTTTACACCTCTCCCGCTTGTGGTGTTGGTCTCCCCGAATGCGTGCGTATGTCAGAGCAGTTGATAGAAAGAGATGATATTTTTGAGTGGTGCAACCACTCCTATAGACAGCCATTTTGTCTGTCTGTCCACGAAATAGCGTTTGGTTGGTTTTCACAACAAAGTGTCACTGTTGTGCAGCCACACACACACACACACACACACACACACACACACACACACACCTACCTTTCAGTTCATAGAGTGTAGCTCTTCTCACAACATTGACAACACATATCACACCCTTTGATCATGAAATGAACGGTGAACGAGACAGTGGTTCTGGATACTGGAGACTTTATTTATGCCGATGTGGATGGCCCAGAGCCTACGTCAAAATGACGAAAACACAAAGAATAAACCATAATTAACATGAGTACCAAATTAAACACATAACGAAATAAATAATAGCGTAACAAACGAATGCTCAAAACAAACGCTATTTACCTCACTGGCTGCCCATAGCTCAAAGGGCATGAGGAAGGGAACAGAAAACTGCATCATAACAATCAGGACTGCAAAGAAACATAATAAACAAAAAACGATCAATAAACCTTGTAATGTTTTGCAATGAGGAACTCAAATGTTGACAAATAACTGAATGACATGACACCAAAATAACAAAACGAACCTTTCATAGTGACACGTACGCTCCGTACGCTAACAAGCGTCTCAAACACTCAAGTGTCGGACAGGCGGAAACGCCATGATTGTTCTGTGAGGCTGTGAGTCGACGCTGTAAGTCTACTCCCTATATGTTGACGTAACGGAAATGGGCGTCATACAAGTGAACTTGAACTTGAAGCCTGGGCATTATAACGATAGTGTACATAGAAAATAGATAATATAGAAACGTAGTAAATAGACAATACAATGCATAGCAAATAGACAATATAGAAAATATGGCAGCCAAACTCCCACCAAAATCAGAAATTTGATTTTCCAGAATAACGCATTTTGATTTAGACCTTAGTCTGCTTCAAGCAGTAGAACCATGGTACAATATATATTTCATAAACCGTGATCCACATGTGTACAATATTAGAAATTATGCCAACATTATGGATTCACATGAACACTTGACCTTTGCGTTTGAAAACCTTGGCCCTTGAGACCTTTAACCCTTCAATCAGGTGGTCTACCACTGATTGCTCCCACCATGACATACTCCATGTTCCCTTTCCTTTTGAATTTAGAGAATGAGCATCTCCTCTCAACTTTCCTCCTCCCTTCTCCTTGAACTTTAACGATTCCTTCCTGATTCCTTGTAGTTGGTTTCGTTGCAGTGGTAGGCCTTTGGGCCTTCTTACCTGCTGCTTTCATTGGGTCCTTAGCAGCAGGTGAGTTAACAGACTGCATCCTAGGTGGAGCTGCTTTCCTTGCATCAGCCTTGTTGAGCTCGAAAGACCTAGAAGCAAACACAATTTTGCCCTCCTGCTGGGCTCCTTGTTGCCTTCTCTTTACGTTTCCGATGCTCCTTCCTTGTTGCTGGTTGCAAACACTCCTCCCACCATAACTTATAATACTCCAGCCAAGATCAGTTTTTTGTGCAAATGGCTGAGTTTCCTCCCCGCATACAACTTCTCTGGGAATTAAAGCTTGTGAACAATTGTAGCCAATTAAAAGGCAATCTTACAGTCAATTTGTGGGGAAATTTGAGTTGCAAGATGCTGCAAATGAGGCCATACCTTGGCAGTCTCTGGAGTTGGAATGTGGGACCTGTTAGCTGGAATGAACTCACGTGTGTAAACTGTAGGGATCGTGATTTTCTTTGTAGAAAATAAGCCTCTTACTTTAAGTTCTTGAATCTTTTTGCATGATAACATGGTTCCTCTTGATGACATGGTAGACAGTTTCAATGTTACTGGTTCTGCAGGTACATTTAAAAGCTCTGCTACTTCCTCAAGAATAAATGAGGTGTCACTCTGTGAATCAAGGAGAGCATAAACGAGCACTTCCTTGCTTCCCTCATCTGGGTTTGAAATGAAAACTGGAACAATTGCTGAGGTCTGGGGTTGGTTGCTATCCTGCACTACTTTATTTGAAATTGCTTCTTGAATATCCTGTGGCTCCGTTTTGCTGTACCTTGCATCTTGGCTTGACTGCTCTTCATGCAAACATGTGGGATGCCGTTTCTTACAGGTGTCACAGACCAATTTGTCCTCACAGAACTTAGATTGGTGGCCAGGCATTAAGCATCCAAAACATAGTCTCTCATCGTATACAAACTTAATTCGTTCATCCCTTGGTATTGCTGAAAACTTGAAACAATAATGTAGACCGTGACCTGGTTTCTTACAGTAAGAACATGAAATGGTGGCTCTTACATTAGTGGCAGTAGTGAATGTTCTTGCACTGGGAGTTGGATTCCTGTTGGATTTTACACAGTTATAGTTCTCTTGTTCACGTTGTTTTAATGCATTAAATGAGGTTATGGGATCGCAGGCGATGTTTGCTTCGAGGTTGAGGAAGGTGACAAAATAGCTGAATTTGGGAAACTGTCCATGTTGTAGTTGATAAGTGGTGGCTGAGCGGTTCCATCCGGTCAGTAACCAGTCTGGCAGTTTTATGGCAAGTACTTGATTTTCCATGGGATCATTTAATATGCGTAAGTGACTGTTGTGAATAATGGCTGTCTCACAACTCCTTAAATAGTCTACAAACTTCCTTAACTCTGTACCATCCTTCTGGTTAATCTTTGGCCAACTGTGTCATTTATCCCTGTAAGCTTTAGCAATAATAAAAGGATCCCCATATCTTTCATCCAATAAGCCCCATGCTGCATAATAAGATTCATCAGTGTCCAACAAAAAGTACCCATCAATAGCCTCTTTGGCTGCCCCTCCAATATATTTCTGCAAAAAGAAAATCTTTTCTACTGTGGGGATATTCTTTCTGTCTATTAGAGTGTGAAATGAGGTTTTCCAAATGTTGAACTTGAGAGGATCTCCATAAAACACAGTAGGCTCTGGGATGGGAAGTCTGTTGGATGATATTGCTTGGGCTAGTCCTTGAATTATTTGGTCATTGTGATTTACTTGTTGTCTTTCAGGTTGTGATGGTTGCTGCTGTGAAGACTGCCAATGCCCCTGGGTTGCGTCATGAAGATGTAGTTTGGCCTTGGTGGCATTTGCCTTCTTCAGCGCCTCCAAGTGGTCAATCTTGCCTTGTAGCTCCTCCATAGCCCGTTTCCTTGCATCATTTTCTTTTTTCCTTGCGTCATTTTCTTTATCTAGTTTCATTAAGCTTTGCCGGTGACTTTCTTGTTCAGACATTATTTTTAGGAAAGCTTGTGTAGCTGTAAACTCTACGTTTGTTTGTACCTGGGATTTATCAGAGTATTGCCGGTGAATTTCTGGTGCATAGTTTGACATTTTTTGAAAGGCTTGTGGAGCTGCAAAGTCTAGGTTGGTTTGTTCACCCGTTTGTGCATTTGAAACGGCCTGGGATTTATCAGAGTGAATTGAATGATGGCTGGTTGTTAGAGAGCCACTGATGCTGGTATCAAACACAGAGCTCACGTCGGGCCATTTTAGCCCTTCTTTCCCTTGGCCATGAGCTACTGCATTTGCAATTACATTTGTCGTCACCTGATTGGCTTTATCCACTCTGCGACGCATGTCGCTTGGTGGCATTTCAACTGCCCGGTATTTGTTATAAATTTCATTCAATTCATCCATGTCTTTTTCCATAGCCTTTCTATACTGCAGCAAGTCATCATCAGGAATGTTATTTATCACACCTTTCTTTGTTCTTTTTGCCTGGATTTTCCAGTGCTCATAAACACATTGAGAATTATACAACCAACTTTCAATTTTTTCATCTTGTAAGGCTTTTCCTTTTTCTGTGAGAGTGCGTTCTCTTCGTCCTCTACGAGGAGGATTGGGAGAACCATAAGGATCAGTTTCTGCATCCTTATACAATTTGTCTGTTACTGTTGCTTGAATGGGTTCTGGTTCTATAACTGGTTCCTCTACTGGTGATGGTTCAAATAGTGTTTGCTCATTTGATGTGGCAGTGGCTTCCCCTTTGCCTGACATCTTAGCTAACACACGTATAACCTTACACTTAAAAACCAATTAAAAACCCATTTTCAAACAGTTCCATAAATTTAATTAAACATTAATGCAGTGAAACCAAAGTCAAAAATAAAACCAACACATAAAACACAGTTCCCTCGAAACCTGTTTGTTTGTAATGTGATTTCCTTCTTCAGTTTCCTTGTGCAAAAATGTCTTTAAAGTGTCTTGTGGTTCGCACTTAGCAGCACAGTTCAATTGTCCTTAAGAACGAATAAAGTGTCATGTGTGCGTATGCGATTACCTGTCGTAGTCGACTATGATCGTGTCCTTTATCAAGCCTGGATCTTTAGTCTGTATGGATGCATTAAGCGTATTTCACCAGGCAGGCAGCAGCTGATGTGACGCCGGCCGCGTCGCGGATGTCTACGGCCAAGCGGGGCCCGCTCGCGGTGGCTGACGTCTGCTGGACCCGTCGCTTACGAGCGACCCGGGGCTGCCGTGGGTGAAGTCGTCTGTGGCTTGAGTTTGACTATCACACCCTTTGATCATGAAATGAACGGTGAACGAGACAGTGGTTCTGGATACTGGAGACTTTATTTATGCCGATGTGGATGGCCCAAAGCCTACGTCAAACTGACGAAAACACAAAGAATAAACCATAATTAACATGAGTACCAAATTAAACACATAACGAAATAAATAATAGCGTAACAAACGAATGCTCAAAACAAACGCTATTTACCTCACTGGCTGCCCATAGCTCAAAGGGCATGAGGAAGGGAACAGACAACTGCATCATAACAATCAGGACTGCAAAGAAACATAATAAACAAAAAACGATCAATAAACCTTGTAATGTTTTGCAATGAGGAACTCAAATGTTGACAAATAACTGAATGACATGACACCAAAATAACAAAACGAACCTTTCATAGTGACACGTACGCTAACAAGCGTCTCAAACACTCAAGTGTCGGACAGGCGGAAACGCCATGGTTGTTCTGTGAGGCTGTGAGTCGACGCTGTAAGTCTACTCCCTATATGTTGACGTAACGGAAATGGGCGTCATACAAGTGAACTTGAACTTGAAGCCTGGGCATTATAACGATAGTGTACATAGAAAATAGATAATATAGAAACGTAGTAAATAGACAATACAATGCATAGCAAATAGACAATATAGAAAATATGGCAGCCAAAACACAGGTCGGGATTTCTTTATAAACAGGCATTTATTTCAGGCATTCTTCTCATCCCTCCATGTCATGCCGTGAGAACTGTATGTTCACACAAAAAATAAACTATAATAAACAAATGCACAGTCAGTAGGCTACATCATATCGACCAACAAATGAATGAAAATACAATGCATGTAGAAATGCACAAAGCGCAGCTGAACCATGAACGTGACCATCAAACAAAACAACACAAAACAAAGATAACTCTATAATAGAATACCTCGTTGGCCGCTTATTGTTGTGTAAAAGAGGTCCTTGATTCTTGAGTCTCTTAAAGTCTTTAGAATGTTCCTGACTCTGCTTTGGCTTCAGACGTCTTTTATTTCTTGTTTTAACAGTTCGTATCACAGTAAAAAACTGCAAGTGTTCTTGTTCCTTCCTTCATGCAGACCAGAGTCTGAATGAGACTAAATGTTTGCACCACCTGTTTCATGACATGCAATCATGCATCAATCAGTCAGTCAACCAATCATGGTCCAGCGTATACTCAGAGCCATCTAATAGAAAAGTTGCGACATTGAGGGGGCAGAAAAAAGCCCAGTCAAGTGCTTCATGTACTCAAGGGAGCCCATAGACTCCAATGCATTCAGTAAACCTCCCGTTATCCCCATGCTCAATAGAAGTCTATGTAGGAGAGCCTCTATTGGACTGAAGCCCCATGAAGTGAACGGAGTTTGTGTAACTCTGTCTTACTGACTCTGGCTATACTGACAGACAGGGAACTTTGTTCTGCCTCAGAATATCACAACATGTTTTTAAAAAGTTTTTATTACCTCACATGAAATCAATTATGAACCAAATATGTATTATGTTTCATGAAGATATCATTCATTATGCTTTATGAATGTATGACCATGAATTTGTTATTTTAGTTTTTTCATAGGCCTAGTAAGCATTTTTAGCACCTCCAAAAAGGACCTCTGCCAAAATATTGTTGTTTGAGGAAAAAAGATATGTGTAATATACTAATATGTATAGTAACATGTGACAGTTAGTTGGCTGTGTGTATTTACAGTAACATGTGGCAGTTATGGAATAGAATGTTGATACTTTGGAAAAAAAGGATAGTTAAGGTCCTTTTGGATACTACGATTTTATGTTGCACATATCACTCTCACAGTTTGAGCAGGAAAACATGTCTCTCCACTAAGTCGAGCATTTGGCCTTGGGTAGTGGAGGAATACAGGGGGCGGGGTGTGTTGGTACTCAGATTTCAGCCTTGGTGGTTAAACTCCCTGTGGGTGAATTATCTCCCGACAATGACCACCTATCCAGATATTATCATTGGGGACACAGTATAACTCTATGGGGACACAGCATAACTCTATGGGGACACAGTATAACTCTATGGGGACACAGTATAACTCTATGGGGACACAGTATACACAGTATAACTAGGTATATGGGGACACAGTATAACTCTATGGGGACACAGTATAACTATATGGGGACACAGCATAACTCTATGGGGACACAGTATAACTCTATAGGGACACAGTATAACTCTATGGGGACACAGTATAACTCTATGGGGACACAGTATACGTCTATGGGGACACAGTATAACTCTATGGGGACACAGTATAACTATGGGGACACAGTATAACTCTATGGGGACACAGCATAACTCTATGTGGACACAATACGATACTACAAAATAATAGGTGTAAAGTAAACAGGGGAAATACAATACATCAAAAACACAGAGTTACATCCACCTCAGCTCATCATCAGGCTTCTGCAGTTCTATTCAATATATGACATAGTACTTTATTGTCAGCTCTATTCAATATGATATGACATAGTACTTTATTGTCAGCTCTTTTCAATATGATATGACATAGTACTTTATTGTCAGCTCTATTCGATATGATATATGACATAGTACTTTATTGTCAGCTCTATTCGATATGACATAGTACTTTATTGTCAGCCCTATTCAATATGATATGACATAGTACTTTATTGTCAGCTCTATTCAATATGATATATGACAGTACTTTAGTGTCAGCTCTATTCAATATGATATGTCATAGTACTTTAGTTTGATCTTGATTTGATTTTGATCTCTTTTAGCCTTTCGGCTAATCTTCCAAGAGTCCAGAAATAAATTAAAACATTACAAAATACATTATATTACATTACAAAATAGTACATTGCATTTCAAAAATACATTTAAAATTGCACTGATGCTAAACGACAGCAGTGAGTCAAGTATTACAGCGTAATAAAAATACCTATACCTCTAATCCTCAACTTCCCATACTAGTTTTTATTTTTGGTAGAACATAAATATCTTTGTGTCTTGAATCTTGTGTTGACCTGATGTTTCTCTCGAACAAATGTTAATTTATTCTTTATGTTTACTGGTTTATTAGATGTTTTTATTTTAGAAATCAATGCAAGAGACTGTTTTCTTATGCATTCAAGTGCTGTGGGCCATCCCATTCTGTTATGCAGTTCACCCATGTCTATTTCATACCCACATCTTAAGACCATTCTAGCTGCCTTGTTTAGTGTGATCTGAAGTCTTCTCATATCTGTCAGAGCTACATTGCCCCATACTGCACAGCAATAGTTTACGTGCCTATAAATCAGACTACGGGATATTAGCCTCAACGTCTCTTTAGATAGAAGCCCTGCAATTCGCCCAACCATTCCTGCATTTGCATTACCTTTTTAGAGATATCTGTGGTATGATCTGTCCATGATAAATTGTTTTGTATTTTAATTCCTAGTAGTTTGACTTCTGTGATCTCATTTATCTGTACCCCTCCATAAGATAAGTTCCATGGCCCTAACCTATTCCTTTTTCTGTTGGTGCATATGACCATATTCTTAGTTTTATCAGTGTTCAGTACTAATTTGTTATTCTCAACCCATTTAACAACGTGTTTAAAATCATTCGCCAGGTGCTCGTGCAACTGCATTTGTGATTCAGCTACTGCAGTGATGGTTGTGTCGTCAGCGAACATGTGTGCATTTGAGTTGGTTAGTACTAATGGAAGATCATTTGTGTATATCATCATCATCATCATCATCATATCATCATATCATCATATCATCATCATCATACTATAATTCAGCGAATGTCTGAATGTCTGAATGAATTAATGTCACTGACAGCGCGTTATCTCATCATTGGCTGCACCAATCACTCCCACTTGTCACACAGGCATGGACCATAATTATATGGAGGTCTTAACGGAGTCCTTTTTTCGATTTGACACATTAATGATTTATAATGAATTTATTAGTGGATTAAAAAAATGCAGAAATGGGTATTGTACTGTCAATATGACATTAATATGAATGCAAAGTAGCGGTCCATGTGTGGACAGGCTACCTGTCGCCGTTGTGCATGGTGAGATGTGTGCAAACCGTGTAGTTTATCAGGAGAAGAATACCAAAGGATGCAACATTTATTAGTGAATAAAAAAACGGGTAAGGGCTAGTAATATATAATAGAGGACCAAGACAACTCCCCTGTGGAATTCCACAAGAAGTAGAACGAGGTGAGGAAAATGAGCCATTGACATATACAGACTTCTTTCTGCCATTTAGATAGGATTTCATCCAAATGATAGAATTCTGACTGAAGCCATAATGATTTAATTTTTTTAGAAGAATTGTGTGATCAATCAGATCGAAAGCGGCAGTGAAATCTAAAAGTAAAATGGATGCAAGTTTACCTTGGTCGAGAGCATTCAGCCAGGTATCCGTCATCTCAATGAGAGCTGTTTCAGTGGAATGGTTTTTACGGTATGCATGTTGGGCATGAGTTAATAGGTTATTTGTTTCCATGTATTTCCATATACAGTATAATCACTAACTACTTTCTCCAAGATTTTACTTAGGGAGGTAAGTAGGCTGATTTGTCAGCTATTTGGGGCAGTAAAAGCGGATTTACTATCCTTAGGAATAGGGCAAATTTTTGCATGCTTCCATATTGTCGGAAACTTGCCTTGTTGCAGAGAAATATCAAATAGGTATTTCACAGGTCTAGCGATAAATGGGGCAGAATATTTTAATAATTTATTGTCAATAAGGTCATCTCTGGAGATTTGTTTTCAGGGAGCAACAACAACATTTTCTCAATATCGACAAAAGATATGTCTGGTGGTAAAACAAAACTGCATTCCCCTGCATAATCTGTGCATCTATATTTCCCACCAGTTCTTCGTTTGAGGCATTTACATGCATATTGGACCTGAGATTGTTTACCTTGATTTCATAATGGTCAGCAAAATGATTGGCAATGTCTATTGGTTTTGTCTTGATCTTTCCATCAACCTCCACACTAACAGGATTTGTATTATTTGATCTACCCAGCAAACCATTTACTGTGTTCCATGTCTGTTTTGGGTCGTTTTTACATTTCTCAAATTCTACTTTATAATAAAGTGATTATTTTCTGATGATTTAATTTTACAAGAAGGTTTCTGCATTTCCTGTATAGCATAAGGTCAGAAACCAGACATGTCCTGGATGCAGTAGCTTTTGCCTCATCCCTCTGAGACATTGCTTCTCTTAATTGTTGATCAATCCAGGGGGATGGTTTAGCTTTGATTGTAGGCTACTTTTCCTTATAGGGGCATGATGGTCAACGACCTCAGTTAGCAGCTTATTAAAACAGTCGACAGCATCATCTAGATCATTCTCAAGATACTCCAGGTCCCATGGAACAATGCCCAGTTCTCTTCTGTAGTTCTCCAGTTTAAAATGTTTAAGACTGCGCCTTATAGTCACTCTAGGTGGCCTTTTTGGCACCTTAGTATGTTTTGTGATGCTCACAATATTATGATCTGTCCAGGATACAGGAGTAGATTTTGCCTTTGAGCATTTTTTCGGCACATTACACAATATCAGGTCAATAGTACTTTCCGTTCTATGCCCATACTTATTTATTGAGGATCGTGTGATATCTTGTACCATTTGCGATAAATTGCAACTTTCAATAAATAGTTCAAACCTAATCTTATTTACATCAGAGTTAGTATGTTTCCAGTCCAAGTTAAAATCTCCAAGACAGTATAAATCAAACCTTTCTTCCAGAGCCAAATCAATGCTTTCCAAGATTTTGTCCATATACAGGATGTTTGATTTTGGGACGCGGACCCGAGGGAACATAGGGCTGAGGGAACATAGGTACGGTCCCCAGTTTACTACTCGGGACGTCGGAGGGGATTTAAACTTTTAGCCAATTGCAGCGAGGCTGTGACTGTGTGTTCAACCCAGCCGTATTATTTCATTTCATTGCAAGTATAATATTATCCCCATATCTTAGTTTCACCATTGTTCATGTGAAATAGTATGTTTATGATTTAATATGTAAGCCTATTGAAATTATGAGAATCGCTATGTATAGCGCGTGGTTGGGTGGTCCGGCCGGCTTGAAGCATGCATTCAACCCGTGCTCGCCAACGGTGACAAGCCGTCGCTGTAGTGGCTGGGGCATTTGAGTGGAAATATGTTTTATATGCACGATTACAAATAAAAGAGAATTGAATTGAGAGCCAGTGAGTCTCCTCCACTATTTCCTCATTTGCGGGACTCGTCGTCAGTCTTGTGATATTGTGATTACGCTACAGTTACCCTTAAAAAAAACATGTCAACTCAATGTTATTGTTGTAACTATGATATCGATAGAAATTCATAGTTTTTTTATGTCATATTTAGCCATACGAGCGCAATATCCATAGCGTCCCTCCCAGCAGCAACAACAACCCCATAGCCTGAAGTGACCTGGCTCAGCCAATATAATGACGGGGGGAGGGGGGTGGAGCTAGATTTTAATTTGTTTGGAAACACTCAATCACTTCTGTGTACAAACACTGGAAACTTGTCTACACTACCTTTAAACAGCAAGTGCTCTTGTAAATATAGGGCAACTCCTCCCCCATTCCTATTTCTGTCCCGCCTACTAACATTGTATCCTTTAAGATCAATTTGTCCATCTGTTATAGTTTCATCAAGATGAGTCACAGTAATGGCTAGCACATGCAAATCATTTCCCTGTACAACATTTAATATATCATTCATCTTGTTCACCAAACTATTGATATTAACATGGGCTATATGCAATCCCTTCCTTGACAGGTGTAAATTCATAATCTGTATATGACTGTTTCATTTCATAGATCATCATACACAACAGATTAGAACAGCCATGGAGTGATCTCTGAATCTCTGAACAGCTGGCCATCAATATGTAGCCTGTCCACCTCTATGACCGCTCTGTGACCATCAATATGTAGCCTGTCCACCGCTATGACCGCTCTGTGACCATCAATATGTAGCCTGTCCACCGCTATGACCACTCTGTGCTCTTTGGCTCTATATTCTTTGAGAATGGGAGTTATAGCTTCCGTCTCCTGTCATTAATCTCTGTCGGGAATTGATCGTTCATCCAGAAGTTGGTACCTTTAAGGAACTTCCATCGGGATTTCACAAGTTCCTTCTGTTTGAAGTGTTCAAAACGAGCGATGATGGGGCGCGTTTTATTTAATCCCTTCCTGCCCATTCTGTGGACTCTTACAAAGGGAATGCCCTGAACGGATTCCTGGGGTAGTTCTAATTTCTGGCATATGAAATCCCGTATGATCTGCTCAGCCTGCTCTGGGCTTTCGTTATCACTCTCAGGGAGCCCATAAAAAAATCACGTTCTCCCGCATAGACCTACTTTGCATATCAAGTAATGTTTCCTTGAACTGTCTGTTTTCTCTCACGACATTCTTCATTTCCTTCTGAATAGTGGTCACAGTACCTTTCATTGAGTCGTTCTCCTTCATCAGTTCCTCGCTTTGAGCCTGGCTGAATTCCAATCTTTTCCTCAACTCACGGAGGTCCGTCTGCAACTTTAGTGTCAACTCTATTCAATATGATATGACATGACATAGTACTTTATTGTCAGCTCTATTCAATATGACATGATATGACATAGTACTTTAGTGTCAGCTCTATTCAATATGACATGATATGACATAGTACTTAGTACCGCGCCGTTATATACATTTTCCAATGTAAATTTCACCCAGATTGGACCCCCCCCCCCACACACACACACACACACACACACACACACACACACACACAACACTAACACACACTAAACAACGTTGGATTCGTACAGTGCAGAATGCAGATAAGTGTAGGCCTATGTTCTTATTATAATTGTGAGTTTGTTTCCACATAAATGCCTTTCCGCCCACGTCACGTAATGTTATGAGCGTAAGCGCCGTTGTGAATTTGGACCTATGTCTCATATATTAAACGGCTGTAATATGTACAAAGGACTGTATATAGCCAGGCATGACAGAATTGTGAACATTATTGATTGTGAACTATATTCTGTACATTTAGGGCTTGTTTGGACTCAAGCACTGAGACACGTGATGTTTCGAGTACGTAGTATATCAGAAGCAACTGAAATAAACTCAAATAAAGAAATCGAAATGTGTGTGTGTTTTTTTTTTTTTTTACAATATATTTATTGCATTTTTTTTTGTACAAACAGACAATACAACAAACAAAACAATACACAATACAGACAATACAATTACCCAAAATGAAAAACAAACAAAACAACAACATACAGTACGTACATAATAATAATAATGGCACTCGAATGGCAACAATAACAGAGCAACAAACAAGACCAAAAACAAACAGCTGCAGAGAACAAGATCAAACAATTTCCCCCATTAAATAAGACAAGTCATTAACCGTAATATACTGAATAAACTTTCCCCATATCCTATCAAATATCTTCTGTTTATTCTTTAAAGCATACGTGATTCTTTCCAGAGGAAGACACAATGACAACTCCCTAAACCACTGAGCAATACTAGGTTTGCCTATCTTTTTCCACGATAAGGCTATAGCCCTTTTGGCTTGTAGTAAACATAAATCCATAAATCTTTGTTCGCTACTCTGAATCTTATGGCCAGGTGGGCAGAGACCCAATAGAAACAGTTTTGGGTCAAGCTCAATATCTATCGACAATATCTTCTGAATCTCCCTCCTCACTTCTTCCCAGAATTCTTTCACTCTTGGACATGCCCACAGACAATGGAAAAGTGTACCTTTGTCCCCACCACATCTGATACAAGTATCTGGAATATCTGCACTAAATTTATTTAGTTTCTCTGGAGTGATATAGACCCTCATCAGCCAATTATATTGCAACAGTTTTAACCGAGTGTTACCGGTCTGGGATTGAGCATCCATACAGGCTGAGCTCCACTCTTCCAATGTCAATTCCTCTTGTAGATCAGCATTCCATGCATTATATTTGGATTCAGAGGATTCAGGAGAGAATTCTACTAACGTAGAGTATAAATCAGAAATGATGCCCCTATTAAAGGGGTTTCTGATAAGCTCTTTTTCTATTATTGACAGGGGAGGGAGTGTCAGAGAATTCACCTGTTTAACCCCTATAAAGCTTCTGAGTTGTAAATACTTGAAGTGTGTACGGGGTAAATTGTATTTAGCAGCTAGTTCTGGGTGTGTTTGTTAGTGTGATGTCATTGTAAACTGATTGAATCAGAGTAATGTGTTTATGCATGAGTCATTAGCATATGTTAATGCTTTCATTATATCAATTGCTCAAATGGGTCTGAGAGGCTAAATGTCATCAAATGGTGGTCCGTGTCTCAAATGCAGAATAAATAATGGACCCCGATATGAAAGGGTCCGCGTCAATATGCCGACGGTCCATTGGTCTGATCGACAACCTACCTCAAACCCTCACCCTAACCTCCCCCTGGGCAGACACCTAAACCTAACCAGTGAACCACCCACCCTCTCCCGACCCCCAGCGCACCTCGGACCAATGCTCCTTCGGAGCAATGGTCCGTCGGATCATAGGGTGCTTCCCGATATGAAAAAGGTTTTAAAACCACTATATTTCACTGTTATGTTATGTTGCCCAGCTATTAAAGTTTTAATTGTAAATTGCAATGGGCCTCCTGCACAACAAGTACTTTTACTTTTGGCATAGGCCTACTTCACATTTTAACCTGCGTAAAACAAATGAGTATACTTCTACTCCATTAATACAACAGGGTGTTGATACTTTTAACCAGAGTAAAACAAATGAGTACTTCTTCCGTTCAACTCAACTCTGTTCAATTAGATCCTTTTTTATCTCTGAGATTCCCGATTCGATCCAATTCAATGCAATTCAATATAGTCCTACAGCAGTCCTTACCGGTCGAGTCGTGAGGAGTCCTGGTCTGTAGAAATACCGACGATGGATTTGAATGGACTGGAAAATCAAATGTAAAGTTGTTGAATGTGTTCTGGTTGCAGTCAGTCAGTCAGTCAGCCAGCCAGTGTCCCAGTGTCAGTGTGGGAGCAGCTAGCCAGTCAGTGTCCCAGTGTCAGTGTCAGTGTGGGAGCAGCTAGTCAGGGAGTGTTTTATAAACACAGAGTAGACATTGCACCTGGGAGGAGGAGGAGGAGGAGGAGGAGACACAGATAGGGGTCACTGCATTGGTCTGAAAGGTGTGTGTGTGTGTGTGTGTGTGTGTGTGTGCGTGCGAACATGACCCCAACATGACCCCTGTGTGTGTGTGTGTGTGCGTGCGAACATGACCCCAACATGAACCCTGTGTGTGTGTGTGTGTGTGTGTGTGTGAACATGACCCCAACATGACCCCTGTGTGTGTGTGTGTGTGTGTGTGTGTGTGTGTGTGTGTGTGTGTGTGTGTGTGTGTGCGAACATGACCCCAACATGACCCCTGTGTGTGTGTGTGTGTGTGTGTGTGTGTGTGTGTGTGTGTTATTGTGTGTGAATTTGTTTAACTTTTTATTCTCCATCTCTCTATTTTCTAAGTTCTCAACTGCAGCCTACTGCACACTTCTGGCAGCTACAAACTGTGGCATGGAGACAGTAGACCATGTCCCCCCTGGCTTCACAGAAAGCAACAATAAAATGGAGTGGCTTTCTAAAGTTGCAAGCCAGGTTGTGGAGTTTTGTTGGATGTCACCAACCATCGAAGATATCAAAAACGCTGCAGCAGCTGCATCAAATGGCAACGTGTCTGCCTTTCCTTTCTGCCACTGTATGGAAGGTATTGTTGGTTTGCTATAGAGAACACTGCATTGATCACCTTTACTTAGTTGAGACTCTCCACTTTACATTTGACAACCAATATAGACTGTCAATAGATAGTAGTAGATCAGTGTCAATGACAATATAGGAAATAACATAGTAATTACACACTCGTTAATTTCGTTGCTTCTTTTTCTTTGATTACAATAGATACAGTAAAGACGAGGTTCTGGTGCGCTGCTGCAATGAGTTGTGCAAGTCAGCGTGGTACCACCCCTCTTGTGCCGAGCTGGGCGTTGTGCCTAAAGGGGACTGGTACTGTTGTGAAACCTGTCAAGAGGATGGGAGCTTCATATATTGCACATGCCATGCAAGGCTTGGAGGTGAGATGGTGCAGTGTCACCTAGGGGAGAAGTGCCTTCGCTTTGAATGGTACCATGTGGAGTGCCTTCCCACTAACAAGTGTGAACACACAGAGGAAGGTAAACATGGTTTTTGATTAATACACTTAGATTATTTTTTTAAAATGTATAATAGACCTGAATTAAACAGTTGTTAATGTTTTATACTGGCTTGTTCTACAGACATTTGGTTTTGCTCTGAGGAGTGCAGCTTGGGGACAGAGGGACTGGATCTTGTCCAAAACTACTCCAAGATTTTGATGTGGGAGGGACTCATCAACTGCTGGAAAATGGACATGATAAACTTTTTGGAAAAAAAGCATAATAAATATTTTGCAATTGGCCACAAAATGCTCCTAGGTTAGTCTAATTTTAAGCAAGCGCTGTGAAAAACAATAACATGGATGTACTAATATTAATTAAATGACTGGAAATGTCTTGTCAGGTGTAAATGGATATCTGCCAGAGAACCTTGGACATGACATGGAACAGGGTGGCAAACCTTCAGGGGCGACGGGGGGGAATATCGGTCTGGACCTGGTCAACGAATTTCTGAACGGAGATTTTAAAGGTAAACAAAGTAACGATTTTTATTTTGTAATACAAACAAAACAACATTGAAATATATTCAAACTCTTATTCAAAACACCATTATGCTCACACAAAGGAGGTGTAATTTTGATGACATTTCAGTTATATATTCCTCTAATGTCTTTTGAAATGTCTTTCCCCCAAAGCCATGCTGAAAGAGTCTGGTGGTCAGTACACTGACACCCAAATTGACAGGTGTGCCGAAATGTCAGGTGCCTTTGGAAAGGAGGTGGGACGCATCCTGACAGGTGCTGGAGTTGCCCAGGCAGACAGCCCCATTACCACCAGCAGGGGATTCAGGAACAGACAGGCCACCGACATCAAAACCTTTGTAGAGGTGTACAGGCATGATGGGCTCTTCCGGTATCAGCCAGGGAGGTTCCACGAACCCGGGTTTCAAAAACTCACCTATACAAAGAAGATTCGTAAACCAGAAAACATGGGGGGAAATATGATGAGGTTGACACTGTTGATCGAGAGGTGGGACAAGATCAGAAAGAGGAGACAAGGTATGATCATAACACTTACTATATTTCTCAACACAGAGTTGACAGCAGCCTTTTCTGTTGCATGCAGCTTTAATGGTCCGTCCACAAAGCAGTAGTCCAGGATAATCTTTCTGTAGCATGTTTCGCTCCCCACCAGATCAAACACATTCTGGTCAATGTGTTTTTTGGGCATTAAAGACTTGACATTGTAAAGCCAAGCTTTTCCAGGTAACTTTGGCTGTAATACATGTCAACAATGCATTGAAATTTGAAAGTGTTTATATTATAGACATCGATTCCTCTTGCTGCTATTATTTTTTTCATTTTCTAGTCTTACACAAAGATTACGTTGCCTTATTGTGATTCACTTGAGTGTGCTGCTATATTATGACATTTTTAAAATGTAACGTTCTCCTTGCTTTTCTGCCTTGTGCGTACTGGAGGGCAAGTAAGAGGTTTGGTCTGGGACTGGAAGCACTTGTGTTTGCAGTCCTTTTTTGAATAGCATGTTTATTCTCAATTCTTGTCTGTTATATTCCTATTATCTGATATTCTTGCCGCTTCCTGTGTTTGTGTACCTCGGGTTCCTTGGACAGATGGCACCTCTTTGAATCCACTAAACGGATTCAAGTGATCACTCATTGGTGACTACCAGTATTCTACAAAAAATTTTTCTCCCATGTCTCATTTGGTGCTAAATCAGAGAAGGTGACAGTGTATATAGTTTGTAATTCAAAGACAGAAAACATCTATATGGTTTTCTTTTCCTATAGAATTTCCCCCTTCTTTCTTTTGAATTTGACATTTTTAAGATGAGTGCCTTGGACTAACTGAAGCATTTTTCCCCCTTTCTTTTCATTCTTTTTTTTGGACATTTTTTTTTGTGAGGTACCCATTTTAGTCACCAGAAGTAAGTTGTTCATTATTGTCCATGTGTCGAGAGGATGTGGGACTGCCAGTTGTTTTTATGCCACACTCCCTTTTCTAACACCACAATAAATCACATAATGTACCTCAGACATATCTGATCCAAAATAACTGTTCATTGTGTTCAATAAATTGGCTAAAGATCTTTGTGTGGCATTTTCCTTCTCTACAGTAAATAACCTTAAAACCCATTTAGACCTGAGGACGATTCTTAAAAAATGTCTACTAAATCCTATGTTTTTATGTCCGTGTTACTCAACCTTTTTCATGTCAAGGACCCCCAGAATTATCTGAATTTGGCCGCAGACCCCCATCTGAAAATGTAGTTCCATGGACCCTCCCATGAAGCAAATATTTGAGTTAAAAACGTTCGCTATGAAAAAAAAGATTTGCGCCACATTTTCACGATTTTTCAAAAATAGCAGACCTACAACTACAAGTTTATAGTGTGGCACTCGGTGCCGTGCTATGAGCTTGTAGATCTGCTATTTTTCAACAGCTAAAGCCTAACATAATGCTTAATACACCAAAAGGGCCCCCCCCCCCAAAAAAACAAATGGGTTAATAATGACCACCGCTAGCTGTGTGTGTCCAGGCACAGCGGCTTGCCTGCATGCCAGGCATGGTGAGCCTCGCAGAACAAATTTCAACATCACATTTTATGCGACCTGTGACTAGTAGTTTGTGTTAAAGTAACACAAAAGCTCTATAATCACCTTTTAAAACGTGGTGTTATATTGACTATCGAAGTCAAACATTCTAGTATCATGAACCCTTCTTTGACATTATGGTTTTATGCAAATCCATGTTATTCCTGCAGTAGTATACTACATGTCTGGAAATAAAACACTGCACTGCAGCTGACCTGAGCTTTGTTCAATGTTCTCCCTGAAATAAACACTAGTAATAAAGGAAGATTAGCAAGATTAGCAAGAAGATTAGTATGTCTGGCCAATCGGTTGGTCTATTCACACAAATTCTATTAAACTGAATGAAATGGTTTTACATGACTTACTCCAAGATTTTCTTAGTGATGTAGTGTTCTCTGTATTATATATGTGGAACTTATGACTTAATTAATAGCAGTGTGATGATCGTGTAAGTAGCCAGAGACTGCAGCTATAGTACTTGATGTGTGAATCACTGCATTGCCACATTGTCTTTTGAGATTATATGGAATCTCCCACAGGGAAATTCACAATGGATGGGTGGCAATGAAAGAAGTCAATTTGCAGCACGTGTCCACCAGGGGGAGACAAGCGAACATCACATATTACACCCAATTTAAACACTCCCTCTCTCTGTTTAATTTATTTTGCCATGATAGCTTTTAAAGCCATTTACATTATAATAAAACAATAGTTTATGTGTCATAATGTAATTCTTGCGGACTTTATATTTAGAAACCATCAGTATTGATATTCTCCATTTCAGTGTATTCTCATTGACTTTTCTGTGTCCTGTAAACATGCTGTATTGCATTTGAGTGGAGGTTTGTGTATGAGAACATTAGCACTTCTAATGAAGTGTAATTGAAATGGACAAAACCACCTACAAGCACTCAAATTAAGGCTAGAATTGAAACGCAGTTTACAGGTAGAAGTCACACCATCAAAGATATTGCAAATACAGTAGAAGGGGCGGCCTATATTTTAGCTGCATATTGTTATAAACAAAATCATAGTAGGCCTATAATAATGCCAAGTTGACTTGGAGTTGACAAAACACAAGCACTGTCTGGTGTGCAAACTATATCTTAGAATAAAGCTTAACATTCAGTGAGAATACCTCTTAACCCATTCTGAACGGGAACCCATTTTGGTGTTAGCATCATGTTATGCTTTAGCTATTGAAAAATAGCAGATCTACAAGCTCGTAGTGCGCCACCGAGTCGCGCTACGAGCTTGTAGGTCTGCTATTTTTGAAAAATCGAAGAACGACTGACATTTTTAGAATCTGATCTCAGGTCAGAATGGGTTAATCAGACCAGTGTGTGTCCAGTGGAAACCTCGTATGAATCTGATCTCAGGTCAGAATGGGTTAATTCCCTCAGTTACTTAAAATCAGAAAGCTTAAAGGGATACAATGGAGGCTGCAGTGTTTTCAAATGTGCATTCCTAATTAAGCAAGTAATCACTGCAGTATCATGAGATGATACACTTCACAATATCCAAAATGTGGACAGAGATAGTTTTTCACGTCTATGTTGGCACCGTGCAGAAAGTAGAAATATCTGTACTGGTCCTGAGTGGTGTGTTATGAAGCTACAACGCCTATATGAAGCACAGACCCACATTACGGTATCAAGTAGGCTACGGTCGCCCCTAAACCATCTCGCCCCTCGATTCCTTTCCGCCGACCTCACGCCGAAACCTCGGTGGAAACCTCACGCAAGAACCTCGGTGCCACGGTTCTTGTATAGAGGGTATGCAGTGCACGTGACATCATCATTAAACCAGGTTATGCGGGAACGTCTACTGAGTGCCAAAAAACTACTTTCTGGCCTTGACAGCCCAATAGACCCCATACATCCAAACAGAAAAGTCCAATGTTATTGCATTAAACAACGTTAAACTCACTTTGCCACTCGATTTGCCATTGCCCTCCATTCTTTATTTTGTTTCATTGAGAATAAGAATAAGTTAGAAATAAGTTTAGGGTTAGGCATAGATTTACTGGGGTCAAGTTTAGGTATAGGGTTAGGCATAGTTTTACTGAGGTTAAGGTTAGGAATAAGGATAGGTTTAACTGTTTAAGCATAATTTACTTAGGTTACTTTAGGAATACCAGGCAGCGTAGTTCTGCCAGCTGTACACCAGGGGCGAGTTGGTAAAGGGACGAGTTGTTTGGTATTCCCTAGCTCTGGTCCATAGCTCTAATGCTTTTCATTTAGAGCTATGTTACTCTCAACTTCCGCCGCTCGCATGAATGCAGACCAGCCTCTACTCTTTGGCGTAAATGAAAAGAACGTTTTTGCTACTCACCAAAACAAAGGCGGGTTGTGTTATTAGAAAGCCTACTTTCCTTAGTGGACACACTCTGAGCCCCCCACCACACGTATAAACTGTACTTTTTTCCACCTGGGAAAAAAAAAAATTAGTTACTCTGCTGCGCCCTCTACTGATATTGCCCAGAGAACTGCCTCATAGAGAATATTTTTCCTCCGGTGAAAAGAAATCCCTTTCTGGCCAAAAAGTACCGTTTATACGTGTGGTGGGGGGCTCAGAGTGCGTCCACTAAGGAAAGTAGGCTTTCTAATTATGAGTAAAAAAAGCCACGTCAGAATTCTCCAGGACAGACCATCGATCTGGCCTGTTTTACCGAGGGGCGCCCCGCGACGATCTGATTTGGAGCGAAGCTATACTTCGTGAATTTAACAGGTCGTGTTTTATTTTCTATTCATATTAATATGCTGTTTTCTACTCATTTCAGGGGAACACCCCATGTAATCAATAAATATGCCAGTCCTGTGCATTCTTATACCGAGGCGGGATTTTAATAGTGGCCAACATTGGAGAGAGAGAGTAATCTGTGTGTCCCGTATGCCCTTGGATTTTTAGGATTTACCGAACACCCACCCAGTGTTGTAGCATTGCACATTGCATGTGCAATTTGCCCACAGCAACAAGGTGCACTTCCATCACCTGGATGGCCCAGGCAACCAAGCAGGGGCAATCTCCCCACTGGTGTTGCTGCCCAGTTCAGAGGTGACTAAATGATGTGGTTGAATGCTTCAATGGTTTCTCTGTATATATATTTTTTTTTGAGTTAACATGTTTTTAATCTTGCTTTCTAATTATGTTATTTAATTGCACATTTCTAATTTCAGGAGTATGACTCGTTCAAGGATTGCATGATTGCTGTGGTCATGCGCATTTTAGCAGACAACCTTGTTGCTCTGAAGGACATCAAGAGAGAGGTTGAGCGACACATCCCTCACCAGTTCTCTGCAGAGATGCGAGAGAGGAGCAATGTTGTGAGTGCTTCTATTACATCATTGGTCCATGTTAAAACAAGGCTGAATTTCACAAAGACAGATAAGGTTATTTCTTTATATAGTTCTATACTTTTATTTTATATTTATATTATATTTTATCTTAATTCAATGCAATGCATCCTGTATAGGTCAATCTTGGAGTTATTGCTGCCAATCCAACCTCCAAGATTGGGGTATTGGAAATTATGGACAACCTCCAAAAATATGTGCCATCAGCCAATGGCAAACCAATTCCCCTTCTTTGTGGTGGAGATGGACTCAGCATTGAGAGAATGGAGCAATGCCACAATAAGGCCAGGATAAATGGAAGGACAGGGGCTGGGAGACTGGAGGGACTCGTGCCATCCCCCCAAGAATTTCACAAAGAAATGCTTTTAATGCAGGTAATCACTTAAACTAAATGTCCATTATTAAGGAACAATGCTGAGGTACTTCAATTGAAAATATTATTAACTACTTCCCTCTATGTTTGATTTTAGGACACCATGAACACGCTCTTTTCCCAGAAGAGCGAGGCTGCCAGAGGCACGCTCAGCTGAAGGCATACTTCAATCACAGAGGGTTGTGTGTGTGTGTGTGTGTGTGTGTGTGTGTGTGTGTGTGTGTGTTATTGTGTGTGAATTTGTTTAACTTTTTCTTCTTCTTCTTCTTCTTCTTATTTTCTAAGTTCTCAACTGCAGCCTACTGCACACTTCTGGCAGCTACAAACTGTGGCATGGAGACAGTAGACCATGTCCCCCCTGGCTTCACAGAAAGCAACAATAAAATGGAGTGGCTTTCTAAAGTTGCAAGCCAGGTTGTGGAGTTTTGTTGGATGTCACCAAACATGGAAGATATCCAAAACGCTGCAGCAGCTGCATCAAATTGCAACGTGTCTGCCTTTCCTTTCTGCCACTGTATGGAAGGTATTGTTGGTTTGCTATAGAGAACACTGCATTGATCACCTTTACTTAGTTGAGACTCTCCACTTTACATTTGACAACCAATATAGACTGTCCCATCAGTGTCAATGACAATATAGGAAATAACATAGTAATTACACACTCGTTAATTTGGTTGCTTCTTTTTCTTTGATTACAATAGATAAAGACGAGGTTCTGGTGCGCTGCTGCAATGAGTTGTGCAAGTCAGCGTGGTACCACCCCTCTTGTGCCGAGCTGGACGTTGTGCCTAAAGGGGACTGGTACTGTTGTGAAACCTGTCAAGAGGATGGGAGCTTCATATATTGCACATGCCATGCAAGGCTTGGAGGTGAGATGGTGCAGTGTCACCTAGGGGAGAAGTACCTTCGCTTTGAATGGTACCATGTGGAGTGCCTTCCCACTAACAAGTGTTTTTTAATGTATAATAGACCTGAATTAAACAGTTGTTAATGTCCTTTTTTATACTGGCATGTTCTACAGACATTTGGTTTTGCTCTGAGGAGTGCAGCTTGGGGACAGAGGGACTGGATCTTGTCCAAAACTACTCCAAGATTTTGATGTGTGAGGGACTCATCAACTGCTGGAAAATGGACATGATAAACTTCTGGGAAAAAAAAGCATAATAAATATTTTGCAATTGGCCACAAAATGCTCCTAGGTTAGTCTAATTTTAAGCAAGCACTGTGAAAAACAATAACATGGATGTACTAATATTAATTAAATGGCTGGAAATGTCTTGTCAGGTGTAAATGGTTATCTTCCAGAGAACCTTCGCCTGAACATGACATGGAACAGGGTGGCAAACCTTCAGGGGCGACCAGGGGGGAATATCGGTCTGGACCTGGTCAACGAATTTCTGAACGGAGATTTTAAAGGTAAACAAAGTAACGGTTTTTATTTTGTAATACAAACAAAACAACATTGAAATATATTCAAACTCTTATTCAAAACACCATTATGCTCACACAAAGGAGGTGTAATTTTGATGACATTTCAGTTATAATTTCCTCTAATGTCTTTTGAAATGTCTTTCCCCCAAAGCCATGCTGAAAGAGTCTGGTGGTCAGTACACTGACACCCAAATTGACAGGTGTGCCGAAATGTCAGGTGCCTTTGGAAAGGAGGTGGGACGTATCCTGACAGGTGCTGGAGTTGCCCAGGCAGACAGCCCCATTACCACCAGCAGGGGATTCAGGAACTATTCTGTCTCCTCCGTGTGTGGCTCCACGGAGTAACAGATAGCTAAACAGAACTTGTACTAGGCATTGAAAGACTTGACGAGACATGGATGTAGAATTGTTGGTTGTTTACTTCACCCTTCTTCATAAACTTTACAATGCTTTTCCAGCAATTTGTGAAACTGAAAATAAATGCACAAGAAAAGCTCTTAATAAAACATAGGTGTAATGCCTAAATCAGCTAGATAAGAATACTGCATTACAAATGACAAACCAGTAGTCTCAAATGGCATGGTAAACAATTGACCATAAAACTAACAAATGTAAAATAAAACCTCACGCTTCACGATCACGCATCTGATAGAACTGTCAGTTCGGGGGAAGTCCTCCAGGATGTCTTTCTGAGATTCAGCTTCACTTTGGCTGTAATACATGTCAACAATGCACTTGTGTCCATCCCAAGCACTTTCTTCCAATGCATCCATCAGACCTCCGTTTATTATGGTTGTTACTGTCCTATAATGAAAGCACAACGTGTGGATGTGAAGTAAATTCAATGAATGGAATTCCTTTTAAATTAGACAATAATATGACTACCCAGCTAACATGTCCATGTGGGCACCATATGGGGTGTATGTGTGTTTATGGGTACCAAGTGGGCATGGGCTAGAACTAGGCAATTATACTGGGTTCCAGGTAGGTTCTATGTGGGCTAAGTGGGCATGGGCTTGAACTGGGCAAATATTGTGGGTTCGATATGGGTTACAAATGGGCCAAGTGCGCATGGATTAGAACTGGTCAACATGTATGGGTCCCTTGTGGGATATATATGGGCTAAGTGGGCATGGGTTAGAACTGGGCACGCATGTCTGTGTCCCATATGGGTTACGTATGGGCTAAGTGGGCATGGGTTAGAACTGGTCACCCATGTCTGGGTCCTATATAGGTTATGTATGGGCTAAGTGTGCATGGGTAAGAACTGGGCATCCACACCTGGGTCCCTTGTGGGTTATTCATGGGCTAAGTGGGCATGGGTTAGAACTGGTCACCAACACCTGGGCCCCTTATGGGTTTATATGGGCTAAGTGGGCATGGGTTAGCACTGGTCACCCATGTATGGGTCCTATATAGGTTATGTATGGGCTAAGTGGGCATGGGTTAGAACTGGTCACCCATGTCTGGGTCCTATATAGGTTATGTATGGGCTAAGTGGGCATGGGTTAGAACTGGTCACCCATGTCTGGGTCCTATATAGGTTATGTATGGGCTAAGTGTGCATGGGTAAGAACTGGGCATCCACACCTGGGTCCCTTGTGGGTTATTCATGGGCTAAGTGGGCATGGGTTAGAACAGGTCACCAACACCTGGGTCCCTTATGGGTGTATATGGGCTAAGTGGGCATGGGTTAGCACTGGTCACCCATGTATGGGTCCTATATAGGTTATTTATGGGCTTAGTGGGCAAGGGTTAGAACTGGTCACCCATGTATGGGTCCCTTGTGGGATATATATGGGCTAAGTGGGCATGGGTTAGAACTGGTCATCCATATATGGGCGTCTTGTGGGATATATATGGGCTAAGTGTGCGTGTGTTAGAACTGGTCACCCATTTCTGGGTCCTATATATGTTATTTATGGGGTTAGTGGGCATGGGTTAGAACTGGTCACCCATGTCTGGGTCCTATATAGGTTATGTATGGGCTAAGTGTGCATTGGTAAGAACTGGGCATCCACACCTGGATCCCTTGTGGATGTGGAACATCGAGCAGAAAAAGAAGTGTGCATGTATATTAAGGGCGCGTGTTGGAATATGATCTTTATTGTATATATATTTTTTATTATTGATAACTCTTATTGTGAAGTAACAAGCCCCAGACAGGAAGTGCTTGTTATCTGTATCTGTATATAACCAGGTGTGAATAAATCTGTCAGACGTGTGTCGTTCTGATCCAGCAACACTACAGCTGATGCCTCCTGGTGTGTTATTTATTTACTCTTCAGTGTTATTCCTCCGTCTATTATATCTTCACTTCTTATTTCTGGTACAACACGCTATTACAGCTGTTAAACTCAACAGCGCGTTCGGAAATGCGCCCTGAACGCACTGGTGTGCTCTCTTGTCGTTCGTTTATTCAGTGCACTCAGTGCGTTGTCGTTCTAAAATCCAGTGCACTGCACACCGGGTGTGCCGAGTGCACGCACCCTGAGCAACCCTACCCTACCCGTGTTGTAACTGCATGGTCGTTCGTAAATAAGGCACACTGAACGCACTCTGTGACATCAACAAACTGACCACATTGCGCACGGTGCGCATAGCCAAACGCGCCCAGGGAGGGAGGGAGAGAGAGAGAGAGAGAGAGAGAGAGAGAGAGAGAGAGAGAGAGAGAGAGAGAGAAGGGGGAGGGGGAGAGAGAGAGAGAGAGAGAGGGAGGGAGGGAGGGACGGACAGAGACAGACAGACAGACAGACAGACAGACAGACAGACAGACAGACAGACAGACAGACAGACAGACGATTTGGGATAAGGGAGAGAGGGGGCCGGGCGAGAGAGAGAGATGGATTTACACCTTTATGTTATTGTTTCATAAAGTTGTTTTTATTCCACTTTTGCTTTGGCAATGTAAACGTACGTTTATTATGCCCATACATGGTCGTTCGCCAACAAGAAAAAAGGGGGGAAAAAAGTCCAGTACGTCACACACACACACACACACACACACACACACACACACACACACACACACACAATTGCTACCTGTGGGGTATCTCAGTGTGAATGGTGTGTTAATTGTAACTGGTCGTTCGTAAATAATTAAGGCACACGTTCGCACTCTGTGACATCAACAAACTGACCACATTGCGCACGGTGCGCATAGCCGAACGCGCCCAGGGAGGGAGGGAGGGAGAGAGAGAGAGAGAGAGAGAGAGAGAGAGAGAGAGAGAGAGAGAGAGAGCTAGAGACGCACGGTGAGAGAGGACGCTGGCGCTGAATGATCGCCGCTTCTCCACCGGAGCTAGTCTAGAGTCAGTTGTTATTTTTTTTAGGATAGTTTTAAGGTTGGTTCTCCTTTTTAATTTGTGCGTTTTAATCATTTTAGCAACATCTTGGAAACTTCACGCCTACCAGCAAGCTACCCCTCTCAGGACAGGTAGCCGACATTTTAATCTGTCTACAAGCTGGACCTCTTTTTAGAGTCTCGGTGCGTTTTCCTACCTGTTTTCTCCGTGGCCGCACTGCTCGGGTTTCCCTGTACCTGTCCAGTGCTGCTGTGGGCGAGGATTTTCCCCAGGTTGCCCCTCAGCCCGGGAGGAGCGGAGGCCTTCGTTGCCTGATACCGCATTCCCCGCCTACAGCGCAGAGCCACCGAATTGCTTCCACCACAGCCTACAGTCGTCGGCTCTGCCCGGCGCCGCGGTGAGGATTTCCCCAGGGTTGCCTCTCAGCCCTGGAGCGGAGGCCTTCACTGCCTGAGACCGCTTCCACGGCGTGGAACAGGATTGTACATCTTCCTGACCGGCTAAATGACGACATATTCCCTCTCACGGCTGCTACAGCTCAACAATCACACCATTCCAGCGTGTGTTTCAGTCATCAAAAAACTTGGACTTCTCCGCCGATCACGTTACATTCACAGAAGCACCCATCGACAGTTTGTTTACTCCTCTCCTGCTCACAACATCAAAACCATCTGTTCAGCCGTACGTCCCGTCGCAACTCTGCTACGTCATCAGAGCACTGTCGCCTCTGGAGTCTGTAGCACTGGAAACACCGCGAGAGCACTGCGGACCAAGCAGCAGCCTGGAAAACGTGGAGTGGATTCCACCTTACTCCGGCCACTGCAGAAATTCACTACTCCATCAACAGTCAAAATTGAACTTTTCAACCTACAAACCCTCAAAGAAAAATCCTCTCTCATTTATACCCACATTCTGGAAAAACAATTAGACATCATGTGCCTTGTTGAGACCTGGCACCAGCCAGGGGTTTTTTCATCCCTTAACAAAGCCTGCCCTCCCGGTTACAAATACCTGGAGAAAGCACGCAGCACCGGTGGTAAAGGTGGTGGCTTAGCCATCCTGCACAAAAGTCACCTGGACCTGTCTCCCCTCCCTCTGCCAGCATTCTCTTCTTTTGAATATCTCGGTTTTAAATGCAAACCCCCCTCCACTATGACAGCAATACTTATTTACCGGCCACCAAAACCAAACTCACTTTTTATTTCAGAACTGCATGATCTCCTCCACTAACTCCACTAACACCTTAATTCTAGGCGATCTGAATATCCACATGGACACCCCCACCTCCCCCCCCCCGCAGCTGAGCTATTACAACTACTGGACTGCCTCCACCTCACACAGCACGTGCACGTCCCAACACATGACAGGGGACATACGCTTGATCTGGTCATCTGTGACTCTGGCCTGATCAGCAACCTGCAGGTGTATGAGATGGGTGTGTCTGACCACAGAGTCATCTCTATGGAGCTGCTATTCCCCTCCCCCCACAACAAGCCAAAACGCCAAATTCACTTCAGAAACATCAAAAACATCAACCCGGACGCCATAGCCCTGGACCTTCATCACCTCTCCTCTGCAACCCCCTCATCAGCCACTGAATCAGTCGACCTGTACAACAACACCCTGAGCCGTCTCCTGGATCTTCACGCCCCTGTCCAAATAAAAACTGTCACTTTCTCACACTCCTCCCCCTGGTTTACCAGTGAGCTGCGGAAAATGAAGGCAGCGGGCCGTGTCCTTGAGCGCCGTTCCATGGCTTCAGGGCTCACTGTCCACAGACAGGCTTACAGGGAGCATCAAAAAGCCTATTCAAAAGCGCTCAGAGATGCTCGGTCACTGTTCTACTCAAATATCATCAATAACAATTCCGGTAACTCCAAGCAACTTTTCTCCACCATAAATAACCTCCTTAAACCTCAATCACCCACCCACAGTGACACCACAGAGGACCAGTGCAACAACATCCTCGATTCATTTAGGTCAAAGGTCAATAACATCCGCTCCGCCCTATCTCACTCATCCACTCCACCTGCCTTGACCACTACCCCACATAGCCCCTCCCCCCCTCCCCCGACCACCTCCCTACAGCCAGGGATCCTCCAGCCTCTCCACTGCTTGGCCAGCACATCACACCATCAGGTCGAGGCCATCATCAACAAGATGAAACCCTCCACGTGCGCCCTCGACCCATTCCCCACAGCTCTGTTAAAAACCCATATAACTGCCATAAGCCCCCTCATTACTACAGCCATCAACCTCTCCCTCCAAGCCGGCCATGTTCCACCTTCCCTAAAGACAGCCATCATCACACCTCTCCTGAAAAAACCCACCCTTGACCCGGACATACTCTCCAAATACAGGCCCATCTCCCACCTACCCTTCCTCTCCAAGGTACTGGAAAAAGTGGTTGCCGCTCAACTCCAACAACACCTCAAACACAATAACCTCTTCGAGAAATTTCAGTCAGGATTCCGCACAGCCCACAGCACAGAAACAGCACTGGTCAGAGTCACAAATGATTTCCTGATGGCAGCTGACAATGGTTCCCCCTCCCTCCTCATCCTCCTGGACTTATCCGCAGCTTTTGACACAGTCGACCACACCATCCTCCTCAACCGTCTCCACTCCACCATAGGACTCACCGACACTGCACTCAACTGGTTCACCTCCTACCTCACTGACAGAACTGAGCGTGTCTCCCTGGGCGGTGCCTACTCACGGTCACATCCTGTCACCTGTGGCGTGCCCCAAGGTTCCGTCCTTGGCCCCACCCTTTTCACCCTCTATATGCTCCCCCTTGGTCGTGTCATCAGCCAGCATGGCATATCCTACCATTGCTACGCTGATGACACTCAACTCTACCTCAGGACTATCCCACTCCCCTCTGCCCCTCTGTCGTCACCATCTTCACCATCATCCACTTTAACCACCTGCCTTGAGGAGATAAAGGCGTGGATGACCGACAATTTCCTACAACTCAACAGCTCCAAGACAGAGGCCATTATCATCGGCACCCCACACCAGGTCAAATCCTCCCCAATAACCAGCATCACCTTCTCCAGCCAAGACATCCCCCTCTCACCTGTAGTCACCAACCTGGGTGTAAAAATGGACCCCCACCTGACCTTCGACCCCCATATCAAACACCTCTGCAAAACCTCCTTCTTCCACCTCTGAAACATTGCCAGACTCCGCCCCACACTCACCCTCCCTGATGCTGAAAAACTTGTCCACGCCTTTGTCTCCTCAAGGCTCGACTACTGCAATGCACTTCTCACCGGGATCCCTAGCAAGAGCATCCAGAGGCTCCAGTATATCCAAAACAGTGCTGCTAGGATCCTGGTGAGAGTGCGAAAATACGACCACATCACACCCATACTCCACTCCCTTCACTGGCTTCCCGTCTCCTCCAGGATAGAATACAAGGTCTGCCTCCTCACCCACCAATGCATCCACAGCAACGCCCCCCCCTACTTAAAGGAACTCCTTGAACCCCCAGCCTCCACCCGCTCCCTCCGCTCCGGTACATCTAACACTCTCAAACAACCAAGAACCAAACTCCGCACCATGGGGGACTGGGCCTTCTGCTCAGCTGCCCCTCGGCTGTGGAACGCCCTCCCCGACCACCTGAGAGCACCACAGTCCGTGGACGTTTTTAAAAAGGGACTAAAGACTTTCCTTTTTAGTAAGGCATTTGCCCAGTCGGACTCTTAAGCTGCCCTGTTTTTAACTGTTTTATTCTTATTTTAATTTTACTTTTTTATCTGTAGCACTTTGAGATTTGTTTCAAATATAAAGTGCGTTATAAATAAATTGTATTATTATTATTATTATTATTAGAGAGAGAGAGAGAGAGAGGAGGGAGGGACGGAGAGAGAGAGAAGGGGGAGGGGGAGAGAGAGAGGGGGGGGAGTGACGGAGAGAGAGAGAGAGAGAGACAGATCTGTCTGTCTGTCCGATTTGGGATGGGGGAGGAAGGGAGAGAGGGCGAGAGAGAGAGCTGGATGTATAACGATCTCTGACAGAAAATGCATACTCTTTATAGTTTCATAAACTCAAGTGTTAATGTAACAGCTCTGGTGCACCCAATTTGTTTCATAATAAAGTTGTTTTTATTCCACTTTTGCTTTGGCAATGTAAACGTACGTTTATTATGCCTATCATTCGCCAACAAGAAAAAAGGGGGAAAAAAAGTCCAGTACATGCACACACACACACACACACACACACACACACTTGCCAATTGCTACCTGTGGAACCAGCTGCAACTAATTATAATTAAGCCTATATAGGCAAGATCAAATTTGCGCTTGCTTCATTCATCTCAAATCATCGCTGCTACGTACACGTACAATTCTCATCTCATCATGGACAAGGCCTGGATCCAAGATCTTCACGAGGAGCTGATAAAGATCAGGGTGGACATGGACTTCCTACTTAGCGTCTCCCTAAAATCTGCACAGACAATTGGAGAAATGCAGAAAACAATTGCTAAGCTGCAGGAGCAGGAGAAGCTGCAGGAGCCGGCGAAAGCCACGGACGTGCAGGCTTGCACCTCAAAGGCTGCACTGGTCGACCAGGCCACGCAGATTTAGCTGGCCACGACGTGCGACGTCGCTTGCATGGCCCGCATGTCGTCGCTGGACCCGGCCGAAAGAAACCGCCGCATGCGAGATGGGCTATGTCTGTACTGCGCCAGACCTGGCCACAGAGCGGCTGACATTTTCGAGTTTCGAGTTTCGAGTTTTTATTTTATTTTAATTAAATTACAAGGCTACGAGCTAGTGTTTAATTGTATTTGTATTTTTCATTTGTGTTTAAACAATAAAAAGAAAAAGTACAGCAGTCAAGTACCTTTCTTGTGTTTGCATGAAGTTTGCTTCCACGTCTATTTATTTAATGCAATGTTTTTAATTGTGTGCAAAATATCGATGCTGTTCCGTCGAGCTGTTTTAGCTGAAGTACATCTGATTGGGATATGGGATAATTAAATATATATTTGTTTAAAAATAGTATCTCTCCATATGTAAATCATTAACTCACTCATTCTTGAGATGAGGGACAAAAGTGGAAAAAACATGTCCCACACATAAGAGCCTTATTTTATGTAAAAAATAAATTAATTCATAAAAATAAAAGCACTTGCAAAGTTAAGTGTAATACAGTTGTGTATTATTATGCCCTTAATTTCATTATAATTGTTTTCATATTCCATCTGAATTAGTTAAAAGCAGGCCCTGTACCCAAAAAGGCCTGTATTTAGCCTGTCCCCAGCAAGTGGCCACAATTTCAAACTGCCAAAAAAGTGTCTAATACTGTCACAATCACATAAATATACATACTAAATTAAAGTAGATTGTCAACAACATAGCAAATAATATACACAGTTAATTTTAATTTATATTTTCTATTAAATATCTCATATCAAATGTTCGTCCCACGTCTCCGTCAACTCCGTCAGGTTTTTTTAAAAGTCTTAAATTAATCAGAAAATATTGTCGACAGATTTAGCCTGAAGACTCCTTTTCCAAGTCCCATTTATATTTGTTGCAACAGTGGAGTACCTGGTCTGACAAGCATCCAATTGTTTGATATTTTAAACAAACAATGTTGATAACAATGTGGTCACAGCTTTTACATGTCAACTCCGTCTGCACATTTTTATGATCTTTGTTAAGAATTCCAAAATAATGTTTATTATTTTAGTTTAGGGGTTAGGTTTAGCTAACAAAATTAAGCAAAAACTAAATGGCTACATTGTACTAAAGAGGGTTAAGATGAAAACAAATGCCATTTTGTCAACTCCGTCAGACGTCAACTCCGTCAGATTTTGTGTCTGACGGAGTTGACGTGTATCTGACGGAGTTGACAAAAGTGTTCCTAAAACAATAAAATTATTGTTTTTGAATAATGGGCAGTATTCTAATTTGGCACACAGTTAGAGCATGCCTTAAGGAACATTTTTGGCTATGGGGCCATCACAGATTTGTCTCGTGGTGACCATGGCAGCCATATTACAAAAGAGCCGCCACCTGATGTTATTTTACAATAACTCAAGTTCTACACCACCTAGGATCTTGATTCTGGTGACTAAGACCTCATTTTCAAGGATGAGGGATACAGTGGTACAATTTAGACTTTCCCTGTGACCATGGCAGCCATTTTTCAAAATGGCCGCCACCTGCTGTTATTTTACAATAACTCAAGTTCTACACCACCTAGGATCTTGATTCTGGTGACTAATCATACATTTTCAAGGATGTGGGGTACATTGGTAATATTTAGATTTGTCCTGTGACCATAGAAGCCATTTCTTTTCAAAATGGCCGCCACCTGCTGTTATTTTACAATAACTCAAGTTTTAGACCACCTAGGATCTTGATTTTGGCGACTAATCATACATTTTAAAAGATGAGAAATACAGTGGTACTATTTAGATTTGTCCTGTGACCATGGCAGCCATTGTTTTTCAAAATGACCACCAACCTGCTGTTATTTTACCATTAACTCAAGTTTTAGACCACCAAGGATCTTGATTCTGGCGACTAATCATTACATTTTCAAGGATGAACTTTCTCTGGGAGAGGTAAGGGCTTATTTCAGGTGCAGGTTGAGTTTCTACTGACAGGACATTAAAAGGAGGTGGGCTTTCTGGCCTTTGACTTGCCCCTTTCAGGTACAGATGCACAGTTTGACTTCACTGGCCACTGCAGGGAACTGTGGGGGAGAAACTTCGGTCTCTTGACACCCCGATTAGGTTCAGGGTTTTTTTTGGTGGAGACTTGCCTTTCATGACATCTTTGCTGCAGCAGTTGATCTCCTTACTGCCAGTGGTGGCACACTCTGGGTCTCTGGGGCATTGTATCTTGGTGGCCTCCTGCCAGTGTTTCTCCATCCTTCTCCTGAGCTCTGTGTTCTGGGGCTCTGTTATAGTCAACTTACATTGTCTTGGCTGGAGATTGCTTTCCTGCAGGGTCCAGCCCAGTCTTGTGCAGATGGCTGCTGGCCCACCTGGAGGCCCCAACCTCACTTGTTCGGTTGGTGTGATTAGGTGGGGTGGTCTTCCCCAATCGGGATGAGGGGTTTGACCCTTTCAAACGGCAGTCTGGCCAAGTGTCTGTATTTAGTTGTGAGTTTAGATACAGGATACGATTGCTCACCCAGCCCCAGGTGACATGAGGTGAAGGCTCCTTTGATTTGGTAACATTGCTTTGGTTGACATGCTGGGGACACAGAGAAAGACACTGATGCCTTCAGTGTCTGCACATCCTGCCTGATGGTCCTGAAGCCAAATCTTCTGTCTTCAGTCTTTCGCTCACTGTTCACTGCTAACTGTTCACCTCACCGAATTTAGCCCAAGGAGTTTGACCCCTAGTTTGGCCATAGACCCCCTAGTTTGGCCATAGCCACTTGTCCAAATGTGCCGACATGTGCTGACCTCATCACATCTGTGATGATGGCTATGGCCGTTTTTAGCCAACGTAGTGTTTTTTGTGCAAAACTAATGCTTGGAATGGATCCAGAATCATGAAAAGCCCCTAGTTTGACATGCCACATGCTACTTAAAGCATAATGAAATTTAGAACATTTAGCCTTATATTGGTTGTTGATGGTACCCAACTTTCAGCAGCTCTCAAACATGCCCCTAGGGTGGTCAAATAGAAACCAATGTGGGATATGTTAGTAGACACCTTTACAAACATTGGTGAAGAAAATTCTTGGTAAGGAATGTATTCACAGATTTTATATTATTCTGATAATATTCCCTGAGTAAATTGGTAAAATAATAGCAGGTCCACCATTTTTGAAAATGTCTACCATCCATGGTCACAGGATAAATCTAAATAGTACAACTGTATTCCTCACCCTTGAAAATGTATGATTAGTCACCAGAATCAAGATCCTAGGTGGTGTAGAACTTGAGTTATTGGGAAATAACAGAAAGTTGGTGGCCATTTTGAAAAATGTCTACCATGGTCACAGGACAAATCTAAATAGTACCAATGTATCCCACATCCTTGAAAATGTATGATTAGTCACCAGAATCAAGATCCTAGGTGGTGTAGAACTTGAGTTATTGGGAAATAACAGAAAGTTGGCGGCCATTTTGAAAAATGGTTGCCATGTTCACAGGGCAAATCTAAATAGTACCACTGTATTCCTCATCCTTGAAAATGTGGGATTAGTCACCAGAATCAAGATCCTAGGTGGTCTAGAACCTAAATCAGTTAAACTTGTCAACTCCGTCAGATGTTCGTCAACTCCGTCAGACGTTCGTCCCGTGATGTTTTTGTTAATTTCCAAAGAAATAGAAAATTCGCTGTCAAATCTTTTGTGCTTATGTATTGAAACACCAACTGAAATGATACGTAATGATGATTTTTTTTTTTACATGGTTTTCATGTTATAATATTGAAAATAAAGGTTGAAATGACGGTTTTGAGAAATTGGATATTTCATAATAGTGTGATATTGGAACAAAATAATATTAAAAGATTTGTATTACTTAACTTGATTACTGAAAGCCATTATAAGATAACTGAGGACTTTATATTATTGTTGAAATGATAAAATTCAATTAAAAGGGATTTTAGTGTGTCTGACGGAGTTGACATGAATCAGGTATTAAGTGCATAAATGTCCCATTTTAGAAAGAAATGTTATGCGAAAAACCTGTTCCATCTCAAGATTGGTAGTTGAGACCTGTGTCTACAAATACATCTATTTGATTTGAATGTATCTTAAAAAAAAAAAAAATCCAGTTTGAAAAAAGTTTTGTCCCTTATCTCAAGAATGGGTGAACTATAAAGGCATGGCAAATGAATGGGTTAATTAAAAAATAAGTGTGAAATGTATAAACGTATATGGTCTGTTAAAAAACTAATATATTATAAAATATCGCTTATTAGTTAATTTTGTCAGGCATTTTTTGTCAGGCATTTCACAAGTCAGCTAATCATATGATGGAAGGGTCCTAGCCAGCCATATTCTTCCAGTCTGAAATTCATGTGTCGATCGAAAGCACGTATGTACCCCGGCACCGGCAAGGAAGACAGTTTCTTCTTATTAAATCAAGTAAGTTCTACATTGTTCATTGTACAGCACTGGCTTGTGTTTTTCTGCATTTATGTGCGTCATGTCGGCACATGAGCGGTTTTATAGAGTGGAGGTAAATATAGTAGAGAAGTCCCGATCGATCGGCCTCCCGATCGATCGGCCTCCCGATCGATCGGGCCCGATCACGTAATTTTCAAAAGATCGGGATCGGGGAAAAAATATCGGGAAATATTTATTTATTAAATATACATATATATTTTTATTAAATCATTTCATAATTGTATTTAACGTTACAGAAGAAACGTGACCATCTATAAGTCTTAAAGTCATCCTCCCGAGTCTTTAGTTTTGTTTTTTAATACAGATTGGTTCATAATAACAACAAAACATCCTCCTCTGAGTCGAAACAGCCTCTTGCTGCTGCTCCTAGGAAAACTTGTCGCACGACAGTGATGTTGGCCCTAAACAGCAGATCTGCAAGCTCACAAAGAGTTGCTTTCGCAACGCGCTGTGATCTTGTAGATTTGCTATTGGGCGACGAATGGCGACGTTCGTGTAACTTGCGTGGCTAGTAGGCTAATAGCAGAAAGCTAACGACAACAAGCAGTGGGTGCACGTATATGAATGGGACGATGTCCGGAGTTTGGAAACATTTTAAACTTGAAAGTGAAGGCAGCCCAACAGCCAGATGCAATGTTTGCAAGGCGGAAATTCCGCGTGGAGGAGCAAACAGGTCTTCATTCAACACAACAAACCTTATTCGCCACCTGAAGAACAAACATAAAGACGCACACAGTCAGTATGTTACAGCATCAGCGGCAGCGGCTGCACTGAAACAACCGACGCTTAAAGCGACTTTTAAAAAGAAGGAACCACTGTCGGCGGACAGTGAAAGGGCCAGAACCATAACAGCCGCGATAGCCGAATTCATGGCGTTAGATGACCAGCCGCTCTCTGTGGTTGCGAACGTGGGTTTTCGCCGGCTCATGGAGATCTTGGAGCCACGTTATGTGTTGCCTTCTCGTCACCATTTTACAAAAACAGCTCTGCCTGCCGCTCAGAAAAGGCTACGCGACCACATGCAAGACGAGGTAAAAAATGTACCTGCCTAAGGGCCGATTCATACTCCTGTTTCGGCGCTGTAGTGCCGAAATGATTTCGGCTCGTCAGAAAATTTCAGTAGCACCGAAGAGCCGACTTTAGGACGTTACCCGCCCCCCCGAACCTCAAATGACGTCAAATTGTAGGCTCTACAGAGCCGAACCGACTTTTATTCGGCTCTAAAATAGGAGTATGAATCGGCCCTTAGGATTTACCACAGACATATGGAGTTCTTCTGTGTGTCCAATGTCACACCTTAGCTTCACTGCACAGTGGATCGACCCCAGTTTTAATTTACAACGTGTGACGTTACACACGGCGGATTTCAGAGGGTCTCACACGGCAGAACGTATTGGAGAGGCGATCGAGGGGATGCTTAACAGTTGGGGGATAGATAAGTCAAGGGTCCATGTGATTGTGCGAGACAACGCGCGTAATATGAAGAAAGCCATGGATGATATGGAGGTAAAGAGTGTGGGCTGTCTCGCACACACACTCCAGCTTGCAGTGCACGAGGGTCTACTGTCTCAGTGCAGCCCACAAAACTCTCCTTTTTCCCCGTAGGAAATGGCGGAAGGGACGACAGCGGTCACCTTCTCAGGCACAGCGGCAGTGCTGGGCGAACTCCCTTGGCCTCCCCCCCCCCTCTGCCACAGAGGGCCGCTCCTGGAGCGGACTAATGGACGAGCAGAGCCTCGTCGATGACCAGGGAGGCTATGGCTACGAAGGTGAGGAGGACCATTTCGACTGGGACGGATACGCTCAGCTCGACGAGACGGAGCAGGCTCAGATAGCCCCTGTCCCGTACGACAACGCCGTGGCCGTACTTATGGAGATAGCACAAGGTCTCCCGCTCGCCGCAGCCCAGGCGGCCCCGATGGCGGTCGCTGATGCTGCTGCACCACAGATTGCAGCGGCGCCCGTCGAAGCAGCCCCGGTACCCGACCTACTCCCCCGGGATGAGACGGAGCTGCTCGCAATTTACATGAAAGCGGCGCTCAGATGCGGACGGCCATGGCCAGCTCCAGCCGCGTCCACTAACCCAGCTCAGGCTCTTTTATGGCAAGGCGTGAAGGCGGTCGCCGCCAAAACGCCAGAAAAGCACCTACTACCCTACGCGGAGGGGGTGAGGGAATTCCTCACCCTCACGTGGGCGCGCCCAAACGCAGCTGATCCACCCAAGAACAGAGCCGCCTTTTCAGTCGATACAGCAGACCCCAAGGTGGCGGGACTGGACGGCATACCAGAGGTCGACCGTCTGCTGGCAGGATATTTAGTCAATCCGACTCGACCCCAGTACTGCCCCGTGGGAAAAGACCCCGTTTTCCCAGACCAGAAGGACAGAGCGGCCTCAGCCTCAATTAGACGGATTTACAACCATCTCGCTGCCATAGCTAAGGCCCTGAACGCCGAAGCGCTCCTACAGGGCTCTCTCACTGTGCTGCTGGAGCTGGCAGGAGACGCCCCCACAGCTGAGCAGCAAGCGGAGATAAGACGTCTGAATGACGAGGCAAAACTCTTGACCAGGAACGCCGTCGAGTCCCTGGGCCGAGCCATGACGCTGTGCTTCATGCAGGAGCGTACGCGATGGGCGGACATCTTTCCCACGACTGGGACACTCCGCGCCACTATCTTGGATCGACCGGTAGCGCCGATCAATAACGTTACTCCGAGAGCTGTTAACAACTCCACGGACTTGTTCCAGGGAGCCTTAACAGAGCTCATTGCTGCCGGGGAGGACAGCAAGAGGAACGCGGAAGGGCTGCGTCACCTGCAAGGCCAAGACCCACCCAGACACGCCGCTCCTCCACACCGTCCACCAACGGGAAGCTCAGCCCGTCCACCGGCTGATCGAGGCCACTCAAGGATGCCGTGGAGGCCCCGAGCAGAGCGGGGACAGCCCCGCGGTCAGCCCGCAGATAGAGCAGCAGCCGGCCGTGCTCGCAGCCAGCAGCGAGAATATATTCCTCGGGGAGCTCCCCGTGGAAGAGGCTCCTACCGCGGACGGGGATGCGGCCGCGCCAGATAACATGAGGAACTATTTCCCGGGGGGGACCAGAGAACCGTTCCCCCCATGCCCGAAGGTTCGAGCCTGGCTCTATGTGTAAAGGCCACGGGCCCCACATCGGAGCCAGAGTTAAAGAAAGCGAGAATAATGAACACGAACACTGTGAACATTCCGCAAAATGTTGTTGCTGCTATTGTTTTGAAACATACAAATGCACTTTCACTTACAAAATGAAACAACAAAATCGAACCCATACGGGCATTATGAGCTCACCGCAACGAGAGTCGCTAGGCCTCTCGACAGCGGTGAGACAGTGCTTAGGCACGGGCAATATGAGCCCACCGTGCAGAGAGTTTTTAGGCCTCTCGACAGCGGTGGGACGGTGTTGTGGCACGGGCAATATGAGCCCACTGCAGAGAGAACCACTAGGCTTCTCGACAGCGGTGGGACGGTGCTTAGGCACAAACATTACGAGCCCGCTGCGGAGAGGACCAATAGGCCTCTCAGCAGCGGCGAGGCGGAGCTCTGGCCCTGTACTAAGCATCAAGCTAGCTACGGGCTGGAAACGCCACAGCCACAAACTCTCCTCGCCAGCCCGATTAGGCAAGGAGAGAATCTCACCACAGGAGTACCGCGTCCGTTACGTCCCCAAACCACTAGAGAGTGCTGTCACTCCACGAATGTCACAGCCCATACTAGAGAATCCTCTAACACAATGCTTCCATCAATGGGAGCAGTGCGGTGCGTCCCCTTGGGTATTACGCACAGTGAAGACGGGGTACAAACTACAGTTTGCACAGCCGCCTCCCAAGTTTGGGAAGAAGTACTTCGGACAGAAATTCTCGAATTACTAGCCAAGAGGGCTGTCAGAGAGGTCCCTCTAGACCAGAGGTGTCGAACTAAATTTGGAGCGAGGGCCGCATTGGTCAAAAGGTCACTTGATGGGGGCCACAACCAGTTACGCTCGATGTCTCAGTCAGTCACTGCTAGAATATATATATATATATATATATATATATATATATATATATATATAAATATTCTACTGTAATTAATAAACAATTTGAAAGTAAAACATTTCAATTTGAAGTAAAGACATTACTTGTCTACCTGTTTACATCTGCTAATATGCATTGCATGTTACACTTTTTCATTCTGGATTCTCCTGTAAACTTCTCAAATGTTTCTTTGTGCCTTGTATCATAGTGCCGGGTGACGTTGTATTCCTTTCCTAAAACTCCCGTATTGCATATCAGACATGTAGGCTTGCCTTTGAATTCGTAGAAGAAAAAGCGTTCTCTCCAAGTAGGGTTGAATACACGGCGTTCGTCGTCAAACTTTCTCTTCTTGTTGTTCGGCAGCATATTGAATCTGAATCACAGCAGCAGTGTCTTCTCAGCAGTTGTCACTCACTGTCAGCTTTCAGGTGAATGAATGCTGAAACTGTATTACCTGGGACTCTTATTTATGGTGCATGGGGCCATTATAATGTTAATGAGGCAGGATCATGGATGGCTTCAAATGGCTCACTTTGTTTTTCTTCCCAAAATAGGCCTATATATAAATTTATAAATTGTGTGTTTTTTAGAATAGTAGCTACTATCATTATTGACTTTAAATATTATATTATTATAATTTGAGAGATGCTAGTTTTGTTTAAGAATCAAAAATCTGTATTTATAGCACGTTTAAAACAGAAGCTGACCAAAGTGTTGTAGCCTCAGGCATATAGCAAACAGAGCATACATATAAAACCCATGACACAATCAGAAGCACCAATAAACCATTTGAATATAGAATAATTCAATCATCAGAATCATCTTTATTGTCACATCACAGTTTTACAAGTAAAACAGTAGGTGAAATTCGTTTTTGTGCATTGTTACCATCATGTTATTTTTTTCAAGAAACAAAGAGAGGGATGAGTGATCAAGGCAATAACATAAAAATAAGATACATTAAGCTTGTTCCACACGTTTTTAGACCTGCATTACTTTCCTTTGGTTTATAATACAATGATATTTGTATAGCCAAAGTGGTTAAAATGTATAATTCTTATTTTCTTGTATTTCATTATTTCCTTTATTGCATTTATGTTTAATATTGGTGTTCAGCTTTCCATGCTTATATATAACTGTTTTTGCAGTTGGTAAAGAGCGCCCCCTAAAGTTTGTTTTAATGTTTTATGAAGCGCAGCTGAGGAGCATAATTGGCGGTTATGCAACATGAGGAAAGAGTGAATTCAGACGCTAGTTTGACACGTGGAACACACATGGTGTTTTTTGATGTCCCCTCTTATTTTTTGGAATCTAAATCACTAAACTCTTAAAATCTTATTCTTCATCATCGTTGCCTCGTGGAGTCTGTGAGTACTGTGGTGACAGTTTCTGCATATCATGGAAATCTTGTGTGTGAGAGAGAGACACAGAGAGAGAGAGAGAGAGAGAGAGGGAGGGAGGGGGGGTGTCTTAACTTCAGAGCTCTGCCGATGGCTAGAGCAAATTGAGCAATGAGTGAGGGAGAGAGAGAGAGAGGGGTGTGTCTTGGTACTTCACACAGCTCAAGTAGCGAGAGACCTGCATTCCACAAATTCTTGATACTTGATACCCAACAGCTGGAGCAATTAAGGCACTCGGGAAGGGAGGGGAGGCGCTCCTTCCCCCCTCCCTTCTCTAGCTGCTGCTCGCCTCAGAGCACTGGCTCAGAGGTAGTGTTAAATCAGGTTTTAGAAAGCAACTCGCGGGCCGCAGAAGCGACGTCGCGGGCCGCATGCGGCCCGCGGATCGCGAGTTTTACATCCCTGCTCTAGACCAACAAAACGACGGTTTCTACAGCCTCTATTTTCTGGTCAAAAAGAAGGGGGGGGGGGCTACGACCAATACTGGATCTCAGAGCCCTCAACAAATATCTCAGAATTTTCAAATTCAAAATGTTGACGGCGGCAACTCTACTACGTTCTCTGCGCCAGGGCGACTGGTACACCAGTATCGATCTCAAGGATGCCTATTTCCATATCCCAATTTATCCTCCACACAGGAAATTCCTGCGTTTTGGATTCGAAGGGAAGATATACGAATATATGGTTCTCCCATTCGGGATGTCACTATCCCCCAGGGTATTCGTGAAATGTACTCAAGCGGCACTAGCACCTCTGTGTCACAGAGGAGCCCGCATTGTCTCTTACATAGACGATCTCCTGCTGTGCGCAAGTTCACCAGCGGAGGCGCTGATCTGCACGAAAATTGTGATGAATCAGTTGTCCTCCCTGGGCTTTACTATAAATCATAGATTACATAGGCATAGCACTGAACTCCCTCTCTTTCTCAGCCAGACTGAGCCAGGAGAGGGTAGAATCGTTTCTCAAATGCATGGCGCTATTCAAAATAGGACACAGGGTGCCGTTCAGCTTGTGTCTGCGGATGGCAGGACTCATGGCGTCTGCCATCTCGCTAATACGTCTAGGCAGGCTATATATGAGACCGTTCCAAGAATGGATGCGGTCCCTACGTATCCCTACCAGCCACCGACATCAGAAAGTCAGAGTGACGGCGGGGTGCGTTCAGGCTCTCAAATGGTGGGAAAAGAGAGCCACGCTCACAGAGGGCGTCCCTATGGGGATAATCACATCCAGGAAAGTGGTTACGACGGACGCCAGCATGTCAGGATGGGGCGCCACGTTAGACGGTATGGCGACCAGGGGAGTGTGGGAGGGTGCTCTGAGGAACGCCCACATCAATTACCTGGAACTGATGGCAGTACTACTAGCACTGCATCAATTCGAACCGTTCATTCATGGTCGCCACGTCCTAGTGAGGACGGACAATACTACTACGATGTGTTACATCAACAAACAGGGCGGACTCAAGTCCAAGGCCCTGCATCTACTAGCCCACAGGCTGATCATGTGGTGCGACACACACCTCCTCTCGGTCAGAGCATGTCACGTACCGGGGCTCCTGAATGCAGGAGCAGATCTGCTATCCAGGGGCCAGCTCCGCTACGCGGACTGGTCTCTCCACCCAGAGGTGGCAGACCAGTTATGGGACAGGTTCGGCAGGGCCAAAGTGGACCTGTTTGCATCAGCAGGGAACACGAAGTGTCGTCTGTTCTTCTCCATCAAGGGGAGCTCCTCACTGGGGCTAGATGTACTAGCTCACGAGTGGCCCCGGGACCTGCTCTATGCCTTCCCTCCCCTGTCACTGATACGACCCACCCTGGACAGGGTGAGGACTCAGGGCCTGAAGGTGGTTCTCATAGCCCCAGCCTGGGGGTCATGGAGGTCAGAGATAGCCTCCCTCCTATACGACCAGGCGTGGCAGCTTCCGCTACGGAAAGATCTGCTCACACAGGCAGGGTACGAGATATTTCACCCTTGCCCTCAGACCCTAGATCTATGGGCTTGGCCCGTGAGAGGCTAAATTTAAGCGCTGAGGGTTTACCCCCGAATGTGATAGCCACAATTCAGGGGGCTAGGGCCAGATCCACTAGGAAACAATACGATGTTGCCTGGAAGGTTTTCGAGCGTTGGTGCGCAGGGAGACTAGGCCAAGAATTACCATTCCAGGCCTCAGTAAGAACGGTTCTGACCTTCATACAAGGACTACTGGATGATGGGAAATCCCAATCCTCAATCAAGGTCAATCTGGCAGCTATTTCAGCATGTCATATTGGTGTGGGGGATAAAGTCCTGAGCGAACACCCACTCATACGACAGTATATGAGAGGGGTTAGGAAGGCCCGTCCGGTTACCAGGTCTATGGTTCAAAAATGACGCAGAAAAACTTGTCCACGCCTTCGTTACCTCAAGGCTGGACTACTGCAACTCGCTATTATCAGGCTGCCCAGGCAAGTCTCTGAAAAGCCTACAGTTAGTTCAAAATGCTGCGGCGCGTGTGTTGACAGGTACCAGAAGAAGAGACCATATCACTCCTTCACTGGCCTCCCTACACTGGCTCCCGGTCAAATACAGAATAGAGTTCAAAGTTCTTCTTCTCACTTACAAAGCTCTCAATGGTCAGGCACCACAATATCTCAAGGATCTCATTGATCCCTACAAACCAAATAGAACAGCAGTGCGTTTGCAATATGCAAACATGCTTACTGTTCCAAAAATATCAAAAGTTACAATAGGAGGCAGGGCGTTTAGGTCCCAGGCACCGCAGCTGTGGAATCTTCTCCCGGCTTCGGTCCGTGGGGCTGACACGCTCTGCACATTCAAGACTAGGTTGAAAACCTTTCTCTACGACAAAGCCTATGGCCAGACTTGTCTCCGGATCTAGCTGGATACCATGGTCGTACATTGTTGTGTGGGTTTGTCTCCCAGCAGTACTTGTAATATACACTATATAGGCTCCAGTAAGGCCTGCCACTAATCCAGCATCCGGGGAATCTCTCCCCGGAGTCTCTTTTCGTCCTCCCCGTCGCAGTTCTGTGGACCTCTAATATTAACCCCCAACTGACTGCCGAGTGTGACCGTGGATCAGGCCTCTTCATGGAGCCCACCAGAAGTGTGACCTGGACCCGGCCTCACAGAGCTCGACCTGGACCAGATGTGGACCAGACCCCTCCACGGAGCCCACCTGCCTATTCTCTGTCTTTTCTCTCTGTCTATCTCTCTCTCTCTCCCTCTATCCCCTTTTTGTTTTATTTAAATACAAGTTTATGCTATGACAAGGAGAAATAAATATGATTTGTTCTGACAAAAACAATCCGATCTCTGTGAGTATTTCAATCAAGAAGAGAGGCGACGGAGTAATATAACAACAATAGACTGCAACACCACCCCGATCAACAGTGGCCTTATTTGTTTAGTGAGAAAGGCCACGATATTAGTCAACAAACTCTGCATGGTGCGGTAGTAAAGGACGGCAACATTTCACAACTACAAGCGGATTGGAAACGGCGACATTGACGACAACCTCACCTTGGACTTGAAGTTGTTTCCCCAACGGGCCGTGAGTAGTAGCCTAGCCCATGGCTATAAAAACAAAGGAGCTGCTGCTCAAATTATGAATGAAATGTCGCGCCGATGCGCTGTTGCTTTATTGGAGTGAATTAAACGAAAAGCAAATTGCGCGCTGATGGGAAATGGATGCGCTGAAATTAATTGGAACGAAAAATAAATGCTGCGCTGATGTTGGGAAATAATAAAATGGATGCTTTGAAATGAAACTAAATGAAAAGCAAAATGAAATGAAGGAATGCTTTGCATAACTGAGAAATCAAATCAAAGGGAGGTTAATATCAAATAAAATCTTTGATCGAACTCAAACTGTGTGTGGAGAACATTACTGATTTAACAATATGGAGGAGGTTGACCCCGCCGCGGCGGAGGATGATGTTAAATCAATATGTGGAACGCGCAGAGGGAAACTTGGTGTTTGCACTCGTAAAATGAGAGAGGTTCAAACTTTGCTGGTACCGGGTGGAAATGTGAAAGAGGTTAATAATGATGTTGCCTCATTTAAAATGTCACTGGATGAATTCGTTCACTATCATGGGTTGGTTCAAAATCGCCTGTCTCACGAGACAAAGAAGGAGGATAATGATACATGGTATGAACCAAAACTAACTGTGTTTCACGAGTTCTTGGATGAAGTTGACACATGGGTAAATGAACAAAACCAACAAATGACTGTGGAACCCCATGACAGTGCTTCAAATGTGTCAAATGAGTCAAAACGATCAAAAGCAAAATCAACTAAATCTACCACTTCGTCAGTCAAGGCAACCCGTCTCAGGGCTGAGACAGAGAAGGCTGCACTCCTTATAAGGGCATCAACATTAAAGGGAAAGCAGGCTCTAGAAAACAGACTGGAACAAATGGAACTGGATATCAGCCTGGCCGAATATGACGCCAAATTAAAGATCTTGGCGGATTTTGAATCCAGTTCACAACCACCATCAGAACTGCTTAAATCACGACCACAAATGCCACAGTCAAAATCACATGATGCCATGAATGATTATTATGAAAGTAAAACCAAAAATGCAAATACAACAGTTGACCCAGCTGAGCCATTTCCAGTCAATCCAAACCCGGCTTATTCACTTGGAGCCAGACAAAAAACAACATTTCAAGGAATGTCAAACTGTGCACCAGTACCACCAGCACCACCAGTAGCAACTCACAGGACCCAACAGCAGCAACCAATGAAATTTGGGACAGGAACTGGAGTGTCAAACAATGACAACTTCTTGACTGTAATACAGAGGCAAAATGAGATTGCTGATTTACTGATTGTTCAGCAAAAAATGACATCACTTCCCTCTATAGAAATCCCAGTTTTCGATGGCGACCCTCTAAATTACCAGGCATTTATGAGGTCATTTGAACATTGTATTGAGGAAAAAACAAAAAGCAGCCAAGATAGGCTATATTACTTGGAACAATATACCTCTGGGCCCTGCAAAGAATTGGTTAGGAGCTGTCTTCACATGAATGCTAATGAAGGCTACATTCAGGCCAAAACCCTGTTAAAGAAGCATTTTGGTGATGACATGAAGATTGCAAGTGCCTATATGGAAAAAGCTCTGAATTGAGACTGTATTAAATCAGAGGATGGAGATGCATTGCACCGTTATGCGCTTTATCTGAGAGGCTGCTGTAATGCAATGACAGATTTGGAGGATATAGAGGAGCTGGATTTGGGCTCTAACCTGAAACTGATTGTGTCCAAGCTGCCTTATAAATGAAGGGAAAAATGGAGAGAAACAGCTTGTGACATTTTGGAGCAGACTCATAGGAGAGCAAGATTGACCAACTTGGTTAAATTTATGGAGAAGCAGGCCAGTATACTGCAAGATCCGTGTTTCGGTGACATTAGTGACTTACACGAGGTGAAGATCTCAAAATCAAGCAGATCTACAACGAGGAGAAGTAGTTTTGCTACTACAATGGAAATTGTGTCTGACAGCAACGCTGAAAATACACCGGTCAACATGCCTTTAGGTGTGCATGATGCCTCATGTCTCTACTGTACCGGCAAGCATCCTTTATCTGAATGTCAGAAAATGAATGTACAAGCACATGAATCTAAAATTCAGTTTCTTAGAGAGAGAGGACTATGCTTTAGATGTTTGAGAGGAGGACATTTGGGCCGTAATTGTGCACAAAGAATGACCTGTCAGAATTGCCAGGCCAAACACCTTACTATTCTGCATATTAATGGATTCAAACCAGAGATGGTCAAATCTAACGAGGCAGAATGGCATAATTAAAGGCATGCGGATACATCGGCTGTCACCAGCGCTCTGGTGTCACTTAGAGAGGGTGAAGGAACCGGGGCTGGTAAAGACTGCGTACTTGCTATAGTGCCAGTGCAGGTGAAACTTCGCAGTGGAAATAGGAGTGTACTCACCTACGCCTTCCTGGACCCAGGTAGTACCGATACATTCTGTACAGAGAAGCTCATGAGGCAGCTTGATGCTAAAGGACAGAGAACTGAAGTTCTAATGCAGACCATGGGAACAGAGAAAACTGTCAAGAGCTTTGAGCTGACTGGTCTAGAAGTAAGAAACATGGAAGGTGGTACATACTTGCCATTGCCCAAGTTATACACCCAAGACAGGATACCTGTAACAAAAAGAAATATACTCACCCAGGGTTACACCCCGGCATTCCGACGCCCCCCCGTTCCGACGCACCCCCATTCCGACGCACCCCCATTCCGACGCACCCCCGTTCCGACGCAACACAAGCACCCTCGGAAATGTATACAAGCAATGCCCCCCCCTCCGATATTTAAACACCGCCATCAGGCGCACAGGGCGCACATAATGCAGAATGCATGCCAAATGATAATTTGTAACACCTCTTTTGTCCTCACTGTCCGGACTGTTTACGTTTGCGCAGTTCAAGCATTCAAATGCAAAGGAGTGCGGGGGGCGGGGCGGGTCACTGTGACAATTATAATAACTTATAATTGTCTGCTCAGCTGTGTGTGCGTGTGCGTGCGTGTGCGTGCGTGTGTGTGTCCTAGGTATGACATAATTTGCACCTTCGTCAAAGCATATTAATCTGTCATTAATCCCATCATTTTATTAAATTAAATAAAGATGTATAGCCTATTTGCCTCGCCGGTTATTCTGTCAGCAAACACGGTCGTAATGAGTGTGTGTGTGTGTGTGTGTGTGTGTGTGTGTGTGTGCGTGCGTGTGTGTGTGTGTGTGTGTGTGTGTGTGTGTGTGTGTGTGTGTGTGTGTTTGTGTGCGCGCGCGCGCGTCAAAGTCACAAGTTGTCTAAATCTGATTATGTCCATTTTAATAACCTTACACGGTCGGGAAGACATAGCCTATATGATATGTCTGTGCACGTTAGTTATATTCATCAACATATTATTATTATTATTATTATTAGAGGCTATCCAATGTGCAGCCCCTGGCGTCTCACTTCAGACGCACTCTTCCCCTCACGCACGCATGCCCCATGCTGTTTTCTGTAGCCTATATTGTTTTGCATACTTAACTGTATTTTTGGAATGAACATGCAAAGCAGCGATGTGCGCAGCTGGGAACCCCATATTGCACAATGATGACGATTTAGCTGGATTTAGGCCTATATTATGCATGTGTAGGCCTACTCTAATCAATCCACAAGGCCTCAGTTAGATTGATTGCACGTATAGGCATATTGTGCGTTCCTCATAAACACTATGTCTGGAGCAATCACCTTAGATTGTTGTTGAGTTAAAACTCATAAATGAAGCATGGATCTTCAAGACACCTCAGACAACTACATCTCCCAGAGTGAATCAGCTGCAATATGGCTGCTGGTGCTCATTTGGCTGATTGAACACCTGTTAAAGGCTGGTGGTGGTGACACTCACACAACTAACAAACAAGCAAGCTGAAGGTCTACCCAAGAGCTCTATACCCCCAAAGACGCCAATGGTCTGTTATGTTTACTAGCCCTTACCCGTTGTGAGATATTTGCCCCCCTCTTGTGGCCGTGGGGGGGGTACTGCGCCCGGTGTGTTTTTAATTCACTGATAAATGTTGCATCCTTTGGTATTCTTCTCCTGATAAACTACACGGTTTGCACACATCTCACCATGCACAACGGCGACAGGTAGCCTGTCCACACATGGACCGCTACTTTGCATTCATATTCATGTGATATTGACAGTACAATACCCATTTTTGCATTTTTTAATCCACTAATAAATTCATTATAAATCATTAATGTGTCAAATCGGAAAAAGGGCTCCATTAAGACCTCCATATAATTATGGTCCATGCCTGTGTGAAAAGTGGGAGTGATTGGGCCAGCCAATGTTGAGATAAAGCGCTGTCAGGGACATTCAGACATTCAGACATTCGCTGAATTTTAATATGATGATGAAAATCTGGCCTTAATGGGCTAATGCCTGTAGATTAAGTTCAGTTTGTAACTTTAAGTATATAGCCTCAATTTTTTTTGCATTTAAATGTATATTTACTAATTTAAGAGACTACAAAAATGTGAATCTATATGATTTACCATGTTTAAAGGCATGTCAAATGCCTAGGTTACAAGTTGTAGCTGATCTACAAGCTCAAAGTTCAGTTTTTCTCTTTAAATTCTTATACATACTTTACTTACTTACTTAAATACTTATACATAACATTTGTTGTTACTAAATTATTCTAGCTTAAAGGTTACAGTTCTGAAATGTTTAATTAAAAATGACTTTAATACTTTGGTTAAAATGTCGACTTTACATTTTGGCATTCATTGTGTAAAAACACTATTGTTAAAATGCATTGTTTAAAAGACGTTTGATTATTTAAAATATATATTTAATGTTTCTTTTGAAAAGATACATTTATTGTTTGGCATTGTTAAAACCTGTTTCTTTGTTTTCAAAGGTTTTCAACCTAATTTAAGAACCAACCAGTCAACAACCAAAGCAACTGTGCAACCGCAACTGTGCAAAATGTCAAAATGCGTTGGCAGGCCGCAGGAAGGAACAACCCAAATAAGCTGCTCCGATAAATCTCAACGTTAGTGGATTAATTCAACCCATTCAATAGACACATACACAGAACCACTTACTTCAAGAAATACTCTGTTACAAGTAAGTCTGGTAATAAACGTTTATTGATTGAAATAAAAAAAGGGCCTTATATCAAACCCATAGCCATGGGCACACAAACTGTAGGCTACAGCTACAAACGTATAAGCCTATAGGCCTACCTTTTTTTTCAGAAAAGTAAATTGTATGTTTACAAATAAAATAATAAATACATTTACAGTCAATTTTAAATTAAACAAAGTTATGGATTTTATTAAACCAACTACAGGTGCCCATTGCAGTTATATTTATGAACATTCATCGTTTTTCATTCTACATAAACCTGTGCGTAAACGTGCGTAATACAGCTCTGAGCCTGGTGTTCATATTGACATTGTGACCCACATCGGACCCTATAGCGTCATGTATAATCCAAAATGAAAACCTCTTTGTTGTCGTCCACCGCCCCATCTTTTTGTACTGGTATGTAGCCTAGGATTTCCTCAATGCTCTATAGGTATTATTGAGCTGTATTACGCATGTTTACGCACAGGTTTATGTAGAATGAAAAACGATGAATGTTCATAAATATAACTGCAATGGGCACCTGTAGTTGGGTTGCAGTTGGTTTAATAAAATACGATGATACTTCAGCACCTTGGACAGCGATTTCTAAGGTGGTGCTGGACTTGGCTTGGATGCTCGCAGTCATTACGCGCAGGTGCAACCAATGTCCCAGCACATTAAAAATTGAACTCCTTGACATTTTTCAATTTGCCATGGCCAATGGGTTTGTGGTATTCGTACAATGTATTGGAATCAGGTGTTAATCAATCAAGTTATATCAAGTACGGATATAAAAGAGCGTCCCATGGTGAGATACATTCTCTTACATCATGGACGCTGAAGCGTATATTCAGATTGCGAACAGTCGCGGAGGGAAAGCCCTCATCATTAATAATTTTCGTTACCTCAGGAATAAAACGAAGCCTGACAAGATATATTGGCGTTGCGCCCTTCGGGGGTGCAACGTGTTCTTACACACGAGGTGGCTAGATTTGGAGGCCGACGATCCAGCCATCATCGTCACAAGCCCTCCAGGGAACCACGACCACGCGGCCGAAGAGGACCTCGTCGCCACCACTGCTATAATTGAGCACATGCTCGAGCAGGTGGCAGCAGACCCAACCCTCCCCGTCAAGCGGGTCTATGACCGAGTCGTGGCCCAAACGGCTGACGTGCAACACTGCCCCCCCTTTCATGCCGTGAAGTCGCGCCTGGAGAGACAGCGGGCCAGTTTCATGCCTCCCATCCCACAGACTCTGCAGGAGGTCGAAGTGGAGGGCGAGTGGGCACTCACCTGGGGAGGGGATGAATTCCTCTCCAAAAATAACCGGCAGCATGGCTTCGTAGTCTTTGGGACGGAGGCCAATTTCACCAAATTGAGCCAGTGTGACCAGGTTAGTACCCCTCTCCCATAATAATCGAGTAAAAGGTGCTGGGGCCGAATATTTTTTTTTAATAAAGGTTTTCCGCAATAATATATAGGCCTATGTCTAATTTCTATCAGTAGGCATATGCATATAATGACATAAATTTTGTATTAGATCTATATGGACGGGACGTTCAAGACGTGCCCAAGGCCGTTCTACCAATTCTTTAGCATCCACGGCCTCTACCTGGGCAGGGTGGTGGCTTTCGTTATGGTATTGATGAGCGGCAAGACGGAGGAAATGTACAGGGCTGTCCTCCGTCACGTCAAGAGGAGGGTTGAGCGGGTCACACAACAACAGTAAGTGTGTGTGTGTGTGTGTGTGTGTGTGTAATGTTTAATTTAAAACTGTTTTTCTTTTTTAACTTATTTTATCTACCATGTCTGTCCCTGCGTCCACCCACCCCTCCATTACATCTAGATGGAGGCCTGACCAAGTCCTGATGGACTTCGAGATGGCCCTCATGAACGCCGTCGGAGCTGAGCTGCCAGCAACCCGCATCACGGGTTGCTTTTTTCACTTGTGTCAGAGCCTTTGGCGCAAGATACAAGAGCTTGGCTTGGCGGGTGAGTGATTACTTATAAATTAATTTGTTATAATACATTTCATTCATGGCTAGAAGCTTTTTTGTTCTTTTGTAAAATATATTATTAAAGATTGTTGAGCGCTTATGAATTTGTAGGCCATAGGTCTATTTTTGTGACTTAAATTGTACTTCTTCACTCAACTTTGGCAGGTCCATACAGGCGGGACAGGCACCTGAAGGCATGGGTCAGGAAGGCCATGGCCACAGGCTACCTCCCAACTACCCATCTGAGGCGCGCCTTTAGGACCTTCTGCACGAGCAGACAGACACGCCGGCTGCTCCGTGGCTACCCTGCCTTGGATGACTTCATCCAGTATATGGAGAACACTTGTATAGGGGAGCACGCAATCTTCTTGCCACGTGTGTGGAGCGTCTATCGTCGCCGCGGCGACAACCGCAGCAACAACGCGGTGGAGGGTAACTATTCATTATTAATATTCATATTAATATTTTAATTTCTCATTCCAAAGACTGTTGCAGGCCTATTTGATTCACTGAGAGTGTCAATGTCAATGGGCCGCCACGTGCCACTGCATGTAGGGCCTACTGCTGCATGTATCCTAGTTCTTATATAGATCTCTGATTATTTCAGGTTGGCATCACAGATGGAACGCGCGGGTGGACAGGCGCCACCCTTCAATTTGGCTGTTCATCCGCCGTCTAAAGGACGAGCAGAAGCTGCTGGAGACAGTCTGCGCCATCGCTGAGCGCGGTTCTCCAGCACCCCCCCAGCGCAGGAAATGGCGAGAGCTGGATAGAAGGTTTGAGAGTTTCTTGATGCTAAGCATAATTCAATAATAAAATGCTTGTTGGGGGAGTGACAATCTGAGGCTGAAATGCGATGGACTGGCGTGGGCTTGTTATTAGCATATAGAACTTTTTGTGCACAACAAAATGTGTTCACTATAGAACAATACAATTACAGTGACTAAAATTAATTATCTAATGATTTTCTCCAACAGGCTGCGGAGGCTCGTTCGGCAGTTCCGCCATGGACCCAGGACCCTGGAGCAATATTGGGATGCAGTCCAGCGCTGCATCCATAACTTTGTTTAATTTAAATGTAAAGTATTTATTTTATTTGTAAACATACAATTTATATTTATATTTTTCTGAAAAAAAAGGTAGGCCTATAGGCTTATACGTTTGTAGCTGTAGCCTACAGTTTGTGTGCCCATGGCTATGGGTTTGATATAAGGCCGATTTTTGATTTCAATCAATAAACGTTTATTATTTCTTGAAGTAAGTGGTTCTGTGTATGATTGTGTCCATTGAATGGGTTGAATGAATCCACTATAATGTTGAGATTTATCGGAGCAGCTTGTTTGGGTTGTGCCTTCCTGCGGCCTGCCAAGTTGCCAACGCATTTTGACATTTTGAACTTTGAACAACAATCTAAGGTGATTCCTGCGCTCCAGACATAGTGTTTATGAGAAACGCACAATATGCCTATACGTGCAATCAATCTAACTGAGGCCTTGTGGATTGATTAGAGTATGCCTACACATGAATAATATAGGCCTAAATCCAGCATCATTGTGCAATATGGGTTCCCAGCTGCTCGCATCGCTGCTTTGCATGTTCATTCCAAAAATACAGTTAAGTAGGCTATGCAAAACAATATAGGCTACAGAAAACAGCATGGGGCGTGCGTGCGTCCCGTGACTCCCGTCCGTCAGAGGGGAAGAGTGCGTCTGAAGTGAGACGCCAGGGGCTGCACATTGGATAGCCTCTAATATGTTGATGAATATAACTAACGTGCACAGACATATCATATAGGCTATGTCTTCCAGACCGTGTAAGGTTATTAAAATGGACATAATCAGATATAGACACCCTTTGACTTTGAGACACACACACACACACACACACACAGACCGTGTTTGCTGACGGAATAACAGGCGAGGCAGATGTAGGCTACATCTTTATTTTATTTAATAAAATGATGGGATTAATGACAGATTAATATGCTTTAACGAAGGTGCAAATATGTCATCCCTACAACACACACACACACACACAGCGTGCACACAAGGGGAAGAGTGCGTCTAATATGTTGAATATACAACTTGACGCACACGCACAGTGATTCAGTGATTTGAATTTTGACAAATCCTACCAACTCAAATATTTTACAATAAAACACGCTAAGCTTGTTTAATGCATTCAGAGAGAGAGAGAGAGAGAGAGTCTGGCACGCACAGACAGATATAGGCCGGGCGGCCTTGTGATTTAGACAGATAGGCCGGGCGGCCTTGTGACTTTGTAGTGATGCACACGCACGCACGTCATGCACACATAGCGGTCGAAATAGCGGTTCGGAATAGCGGTGTGTTTTAATCGTCGGAGTGGCGGGGTCTTAACCAAAGTGGAGAAACCCCGCCATTCCGATCAATAGAAGTCAATGGTCGGAATGGCGATGCGTCGGAATGCCGCTCTGTTCCCCTCACCCAGACGTATCTTGACAAATGGCCTTATCTGCATGAGATCAAGGTCAGAGGAATTGATGCTGACGTGGAGCTCCTTATTGGAGTGAATACTCCAAAAGCCACGGAGCCACGGAAAATCATCAATAGTCAGGATAACGGTCCCTACGCAGTGAAAACATTGCTAGGTTGGGTGGTGAATGGACCACTGCATGCTTCCACTGCTGTGGATAAGAAACGTCGCATGGTTTCGGTGAATCGGATCTCAATCATTCACATTGAGAAAGAACAACATGCACATGACTTCACAGGGAAGATACCACTAGATCTACAAAAGGAAAACGGCAAACTGCGGTACAGACCACACCATGGTGTTTACCATACACGCAAGAAACGCAAGAAAAATATTAAATGTCTTTTGGATACGAGTCAGAAGTTACAACACTCTGGGACTCATGCAATTCATGCACTTAACCTTTCATTGGACTTGGAAAACGCTGAAAACACCATTCGCCACAAGCAAAGACAGCATTTCAAGGGGGAAATGTCCTCACTGGAGAAAGGAAAACAGTGCAGTAAAGGAAGCTCTCTTTACAAGCTGGACCCTAACATTGACAATGGAATAAAAGGAGATGGAGGCAGGTACAACACCTCGCCGACCTATTTCGGAAATGTGGGACCAAGGATATGGAATAAAATCAAGAGAGATTTCATCCCTGGAGATCTCGTTGTCATTGTTGATGACAACGCACCGAGGAACTCGTGGCTCCTGGGACGAGTCATCAAGACCCTTCCAGGACCTCAAAGACTTGTTCGTAGCGTCTTGGTAGAAACCAAGACCAACGTCATTCAACGACCCGTCACCAAGCTCTGCCTGCTCTTGGAAACAGCTGACAGAGCCTACTAAGCCCCTTCTTCTGGTCACATGGCTCTGACTAGTGGATATGACACCCCCCCCCCCCCCCCCCCCTCCCCCTCCGGAACAATGCACACATACACATACACACACATTCATACACACTCGCTTGGATCGTACAGACTTTGGTCGCTTGACTAACGGACTTGAATACGCAAAGAAGAAACAATAATGAACTTGATTATGCACATTATATGCTGAGGACAAGTGTCCTATATGCTTTCATTCTAATGGCTCTTTTGATGTCTTATTATTTGGTAATTGCCTTGTAAGCAATTCGGGGCTGGTATGTTAGAGCCATTTTCTATTTATGATTATTTGTATTTATTCAGATTTATTATTGCCTGCACTATGAACTATTATTTTGTGGTTATTTAATTATTATAATTAAGCTATGAATTTGATGGACTGAATGGAGGTTTCCCCTCCCCTTTTGTGAAATGGTTTGTATAGGTGCTAGGCACCTGATGACATATAGGTGATTCCCTGCTGGGAGAGAATGTAGAATGGACTCCCTGCTGGGAGAGAATGTGACAGACGGGGAAGCTCACAGTTTGTTGACCGCGTCCGTGCTCACAGGCTCTTTTTGTTTTTTAAATACAAGTTTATGCTATGACAAGGAGAAATAAATATGATTTGTTCTGACAAAAACAATCCGATCTCCGTGAGTATTTCAATCAAGAAGAGAGGCGACACAAGTAATATAACAACAATAGACTGCAACACCACCCCGATCAACAGTGGCCTTATTTGTTTAGTGAGAAAGGCCACGATACCATGTCTGGGGTGGTGCCACCGGTGGGGTTGAGGGCACACTCCACTAGAAGTATCTCGGCATCCTGGGCTCTCTATAAAGGTATTTCGATACAGGATGTCTGCACGGCGGCAAGTTGGTCATCGCCTTCAACCTGGATGTGACGGAACCGTCTGTGGCACATGCGGTCCTACAGGTTGCTTCCCGCTGAGACATGTCCCCCAAAAAGACATATATGGATATATAGGCACATATATATATATATAGTTAATAGATATAATGTGTATATGTACATAAATAGACATATACATATATGGTTATGTATAAATACATAAATAGTACAATAGTCGACCTAGCTCCATATACCCCGTAGTCCTTATATTAACAGCTAGGATAAAGGGCCAAGGATTTATAGATGGTTGCGACTGTCTATGAGTCGGGCCTCAGAGCACATAAGATGACATGGTTCATCAGCTCCTTACGACTAGGATAAGGGACCGTGTGGACCGGGGGTCCATTTCGGTCCCGCCTCTTATAAATCATTAGGTCTGTGACCTTTTGACCTCAACATTGTTGTCTCATAAGGGATGTGGCCATCACACATGTGATGTCACAGCCCAGGGGGGACACATGAGGATGGGTATGTTTTCTCTGTGATTTGAAGGGAGTTCATTAGGTCTCCCATAGTGAATTGATTCACGAGTAGACTTTAATATAACTGGAGGTTATGCAATAACCATGGTTATATAAAGGATATGAGTGAATCAATTCACCAAATTGCCCTTCTAGCTTGTTAACGGCAGAAGGAGAAAGTATTACCGAATGACGCCCATGAGCAGCGCAGGTGTTTATACCCTCGGGGGAGGGACGTACGTGCACTTCGTCATGACGTAAAAAAAGCCCGTCCTAATATCATTAGAACGTGAGTGTAAAAGATTTCTTCTGTCTTACGTCCAAGAATGGACCTAACCAATTCCCATAATTCTTTGGTGCACTGCTCCTCCTTGTGGATAGGGGGGAGAGCTGTCTTACTGAGACAACATGTAGTCCAGGAAGGAAGTGAGCCCAGTGTCCATGACATCAGAGACAACAGGCTCACTGCTACAATCTAAAATATCTAAAACCACGTATTACACACATAAAGACCCCCAGGAAAGTTTTCTAAAGCTTCTAAACGTCATTAACATATATTATTTAGCAAAAAGGTGTCCCTTTAAGAGTAATACAATACAATAAATTAATTTAATATGTAATTAAAAACAGCAATTATATTTGCCAATGTAAATTGGTAAACAGTAAAATACTGAAAAATAAACTTTAAATAACAGCCTATTGATTTAATAAAAATCATTAAAGAATGCTTACCTCTTTAGTGACTGTCTCACACAATGCCGTTATCATGGCAGTCTTCAGACTCTTGGTGCCTTTTAATAGGACACGAAACCCCTCAGTGTATTTATGGTGTGTTAATAGTTTTATCCCTTTGGCCAAAGGATCCCAAATTCTGAGTGGGGTGAATAAAAGGGGCGTTTGGATGGGGTTACCAGCAGGGTTCAGCCTGATCTTTTTGGCACGAGGTGACTTGCTGGGGGTAATGGGAGGGCTACTGTATTGGGTCTTGGTAGGTGTTTGGTTGGGGGTGCTGCCTGTTCTTCTGATGGGGGTCCGGGGTGGGGTTTTGTTGGGGGTCTGGACTGGGGTTTGGGTTGCCATCATGGTGGGGGTCCTCGTGGGGTTTTGGTGGGGGTCTGGACTGGGGTTTGGGTTGCCATCATGGTGGGGGTCCTCGTGGGGTTTTGGTGGGGGTCTGGACTGGGGTTTGGGTTGGCATCATTGTGGAGGTCATAGGTGGGGTCTTTGTTTTCATGGTGGGGGTCTGGACAGGGGTTTGGGTTGGCATCATCATGGTCGGGGTCTGGGGTGGGGTCTTTGTTTTCATGGTGGTGGTCTGGACAGGGGTTTGGGTTGGCATCATGGTGGGGGTCTGGGGTGGGGTCTTTGTTGGTCTTCGTTCAAGGTCTTCGGTCAAGATTGTGGACGTGGCTTCAAGGCGTCAGAGAGGGACTCACTGTAAGCCTTGGACCAGGGCTAGGCTACAACCAACAACATGAGGGTTCCAGTTCCACTGCTCCAGTGAATGTTGTATACTGTGCAGATAGGCTGAGATAGCTCATAGCTGTGTCACGGGTTGCTCCTATAGGCTCGATATTTAACAACAAACTAGGAGCTACCCTGACCTAAAAGACGTGGATGAACGTATGTGCGTGTGAGCGTGCATATGTCAAACTAAAACAAAAACGGCACCGGCCCCCGCATCACCAACACCCCGGTCCACTCACCTGTTGTCCACGGCCAGCTCTGGCGTTGGCCCACAGCCGAAGCGAGGTGCTGGATCGGTAGGTGTTCAGGTGCGGGGATAACAACCCGCGTCGTTACTATTTTAATAGCTTCCGTTGGTTTGCTTCTTTTTTTGTTCCCCGTAGGGTATTTTCTAGTTTTATGGATTAGTCGTGGCTCAGCGCCGACACAGGAGGACAACAAGGGACGGCCAGTAACAACGTTCCAACTACGCGAAGCTCCACTATACACCCAACCCACTGTAACACTATAGACCTACTTAGGACAGCGCTATCCCTCCGTGGCCTATCGTCTAGTTCAGTGCAGCTGGCCGGTGGCCTTCGTATGTGTCGGTCGGTACCACTGAGTCACGTCCTCCTAACTGTTGCCTCACGCCCTAGACACCGTGCTGTCCAAACATTTCCTCCGTCTCCCGTCCCGTTGTGATGACGTCTATTTTATGACGTCGTACTTCCAGTGGCCGGCCTCCAATGTTGTGACGTAGAGGCGGTGCCAACATAATAAAACAAATAAACAAACCATGTGTGCATGAGGTGGAATGATATGACTGATGTGTATATATATGTGAAACCCTCTGCTGCCCCAGAGCACAATATCCTAACATCTCCCCCCATAAAAAAAAATAAAATTCTACTTTTCTTTATCCTGCACGTATACTCTACATCTTCTTATTCTCTTCAACTCCCCTAGCACTTTTTCAGCCCGCTGCCCTAGACAGTGTGTCAGCAATGACATTATCCTTCCCTGCTACATGCTGTATGCGCAGATTGTATTGCTGCAGGACCAGACCCCATCTAAAGAGCCTCTGGTTCTTGGTCTTAAACTTCTCAATGAAAACCAGAGGGTTGTGGTCAGTATACACTACAACCTCCCCACAACCATTGGTCACATAGATCTCAAAATGCTGCAACCCCAACACCAATGCCAACCCTTCCTTTTCTATAGTTGAATAGAACTTTTGGTGTCGGTTCAGTTTTTTCGAATAGTAAGCGACTGGTCTATCCATACCATCACAGTCCTCCTGCATGAGCACCCCTCCGATTCCCACATCACATGCATCTACCGCCAGTTTAAATGGTTTCCCAAAATCAGGTGCCGCTAACACAGGCTGACAGGTTAAGATGGCCTTTACCTGCTCGAATGCTATCTGACACTTCTCATTCCAAATAAATTTCACAGTTTTCTTCAAGAGATTCGTGAGGGGTTCTGTAGTTGCCGCAAAATTAGGAACAAACTTCCTATAGAAACCGCACATTCCCAATACTCTCATGAGCTGCTTTTTTGTCTGAGGTACAGGCAGATCATTAATGGCGTGTACCTTAGCGGTACGTGGGCGGACCTGACCACGACCTACCACGTGCCCTAAATACGTCACCTGAGCCTTGCCAATCTCGCTTTTTGCTAAGTTAATGACTAGGTTGGCTTCTGTCAACCGGGCAAAGAACTCTCTTATCTGAGCTACATGTTCGTCCCACGTATCATGGTACAAAACCACATCGTCAATATAGGTTACACAGTTCCTCAGTCCTCTGGTGACCTGGCTCATCAGACGCTGAAAGCAGGCCGGAGCATTTCTCAACCCAAACGGCAGGACCCGAAATTGATACAGTCCATCGGGAGTCACAAATGCTGAGATCTCTCTGGCCCGTTCTGTCAACGGCACCTGCCAATATCCTTTCAACAAGTCAAACTTAGATACGTATGTAGCTGAGCCAATTCTATCAATGCAGTCCTCAATTCTGGGAAGCGGAAATGAGTCTGCCTTAGACACTGCATTTACCTTGCGAAAATCCACACACATCCTAATACTCCCATCCGGTTTTGGCACGAGTACCACCGGCGAGCTCCAATCACTACTGCTAGGTTCAATAATATCATGCTCTAGCATGTATTTTATTTCTTCCCTAACTGCAGCCATCTTCGTAGGATTTAACCTATAGGGATGCTGCTTGACAGGCAAGGCATCCCCTATTTCTATATCATGTTTAACCCCTGAGGTCAACCCCGGAGTGTCAGTAAACACCTCCGGAAACTGCTGGATCAGAGCATACACGTCCTCCCCCTGCCTTGGTTGTAGATGCTCCACCAACGGACCCCACTTATCCATCACCTCACTGTTTAGCAACCGGATTCCCACTGGCTCCAAACTCTCTGCCCCACCTTCCTCCTCTGGGTCACTCTTTCCTATGGTAATAGCCGCCACTGGCTTCTCCTCCCGACCATGATACCGCTTCACCATATTTATGTGACACAACCTTTTCTTCTTACGTCTATCCGGAGTGTTAATGACATAATTCACCTCGCTGATCTTCTCACCAATTACATAGGGTCCACTAAACCGCGCCTGCAGGGGATCTCCCCTAATAGGTAACAGTACCAACACCCTGTCCCCCACATTAAAACTGCGCCTCTGAGCTGTCTGGTCATATGTAGCCTTCATTTTTTCTTGGGCACCCTTCAAATGCTCTCCCGCAATCCCACAGGCTGCCCTCAGTCTGGACTTAAACTCTGAAACATAATCCAAGATGTTCACCTCGGCCTCCTGCCCAAGAAACTTCTCTTTTACCAACTTCAACGGTCCCCTTACCTCATGACCGAACACCAATTCAAACGGACTAAAGCCTGTTGACTCGTTTACCGCATCCCTTGCTGCAAATAGCAAAAAAGGGATACCTCTGTCCCAGTCACCTGGGTCTTCCACACAATAGGTCCTAATCATAGTTTTCAAGGTCTGATGGTGCCTCTCCAGGGCTCCCTGAGACTCCGGGTGGTAGATCGATGACTTCAGCTGTTTTATACCTAACTGGTGCATTACCTCCTGAAACACTCCTGACATGAAGTTCGAACCCTGATCCGATTGGACCTCCCGTGCAATGCCATACTGGGTAAAGAACTTTAATAGTGCATCCAACACTGTTCTTGCCTTAATATTCCTCAGGGGGATTCCCTCAGGATATCTCGTTGCCACATCCATGATTGTGAGCAGATACTGATGCCCCCTTTTCGTTTTTGGCAGGGGCCCTACACAGTCTATCAACACTCTAGTAAAAGGCTCCTCAAAGGCCGGAATCGGAATGAGTGGTGCCTTGGGAATAACCTGGTTTGGTTTCCCCCCCATCTGACAAGCGTGACACGTTTTACAAAACCAGACTATGTCCTTATGCATCTTTGGCCAATAGAAATGTTGTTGCACCTTGGCTTGGGTTTTCCTAATTCCTAAATGTCCCGCTGTCGGAACCTCGTGAGCCAATTTAAGGATGTCCTCTCGATAACCCGGTGGGAGCACCACCTGATACACTACCTTCCAGTCCTGATTAGCTGGACACTCCCTAGCCCTCCATTTTCTCATGAGTACACCATTGTTCACATAAAATCCCCCCGCTTCATTCTCCATTTCCTCCTGTGACATCGCACCCTCAGACAGCTTCTTAGTGTCTGGGTCCCCCTGCTGGGCCTTCACTAAATCCCTATGTGTAAAGGTCTTAATGGAGCCTTCCACATTTGCAAAAAACACCTTTGCCACACTACGCTGAGCCTCTCCTGCTTCCTCTTCTCCCTCACTTTCTGTTGTCTGTTTCGCCTGTGCTCGTGTCACAACACAAGCGGGAAATATTCCTGGGAATCTATCCTGTAACTCCTCAGTCTCCCTCGACACCGCTGGTGTTGTAGTGATTGTAGGGTTGGCAAAAACCTTGTCCCCAGCCAGGTCGTTACCCAATATAAAATCTACTCCCGGCACTGGCAAACTGGCAACCATTCCCACAGACACCAGCCCACTCACCACTTTTGATTTTAACATCACTTGGTGGATAGGTACAGATGTATATTCCCCTCCCACCCCTTTAATCAGCGCATATGTCTTGAGAAACGTTCCGTCATTCTCTCCAACATTTTCTATTAACAGCGACTGACTGGCTCCTGTGTCTCGCAACACTACTATGGAGCTCTCCTTTCCATCAACTATGACTGACCCTTCTGAAATGAACTCCTTGTACATTTCCATAGTCCTCTCCAACTCAGAATTCCTCGAAACCACCCCCACTGGTCTCGCTCCCCCTTCTCTTGCCACATCATTTTGCAATTTGTAACATTCAGCCTTTATATGTCCTCTTTTCCTACAATAATGACATGTTGGTCCAGCCGGCATACCCGAAGGTGCTCCTGGCCTGTCTCCCCTCCCCCTCCCCCCTCCCCTGGAACCTGAAAATCCCCCTTCATCCTGTACCTCTTGATAGAATGTCTTTGCCCCAGCAAAATTTGTCCTATGCGACAATTCATATTCATCTGCCAATATTGCAGCTTTATGCAAATTGTCTACTTTGTGATCCTCCAAATGTGTTTTAATCTCTGCGGGCATACTATTTTTAAATTCCTCGGTTAGGATGAGCTGCCTCAGTTTATCATACTCTTGATTCACATTTTGGGCTCGACACCACCTATCAAATGCCATCTCCTTTTGTCTGGCAAATTCTAAATGTGACTCCCCCCCTTTCCTCTGCAAACCCCGAAATTTCTGGCGATATGATTCAGGGACTAATTCATAAGCACCCAAAACAATCCTTTTCACCGTCTGATAATCAGCTGATTTTTCCTCATCTAGAGCTGCATACACCTCTTGAGCTCTTCCTGTCAATGCACTTTGTGCCAACAGCGCCCAACATTCTGGGGGCCACTTTAAGCTACTTGCCACTTTCTCAAATGACAAAAAGAATACATCCACTTCTTGTTCATTAAACTTGGGCACGAGACATATATTACGCCCCACCTCAAATACTCTCTCATTTCGTCCAGCAGCGTGCTCCAATTTCTTGATTTCCAATTCGACCCTCAGTTTTTCTCTCTCTAAAGCAATACGAGCAAGCTCACGCTCCGTCTCTTCTCTTTCTTTGATTTTTAATTGTTCCAGCGCCACTTTTTGTAATTCTACTGCTGACAATTGTTGTCGAGTGGCATTATCAAGCGGCTCTCCCCCCACTCGTTGCACCAATATCTCCACCATTTCCCCCTTCTTCATCTCCGGTGCTAACGTCACTGCTAAATAATCAGCCACTAGCCGCAACTCCTCTTTCTTCAGGTTATACCACTCACTGAGTTTGCGCATTTTTCCCAAAAACGTCTCTGGTGTAAATTCTGCCATGTTTTCCTTTAAACTGTTAACACTTAACACTTACACTATTTTCCAAACAACTAGATATAAAGGTTCAGTATAGACGAGCCCCCATTCTGTCACGGGTTGCTCCTATAGGCTCGATATTTAACAACAAACTAGGAGCTACCCTGACCTAAAAGACGTGGATGAACGTATGTGCGTGTGAGCGTGCATATGTCAAACTAAAACAAAAACGGCACCGGCCCCCGCATCACCAACACCCCGGTCCACTCACCTGTTGTCCACGGCCAGCTCTGGCGTTGGCCCACAGCCGAAGCGAGGTGCTGGATCGGTAGGTGTTCAGGTGCGGGGATAACAACCCGCGTCGTTACTATTTTAATAGCTTCCGTTGGTTTGCTTCTTTTTTTGTTCCCCGTAGGGTATTTTCTAGTTTTATGGATTAGTCGTGGCTCAGCGCCGACACAGGAGGACAACAAGGGACGGCCAGTAACAACGTTCCAACTACGCGAAGCTCCACTATACACCCAACCCACTGTAACACTATAGACCTACTTAGGACAGCGCTATCCCTCCGTGGCCTATCGTCTAGTTCAGTGCAGCTGGCCGGTGGCCTTCGTATGTGTCGGTCGGTACCACTGAGTCACGTCCTCCTAACTGTTGCCTCACGCCCTAGACACCGTGCTGTCCAAACATTTCCTCCGTCTCCCGTCCCGTTGTGATGACGTCTATTTTATGACGTCGTACTTCCAGTGGCCGGCCTCCAATGTTGTGACGTAGAGGCGGTGCCAACATAATAAAACAAATAAACAAACCATGTGTGCATGAGGTGGAATGATATGACTGATGTGTATATATATGTGAAACCCTCTGCTGCCCCAGAGCACAATATCCTAACAGCTGCTCTTATTGGTGGTGGTGGCAATACTAATTTGAGTCTGGATTTATAAACAAAGTAAGACCAAAACCAGAATTAATATTTGATAATCAAACACACACGCGCAAAGTCTCTTTCAGTATCTGTCCGTCTCTCTCTCGCTCAAAAGTAGCTAGGCTACGCACACTGTCTCACACACACACACACACACACACACACACACACACACACACGAACGCACACGCGCAGCCTCTTTCAGTGTCTGTCTCTCTCGCTCTCTCTCTCTCTCTCTTTTTCTCTCGCTCGCTCGCTCACATGATGTGCATACACGGCGCACACGACACACACACACACACACACACACACACACACACACACACACACGCGACCGACATAAACAAACACACGGTGGTATAGCCAGTGGGAATGGGATCATCATAATTTGCTGGGACTCAACAACTTACTTTGACTGTACTTTGTGCTGGATTGGAGCAGCTGAAGGAAATAAGGAGGAATATAGCCATTTGCGATATGGGCGCCGCCATGACACTAGTCAGAGTAAACAAACTTGCGCATCACCACGTGTAGTACACACACACACACACACACACACACACACACACACACACAAACGCACACACACTCCTCCTCCTCCCCCTTCTCTCCCACAAGGCAAGCATGACAGTTCTTCTCATTCTCCCCCGATCGAGACAACATGAAAAATAACGGAAGAGTAACGGAATAACGCACCATGTAGTAACGGTAACATGCTACTGAATTTAAAAAAATAACGCGTTACAGCAACCGTTACTGCCGAACGTAACGGCGTTACTGTAACGCAGGGGTGCCCAAAAGGTAGATCGCGATCTACCAGTAGATCACAAAGGCTGTGCAGGTAGACCACATGACATGCCCCTAAAACATATAATTTAAATTAATATATAATTTTGCATCCGACACTTGAATTGAATTAAGGTGACTTGATTGATTGACATAAAAAAGAATACCTATTAAGCCACAATGGAATATTTGTTTTCAAGAGTGTTGAGCACAAACATCAGTAGCATTACAAAGTTAGACATACAAAAACTATTTCCATTTCGCCCCCTCAGGTACATTTGTTTTTACTATTTTCAGCAATGCGATCATACTTCTTTGTGGGTAGATCTTGTTGAGCTGGTCATTTTTAAAGTAGCTCTTAAGTCAAAAAAGTCTGGGCACCTCTGCTGTAACGCGTTATTTACATTACGTTACGTCCCAACACTGGAAGCCATACAGTGTGACAGAGTTCACCAGCCTCCCACACAGAGTAACAGGTGTCTCACTGACTGTAATGAGGGAAGCGGAAAGAGAGTGAGGAGAATTCTCACCAAGTACCTTGACCCTTAACCCATTCAGGACCGGAACCCTTTTTGGTGTTTTTTGCATTATGTTATATACTTTAGCTATTGGGAAAATAGCAGATCTACAAGCTCAGTGCGGCACCGAGTGCTGTGCTAAAAAATGTGGTGCAAATCTTTGGATATATATATTCTTTCAGAGCACATGTTTTGAATTAAAATATTTACTTCTGGGATGGCCAAATACATATAATTTTTGGGGTCCTTATAGTCAGAAAACCACTGATTTAGAAACTTTTTTTTTCTTTTTTTAGAATTGTCTTCAGGTCTAAGACCATTAATGAATTTGAAAGACTTTTGTTTGAACTTGTTCAAAACATTGCATTTATTTTGTTTGAAAACAATGTGCATTGGGTAAATAAAAAAACATAAAAAAATGACATCTGCAATTCCTGAGAAGCGTATAGTAATAAATAATAAGAGCCAAAAAACAAAAACACACTGTAAACACAAATGAAGGTTTCTAATTCAAATTGACATAATCTTCACTCTCCTCCTGCATCAGTGCACGTCGGTATAGGAATGGTACAGGTGCTGGGCATGTAGGTGATGGTATGTAGTGGTCAGGTGCTGGTGTGTGTGTGTATGGGACAGGACATGGGGCATATGCTGAATGCACAGATGTGTGGCTGTGCATGAACCTGGGTGGGGGGTGAATGTTTGCATGACCAGTGCTGCTGCTATTGGGGTTTGCTGAATATGGTTGTGGTGGATATGTTTGTGGTGGATATGGTTGTGGTGGATATGGTTGTGGTGCATATGGCTGTGGCTGGGAAGTTAAATGCGTAACGAGGATCTCAAAACTGTTGCTCATCCTCTGATGAGCATCAGCTATCCTCTTCTGTGTTGCGCCTCTCTGCCTCCTCCATAATGTCCACGATTCTAATTTTGACATCCAGGTCTGCCTGCTGCATATCGACCCGAAGTTTCCTTTTCAGCCTGTCCCCTTTATGGGTGTTGAGGTGTTCCTTGAAAAGAGGGAGCAGAGGGAAAATATTCATCAATGCATTGTATAGCACCTTTATGATGTGAAATGCAGCAAAAAAGCAAGGACATAAAACAACATTAAAATAATAGCAGTGCCAGTAATGCAATACAGTAGAGGACATGAATAACAAGAATAATTTGAAAAGCTCAACTAAAAGCAAGAGTGTAGAAGTATGTCTTGAGCTGTGCTTTAAAAGAAGACATATATGCACAGACCAAGCCTAAATTAAAAAGTGCTAAATATAAATGGTATGGAATGGCTGGCGATCTGGTTGCACAGCTCAAAGTACAGATGGACCACACGTTCATGTCCACTCCTCTTTTGACTGTCTACAGCAGGGTTGCCCAAATGGTAGATCGTGATCTACCAGTAGATCATAAAGGCTGTGCAGGTAGATCACATGACATGCCCTTAAAGAATATTTCATTAAAAAAAAGGAAAAAAATATATATTTGTTGGCATACAGTTAGTCTTAGTTTTAAGATGTTGATATTGATTTTGTATTAATCTTTAGGGCCCCAAATCACACATTAGAAAGCATGAGTGTATTTCAAACAGAAAGTGTTTTTTGACTGGGGGGTCATATTTTGACAGCAGAAACTGCCTGTCATAATTTCCCATCTAAGTATGTATTGGTCAGTATTAAAGAGTGTTGCTGTGCACAAAAAGGTTGTTACTGTAGCGTTACAAATTAAATACAAAAAACCCTACTTATTCCATTTGTCTTATGTAATGACAGCTCCGCTATATTCCAAAGCCCCCTCAGGTACATTACATATTTAAACTATTTTCAGCAATGGTATAAAAAAAAATCCGGTAGGTAGATCTTGTTGAGCTGGTCATTTTGAAAGTAGCTCTCATGTAAAAAATGTGTTGGCACCCCTGGTCTACAGCCTGTCTGTATTTCCCTCTTGTGGCTTTGAGCTTTGCGGCTATTTGGTTTTTTGAAATGTTGGCTTTGTCGTGTGGGTAATTATGCTTTTTTGGTTACTGATCAAGGTTCACTCGTCGGGTACTGCTGGATAAACTCCTCGGCGATATCAGCCCATTTTGACTGGACAGATTCCCAATCCACATTCTCCAGAGTTTTGGATGCTTTATAGTCCAAAGTAGTGTGAAGTAGAATCTCTACCTCTTCGTCCGTCCATACAAAATTGTCTGCTTTGGAGTGTTTTTTTCGCCATAGCCAGTTGGTTTATTATAACCCTATTCTAACCCGTTATTAATTTATTATTTATTTATTTAGTTATTTGCTACTGCTCCGGTTCAGTCTCTCTATCCTTTTATTACTATTAGTGTTGCCACATTGTGTGCGAGAAACAAGCAATCAGGTGCGACGCGTTGTGAGCTTGTAGATCTGCTAGTTTCAAAACAATCACAGAAAAAAATAAATGTGAAATAGACGACGCCGTTTTTTTTCAAACACGTGTAGTACCTAAATTAATTAATTTAATTAATTTAATTTAATTAACTAAGTACCTAAATTCAGTGATGGTTTTATAGTAAAATATTAAGAACGGGCTGTTTCAGCACTGTCAAATATTTCCATTTCACCTCTTCGCTCGTCGTCAATGACAAATTTGACGGCAAAAAACCCGCCTACAATTCATTTTAGTTTGTATTGAATCATTTCCACCCAACAGTTGTTCTCAAAATGTTCACTTACCAGAATAAAAAGTAATAAGCTGTAGTTCCTTCTCCTCTGTCCACTGCGCAGAAAGTGCTTCCATGTTTTTCACTTCTTAGGTACGGGGAGAAAGCACCACGTGAAGCCAAGGAGGGCTGTGATTATAGCTTTTAGTTATGTTGACCAGTAGAGGTCGCTGATGATCTGACTTTTCTAAACAACAAGGAGTTGATCCTTCACAATTGAAAAGTGAAGACATTGAGAATTGACGTTGCTTGTTGATATTGATGAAAAAATTGCTACGTGTATCAGGGCCTTTAGACTTATACCAGCGGTTGCCACCACTACGCCTCTGGTAGATAACAGCACACTTTGTGTGTTTTGCCTCTAGACCGGACCAGTCTAGAAATCGATATGTTCTAGCGAGCATGTTTTTAATAACAATATCTTCCTGAGAGGCTAACTGTACGTCGTCCGCATAACCCTGGACGGGGTTTGGGGACAGCACATTGGGTGGGGCACAGTCACACAACCACTTAATCCACCCATTGATGGCAAGAACAAAGTTAATGGCACTCCATGGGCAGCCTGTTTTAATGCCTACTTGGAGAGGTATTGGGTCTGTCAGCTGTTTCTAATAATGTGAATTATTAAGGTAGATGTATTGATTCTAAGGCATTAATCATGACATTATGGGTCAGAGAACCAAAAGCATCGCGAAAATCCAGGAATACAGAGTATAATTTACAGGATTCATGTTTAACATCATCGATCCCAGTTTTAAAGGGATAGTTCAGATTTTTGGAACTTAAGTTGTATGAAGTACTTGCCATTAATATAGTGGTTGCAACTGTATTAATTGATTGCCAGAGTCCTGTGGTGGGAGTCCTGCTCTGGTTTTGGTGAAATATCAAGTAGTTCCGGTCATTTTGTGGGGGGTACAGGGGGCCACGCAGTAAAAGTAAATTAATCCACAAAACTAACGTCATTTGTATTGTTGACCTATTTCTAAAATATTATTGCAACTTTTGTTCTTTTTTTACTCCTCTATGACACAGAACTATGTTTTTTGTGTCCATATCACTACGCCCAAAAAAATAGTTCCATGTGATGGAGGGGTCAAAGTTGAACGAAACAATACAACAATATACATTTCGTTTGTTTTGTGGATTAATTTACTTTTACTGCGTGGCCCCAGTGCCCCCCACAAAATGACCGGAACTAGTTCATATTCACTAAAACCAGAGCAGAACTCCCACCACGGGACTCGGGCAATCAATGAATACAGTTGCAACCACTATATTAATGGCAAGTATTTCATACAACTTAAGTTCAAAAAATCTGAACTATCCCTTTAAGACAGAAACATGTTCAATCATCCTGTCTATTTATGTATGCTTTCTGCTTAGGTGACAAAATGCCATTGTCTGTCAGCCAGGGAAGCACACGAGACAGGATACATTTCATGAACACTTTATAGATGGTGGGGAGGAGGGAAATGTCTCTCCATGTAGATGGATCATCAGGTACATTGTCTTTCTTTGGGATACGGTGAATCATGGCCCCTTTTCCAGGATTCGGGCACTCTCTTATTGTCCAGGCAGACATTAAAGATGGATGTTAATTTCTCACATGACTGTGCAGTCTTAAGACTTTCATAAGTTACCCCATCTATGCCACTAGCCCTGTCATTTGGTAGGCTGTGCAAAACAGACCCTTACTTCATCAGGTGTAAAGTGGGAGGTGACGGGAAAGACAGCGGGCCGTACTGGTTGTAGGCTATTTTCCCACGGTGGTAATGGGAGTGGATCACTGATCCTTGTTTGGCTGCGACATTTATTTTCATAGTGGTTTTTAACCATTGTGACGTCACTGGGGCAGGGAGGCGGGTCGGGGTACTCGCTGTCATTTAGAATGATCTGAATCACTTTCGATCGTATGTTCTGCCACAAGAAGGAAAGTTTGTTCCTACTTTTGTGGCGCACCCGGGTTGTACTGGAGCTGAGCTGGGGCTGAATTATGTCACGTACGTAACACTGGCAGCCTGCCCGCCAGATGTTTTAGGGCAGAGTCGGTTTGCTCCGGTAGCTCGTAGACCCTCCCGCTGAGCAAAGCTTGTTTAAAAGCGAGCTTCAAAACGGTGACCAAACACATTGTTAGGAGCAGCTTTCCAAGCATTGCTCTCATCCTCTACATTAACGATGGCAGTTATAACGGGTGTGTTTTAGATGTTAATACATCTAAAACAAGTTAGTTTAGGTTGAAAAACTGCCACCAACTTGTGCGTGCTGTGTCAGGAGCTGTCGCATCTCGGGCATGCACACACACACACACACACACACACACACACACACACACACACACACACACACACACACACACACACACTTCCATGGATAAACAGACTTCATCCAGTTTGGCTGGGTGCTTCTTGGGTGGTAAGCCAGTTTTATTACTGCATTAGCGCCATACTTTCTGCGTTATAGGAAATTAGGAATGCATATAGTAATATTTTCTATTACTGCATTAGCAACTCTTGCAGGGGCACATTTTGCGGCCCAACTATCTTGTTGAAAAGTTCTATTACTTGTTATAAAGTTATATGGCAAATCTGTTAAAGGACAACTTTAGTTTTTTTCAACCAAGGTTCATGTTTTAGGTTGTTATTAGAGAAAGTAAAAGATGAGTGTTTTTTTCCATTTGCTGCTTTCTTTTGTTTTATGGATTTTAGCTGTTTTTGACAGGGGGCATTCGATCACGGGGCTAAATATGTATTTCTTTACAAAATGTTATAGCGTTAATAAAAATTGCTATAACATTTAGAAAATAAATACATATTTAGCCCCGCGCTCGAATGCCCCCGCCCCCCTGTAAAAAACAGCTAAAATCCATAAAACAAAAGAAAGCAGCAAATGAAAAAAATATATACACTAATAACAACCTAAAACATGAACCTTGGTTGAAAAAAACTAAAGTATTGTCCTTTAATAAACATGCAAGTGATCTAACTAGTCTGTAGTTGTTAATTTGTTTATGTCACAATTATACGAAATGTTCCTAATGAAATACACTAAGAGGTGGAATATGCAGCTTTTTAACATAAAATAATAATCAGAAATTAATTTTGTTCATGATTTGGTTATTTAATCAATACATAATTTTACTTGTTCATGTCTAGTCAACTATGTTACCATACTGTCAACTAAATTACCATTAGCTTTTCTTAAAATAAATATATATATATTTAGTTGTTCCAAATTATCATGAATTTCAGGAGTTGTAAAACAGGTAGACTGTTAACTGCATTCAGTGAAATTAGGGGGGTTAATGCAAAAAAAAGGCATATTTCCTTTATTAATTGGGGGTTATAATTTAAAATGTAGGTAAGCGGACACATATTCTTTCAAGAACAATGATTTGTTTAAAAATCTGTCATTTCAAGTTAAAACTGGACAGTTTTTGTCCGTAACATAGTTGACCAAAAATGAGTTAACATCTCTGTTTTTTTGTTAATTATCTGAAATCAGTAGGCCTACATGCCTGAGCTTGGCAATTACTGAAAACATAATCTCAGTATATTATTGGGGAGAGTGTGGTGTTGTATAGGAGGTCACCCCGAATGCGTGTGTATGTCAGACAATTTGATACGAAGAGCCATTCTTTGTCCAGCGTCCACTCTAGTCTGGAAATGGCACATTTTTACTTCTGGCCCCACTGGCCCGAAACTTTTTAATTTACACCACTCCCGCTTAACGGAGAGTGTGGTGTTGTAGAGGAGGTCTCCACATTTTTTACCACTGGCCTCCACTGGAGGGCCAGTACCTTTAGTCGTTTTTGTTTACTTTAGCTGGTACTTTTATTCTGAAGAGCTCTGCCACCGGAAGTCCTATCCTTGCTAGAGTTCTCATCGGGCCCGGAATTTGAAGCCCGGCCCGACCCGGCCCTAACTGGGTCAGCCCGAAGCCCGGCCCGGCCCTAAAAAATACCATAATGTTAGGCCCGAAGCCCTATAAAGCCCGACAAAGAAAAAAAAGAACGCCACTTTAATGCATGGCCAGCGCAGCAGCATGCGCCGCGTGCTGCTGCCCTGGCCATGCAATAAAGTGGCGTTCTTTTTTTTTCTTTCAGTGTGTGTCTGTGTGAGAGTGAGAACGGAGTTCAATGGACTTATCGCCGAAAATAAAGGATTTATGTAGCTCACGTTAGACTGTTAATGTACCATTTCCATATCATTCTAATGGATTCCATTTCCAGTGGTGGTGACTGGTGAGTAGCTCCCCGTTTCCTCTGAAGTGAAGCTATGTCCAAGACCCCAAGTATCTTCCCCGTTCGGTGTCCAAAAGAACAAACATAGCCTACAAAGTTTACAAACCATCCATGCACCCGCTCATGGCGTGTCTCGACAGCTAAAGCCCATCACACACCGTCTGCGACCGTCTGCGGCGCGACGCGTTGCCGCGCGGCGCCGCCTGGAAAATAGAACTGTGTTCTATCGGCGCGCCAGGCGACGCGGCGCGACGCGGCGGACGGAGCCGGTGTGCGATAGGTTCATTGAAAATAATGGAGGCGGCTGTGCACGGCGCCGCGCAGCGCACGCAGCAGGTGTGTGGTGGGCTTTAGAGATCTGTTATTTTAAATCGGGCACATATAACGAGGAGCGCCGCTGCCGCACCGAGGGACGGCGGTTATAATACTAATCATTTTGTAAATCAAATAGCCTGTAGCCTGCAGTGGACTGTAACATTGCGTGGTCAGATCATACACTACAGAATTATATGGATGGTTGGTGACTATATGACGTTGATTAGGCCTAATGATTAGGTTATTCATCGCAGCCAGCTGGGTTTAACAAGATGGCTCAGTGCAACTGTTTTTGTCATGTTGCAGTCTATCGTGTGATAATCAGATTGATTTATAAAACATTTAGCATTATGAACTGAAGCTCATTTGGTGCGCCGCAAAACAGAGGCCAGCCAGCGGTATAAACATTAAACAACCACCCCACCGTTCACTTCTCTCTGCCTGCGCAGTCAGTAATCCATTCCAAGCCCCGCCTCCACTCCTCCGTCTTCCTCCTGTCACAAGTGAATCGCCATAGCGCAGCCTTCTTCATAATAAATACATACTTGTAGGCTATATAGCCTACACATTACACAAATAACAGAATTGCTATTTTTATTATAATAAGATTTTTGAAAAAAGAAGAAGAAAAAAAATCACGGAAACTCACAGAGCCCGAGGCCCGGCCCGGCCCGACTAATTAGCATATTTTTTGGGCCCGGCCCGGCCCTAAAATGTCGGGCCGGGTTGGGTTCGGGCAGAAAATGAGAACTCTAATCCTTGCTCCCTTATCCTTATAGAGGAGGTCTCCCCAGACGCGTGCGTATGTCACACTAGTCGAAACATAGCAGGGATTTTTGTCCAGCGTCCACTTTATAAAGTCCATGCACACACAGACACAAGACGTATTTTTACACAGAAACATAATGTGTGTCTTATAGCATCGTACTTTAAATGCTTACTTTATAGTTTTAATGTGCAAATTAATCTTTTTTTCAATACTCTAGAGGGTACTCTTATTTTGAAGAGATCGTCCACCGGAAGTCATATATCCGCTAGCTTAGATTTGCCAAAAAAGCACTGCCCTTATCGGAGCTCCCTTGACACTAGTCTAGTTAGCCACGGTGATGTTTCCTCCGAGGTGGAAAGCCTAGTGATGCAAGGTTAACGGTGATGTTGTTGAACAAAGAGCTACTCGTGACTCATGGTGAAAATGTCTCATAAAGGATCATAACACTGCAGGTTAGTAAACACATGTTTACATCACGTTGTTGAACACCAGCTAAGCTACTAGCTTAGCTAGCTCCTTGTAGCTGGCCCGATAGGCAATAAGTAGTAGCGCAGCCACCTATAGCCTACACACAGCAAAATCTGGTGAAACACTGTTGTAAATAAGGAGTAGAGCGCCTCTCTCTCTCTCACTCTCTCTTGCAAGACTGTATCTCTGCAGCGTGCAGACAGACCTCACGAGGAGGTCGGTTGGCGTACCTCTCCACCGGACCAGTGGAAGCCACACCTCCCGAGCCTCGAAATTTAAAAGCTCACGGAAAATCTTGCAATGCTAGCAATAATAGCTTTGTCTAAGTTATATATTATGCCATGCCACTTGACGGAAACGAGTATTTAGCATCATCTAGTGGTTGCTTTGAAGACTGCTGTCAGCTAATGTGTTCTAGTTGCCCTGTGTTCTTATTGGTAGTTGTGATCACATGTCACAAGGCCTTTTTGTTGCTGTTGTTTTCGCTGATCTCTGATCCCTCCCCTCCTCTCTACTGCCCCCTCCTGTTGGCCGTGGAGACTATTCTGCTGTGTGTATGATCAGGTGTTAATTATGGATATTATTGTTATTATTATAATCCATGACCTTTGACCTCATTGTCTTATTGTTGTCCCGACTGAAAAACACCTGATAAAAAACAAAAAAACATCTGTATAGAACGTGACCCCCCAAAATCATTTTAACTGCCCCCCCCCCCCCCCCCCCTTCTTCTCTGGAGTCCTGCCTCGAAGCAGACCAGAGCTAGAAAACTGTGGTTCCCTGATGTCATCGCTAGGGACACGGGGATGGCAATGAAGGACCGGAAAGTCTGACGTGGCATTGTGGAATCCATGATCTCGACCACAGTCAAAAAATTATGATCTCCTCAGTGTCTTCAGGAGGACGTTTGTCTCCTCAGTGTCTTCAGGAGGACATCTGTCTCCTCAGCGTCTTCAGGAGGGACATCTGTCTCCTCAGCGTCTTCAGGAGGGCGTCTGTCTCCTCGGGTCTTCTTCAGGAGAACGTCTGTCTCCTCAGGTCTTCTTCAGGAGAACGTCTGTCTCCTCAGTGTCTTCTTCAGGAGGACATCTGTCTCCTCAGGTCTTCTTCAGGAGGACGTCTGTCTCCTCAGTGTCTTCTTCAGGAGGACATCTGTCTCCTCAGGTATTCAGGAGGACGTCTGTCTCCTCAGGTATTCAGGAGGACATCTGTCTCCTCAGGTCTTCTTCAGGAGGACGTCTGTCTCCTCAGGTCTTCAGGAGGACGTCTGTCTCCTCAGGTCTTCTTCAGGAGGACATCTGTCTCCTCAGGTCTTCTTCAGGAGGACGTCTGTCTCCTCAGTGTCTTCAGGAGGACGTCTGTCTCCTCAGTGTCTTCAGGAGGACATCTGTCTCCTCAGGTCTTCTTCAGGAGGACATCTGTCTCCTCAGGTCTTCTTCAGGAGGACGTCTGTCTCCTCAGTGTCTTCAGGAGGACACCTGTCTCCTCAGTGTCTTCAGGAGGACATCTGTCTCATCAGGAGGGACATCTGTCTCCTCAGGTCTTCAGGAGGACGTCTGTCTCCTCAGTGTCTTCAGGAGAACATCTGTCTCCCCAGGAGGGACATCTGTCTCCTCAGGTCTTCTTCAGGAGGACGTCTGTCTCCTCAGGTCTTCCTCAGGAGGACATCTGTCTCCTCAGGTGTTCCGTCTCAGCAGACATCGCGGAACGGAGGACAGCATCCTGCCAAACTCGTTGCGGAACTGTCTCGTGACCGCGGCGTAGAGGAGAGGGTCCACGGCGGCCGGCACGCACGTCAGAACCATCGCTGACATCTCCACTTCCACGAATAACTGCGCGGTGGAGAGAGAGGAACCAGGAGGGGGGCGCCATGGAGAGAGATGGAAGAGGAGGGGGATTATGTGGATGTTCAATTATTACTTATTAATTATTTTGGACGTGCAGAGAAGTTGAGGAGAGATTATGCATATATATATATATATATATATATATATATGCTGTCGGGAGTCCAAAATATTTTTTTTTCAGGAAATGAAAAATATTTTTTTTCAGGAAATAAAAAAAACATATTTAAAGAAAAGCAATACAGCCTCATGAAAGTTGGTGTTGTAACTTTATATATTGTCAATTACTTCCATGAGAGGAGGAGAGGTGGTGGATTTAGCTGCTTTAGCAGACAGTTTGAGGGTCCAATGGAGTTAAGAGGTTTTGTCCAAAGCACTTTTTACTACTTTCCATTGGTTCAATATTTTCAAAACAACACACAGACGTAAAGGGTTGTTCAATAGCACTGATTTATGCCAAAAAAAAATAAAAATTTGAGTTATGAGGTTTCCTCCCCGACAGCAACGATATGTAAGTATCGTATGTATTTATTTATGTATGTATTTGGGGCTCCCGGGAGTTCATGAAATACACAATAATTAAGTCATTGGCGTTTCTATGAGTAACATCATCATCAGCATGCAGTGCAGTAAATCACTCACGGCGTTCGGCCCGCGGCGTCCTGTAGTAGAGACCATGCTGATGATCAGAGTGACCACCATGGGCATCCAGAACAGCGCGAAGGCCACGATGATGTAGCCGAACCGCTTGGCCAGCCTCCCCTCCACGCGCTTCTTCCCTCGCTCCCTGGCGTGGGGCGTCAGCAGGCACACCACGCCCACGATCTCCGGGTGCGGTGGTGGGGCGGCGGCGGGGGGGGAGGATCTGTTGTCACTGGAAGACAAAAAAATGTAAACTCAAATGTTTTACCAACTTTTGTCAAAAGAGCACTCATAACAAGACCAGTTAGGTCGAAACATGTTGGCCTTTTTTTTGGCTAATTCATTGCAAATGCTCAATTTAAGTACAAATGAATCAAAACTGTACTCATACAAAAGGTGCAGTACTTTAAGTATATAAATGACAAAATGTGCATAGTTACTTTACACAACTGCCGGGAGGCGGAGTGGCCTCTGCCACCGTGATGACTGTGGTGCACTGCACGGGAGCTGTCCGCGGTGCTGGAGCTGTCCCTGGCCCTGAAGTGAAGACTGACCTGAAGACTGTGGTGCACCGTGGAGCTGTCCTTGGTCCTGAAGCTGTCCGCGGCCCTGAAGCTGTCCGTGGCCCTAAAGCTGTCCGCTGTCCTGAAGCTGTCCGCTGTCCTGAAGCTGTCCGCGGTCCTGAAGCTGGCGGTCCTGGAGCCGCGAGACTGAGCCAGCTCCACACGCGTCCCGTCGCCGCGGCCGTGGGCCTCAGCCGGACGCCGCTATCGAAGGCCGTCCTGCCGCGCCTTCTCACGATCCTGAAGATCCTCAGGTAGTGCAGGACGATGGCGGTGAGCGAGCAGCCCCAGAGCGCCACCAGCATGTACGACCACGCTCCCGACGACGGCTCCGACGACGTCGCGGAATGACCGGCGGCGGCGCCGCCGCTGTGAAGCTTATTAGGACCCGCCCCCCAGCCGCCGCCGTGGCGACGACATGGGGTGAAGGAGACGGCCCGCTTGGAGAGAGTCGTCAGCGAGACGACGGCGAGGATCAACCCGCACGGCCACACGGACAGGATCCACCGACGGACCCTCACCTAGTAGGAGGAGCATGGGGGAAAGGTACTCACATGTTTTACTTAAAGGGGAATACCACTCATTAACACATAGACTGCTACAGGTTCTAGCGGACCCTGGCTTACTGGTGCTGAAGGCTTAACATGGGCTTTTTGAACTTTTTGGGGGGCCCACAGCGAGGGGCCTCTTATAGCGAGAATCACAATCGCATAAATAAAAAGAAAGCCCAACTTGTCCACTTCAATTTAAAAAAAAAATTATGATTCTACCATCTTCCATTCTGGAGATATTGACCTTTTTCTAACACCTGCTTTTGCCTGCACGCTGCTTGTGAAAAAAAACAACAGAGATATGGAGGCCTGAAGTTGACAGACATTTCAGTTCAGTTTTTTTAGTTCAAAAGACCGATATAAAATTGAGCACAAATAATATCCTATACAAACCATATACCGAATGAAAGCCCTGAATGTCTACTTTTAGGAGGAAAACAGTACACATTGTACACATATACAGTTTGTCACTAATTGGCTATTGAATGCAGCTTGCGCCCACCAGAGAACTTTAGAGAAGGCATGGACCCGAAGAACTATTATTCACAAAATAAGGCCTATAGCGACATGTACATACTATATACCGTATGAAACAGTAGACTCTCTGCTTTCATAAGAAAAATACCACCCAGAAAAATCACACCCCTGTGAAGTGAGCAGTGCAATTGCACTGCTCACTTCACAGGGGTGTGATTTTTATTATTATTACAGTATTAGTATTTTTCTTATGAAAGCAGAGAGTCGACTGTTTCATACGGTATATAGTATGTACATGTCGCTATAGGCCTTATTTTGTGAATAATAGTTATTCAGGCCCATGCCATCTCTAAAGTTCTCTGAAAAAGATAATTTTAGAGAGCATGGACCTAACAACTAAATATTCACAAAATAAGGCCTATAGCGACATGTACATACTATATACCGTATGAAACAGAATACTCTCTGCTTTCATAAGAAAAATACTAATACTGTAATAATAATAGAAATCACACCCCAGTGAAGTGAGCAGTGCAATGTTGCACTGCTCACTTCACAACATTGCACTGCTCACTTCACAGGGGTGTGATTTTTATTATTACGAGTAAGACGCGCGAACGCGGAAGGCGAACGCAGATCGTAAATTGCAATAACAATTAGAATAAATTACAGACATGATCTGCAGGGTGTCATAGTTAGTGCTTGGACCACGCCAGCTCCATATATGGTCACAAAAGACGCCATCACACTCATGTCACCATGACTCAGCCATAACCATATAAGGAGTCCCCAAAGCAGGACCACGCCATCACACTCATGTCACCATGACTCACAAATCACTCAGCTCCATATATGGGCACAAAAGGGCCAGGTCCACATATACAGTAAGCGGGACAGACAGACACACACACACACACACACACACACACACACAGACAGACAGACAGACAGACAGACAGACAGACAGACGTGATCTGCTAGGTCTCATAGTAAGTGCTCATTGCATTCGCAATTACAGTATTAGTTTTTTTCTTATGAAAGCAGAGAGTCTTGATGCACATTATCTGATCATAAAACGGACTTGGAAACTTTCTTCAATCGTAGCCCCATATGTGCCCTCTCCCTACGCTCATTGAACTCATTCTGTGATTCGAGCTACAAACAATCGCAGTAACGGGGGGGGGGGGGGGGGCAACTAGGCTTTGAGGAAATGATCTTGCATAATCAACATTATTGTCGATTGTCGTGTGCCGCTCCAAACATGTCCAGACATACCACTAACCTCATCGATCCAGTCTCGCGTATCTATAAGGTGAGACGCGAGACTGGATCGGATTGTGTCTGGACATGTTTGGAAAAAAAAACAACGACGATCGTGGATGGATCACATCCATGATGGATGCGGCAGAAGCAGAAGCAGCACGCAACGTGTTTGGAAGAAAAAAAACGAGAAAGCACCACCTGTCGTTGCAAGACAAACACCCGTATGTTGCTGATAGACAGATAATAATCGATCCGATTTTGTCCTGCCGTTCATTTTATCACATTAGGTGCAGGGCAGGCTGCTCGACGGTGAGTTTATAATAGCCTGTTGTAACGAGAAAGGGGGATGGATTGGATGGTTGGAATGGATGCGAGCAGCGCAGCAGCAGTACGGCTTGCGATCAGCGACCAACGTATCATGGCGGGCCCTCGATAATGATGTGCAATCTGTCCATGACTAACTCCACATGTGTCTGGCAAACGTTACGTTATGAATTCAAATGCCGATCGTTGCAGGTTTATATACGGGCAGAGAGCAAATCGCGTTGTATCTTGTTCCGAGAATGAGAGTGAGTGCAAGCCTTGCAGTTGAAAGCAGTGGGGACTCGGGAGTGGGGGGGGAACTGCCAATGCGATCCAAGAGGAAGAGACCCCCCCCCCCACCATTCTCCCTCGGGAGAAACCATGTAGAAACAGGAGGGGAGGGGGAATCGAGTGTATTCACACAAACAAGAGCATTGTCCCATCCATTTTAGATCCCCTGACATCTGCGTTGGTCTATGCCGGACGGCCGTCTCCAATACGTCGTACGTCCTCGCATAGACCAACCAATAGGCGGTGCCAGACGCTTCTCAGACCAACACCTCTTTTCAGCAGGGGGGGGTTTTAACTCTTTTTAGAGCCGATCGGTGTTACATTATGAGTTGTCCGGGCGCAAATATAGTTGAACAATAGTAATCAATAAAAAAACGTTTTTTGGACCATAAAACGTATAAAAACGTTATGCGCTTCTTGCGCTTGGCTATAATAAAACGTTTAAAAACGCTTTGCGCATTCGATGAGTTAACATGGTGAATCGCATCTTGATGATGACCATCAAGATGTGATTCACCATGTTAATGCATTTTTTCAGACCTCCATTTCTAGGAAACACAGAATGGGGGGACTTTTTATTATTTCCACCTTATTTACACCTCTAAGGTATATTAATGACATAGTAAAATGTTGAAAATGAGTGGAATGCCCGCTATCAATACTGCAATGTAGAACACTACTCTTTTACAATTAAGCATTCATCAGACATTGTAAATCACTCTTAATCCAGAGTGATTTACAATAAGCAGGAACAAAAACATGGTAATACATCACATACGTAGAAATTGAAAGTGCTGCTTTAGTACTTAACCCTAGAACACTAAACATGGGTGATTTTCACCCGGACGATTATATTTGAGCAATTTTCATAATGTTGATGATGTCTGAGGTGGAGAAGTTCCCCCCTATGATTTTCTTTTTTTTGTGTGAAAAGTCATGATGAAATATTGAAGAAGAGTATTGAGATGTATTGCTGTACTTCAATATTATTTTGATGAGAAATATTTTTTCATGGAATATTTTACATTAGGTAAAATATACCCGTGTTTAGTGTTGGTGTAACACAAAATATGTTTAGTGTTCTAGGGTTAAAAAAGTATTGATTTTCAACAGTGTTGATTTTGTTGACTAAATTTAAGACGACTACCTTTTTTCATTGACGAAAACTAAATGGAAACGAAATGAAAACTAAGCTATGATGACTAAAACTAAGACTAAATATGTTGACAATTATGTCAACAAAGACTAAAATCTTAGGTAGGGACTCGTGGACAAGTGATCCAGTAGGCTATAAGTCATTTTACATTTGGTTTCATGCTGAAAATAGCAGATCTAAAACTAAAAATCTAAATCAAAATGTGCTGCCAAAAAACAACACTGCAATCAAAATCAATCCAAATCCATCAAGGCGCTCACCTTCCGCCGCTCGCTCTGGAAAGGATGGGCGATGGCGTGGAAACGCTCCACGCTGATTGCCACCAGCGTGAGCAGCTGGACCACGCTGCACAGCGCGTAGACCAACTGCTGCAGGGCGCACAGTGCCACAGGGGGCACCACTGAGGAGCCCTGGTGGTAGTAGGGATGGAGCTCGTTAATTTGTATTGATAACGAGTGCCTTATCGATCATCAGGCCTATCGAGCCGGTTTCTTATCGAGTCCACTATCGAGCATTTTATATTATGTTGTGGAAAGACGGGAGACAATAAATTCTGAACAGAACCAGCATCTTTTAATAGGGCCTTCAAATACAGTACTAAATACCTTTTACCAATAAAATAATATTAAAGGCAGTGTTAACTGGTTAATATGTGTACTGTCACTTTAAAACATAATTTCGTTTCCCCGGACAGCGCTGGTTGGCAGGTATCAATACACTTTTAGACCGACATGTTTGTGCCAGCGTGGATGATTACATTTATTTATTGATCGCCTCTTGCCATGATTGTTTGAACATGACATCATGGACCCCTATGCTACATAACAGGCTCGATAAGTCCAAATCTTATTGATACCGGGTACTCGATAAGGCCACAGCTTATTCATACCGGGTACTCCATAAGCCCCAAAGCTTATTGATACCGGGTCCTCGATAAGCCCCAAACTTATTGATACCGGGTACTCCATAAGCCCCAAAGCTTATTGATACCGGGTACTCGATAAGGCCACAGCTTATTGATACTGGGTACTCGATAAGCCCCAAAGCTTATTGATACCGGGTACTCCATAAGCCCCAAAGCTTATTGATACCGGGTACTCCATAAGCCCCAAAGCTTATTGATACCGGGTACTCCATAAGCCCCAAAGCTTATTGATACCGGGTACTCCATAAGCCCCAAAGCTTATTGATACCGGGTACTCCATAAGCCCCAAAGCTTATTGATACCGGGTCCTCGGTAAGCCCCAAAGCTTATTGATACCGGGTCCTCGGTAAGCCCCAAAGCTTATTGATACCGGGTCCTCGGTAAGCCCCAAAGCTTATTGATACCGGGTACTCCATAAGCCCCAAAGCTTATTGATACCGGGTACTCCATAAGCCCCAAAGCTTATTGATACCGGGTACTCCATAAGCCCCAAAGCTTATTGATACCGGGTACTCAATAAGCTTGTTATGGGATTTTATGGGGTGTTAGGAGCTCCATCCCTACCTGGTGGTCCCGGTAGCGGTCCGTTCCTCCGTAGCGCAGCAGGGAGTACAGCATCAGGGGCGTGTCCAGAGAGCACTTCAACAGGTCACCGGCGGCTAGGTTGACCAGCAACGCTACGTTGGACGTCCGCACGCTCCTGGTCCTGTAAGACAGTAAACGCTCCGTTCATCCATTCTGAAAATCATTGTTAACGGGATTGTGACATAAAAAAACGTTTTTGAATTTTTCTTACTTTTTTTAAGGTTTTCTAAGCTCAATTGCACTCACAAAAACCTGAACTTTCAACATGCATTAGTTTTTCGGTGTTCTGGGGTTTTCTGGCTCAAACAAGTGCTCCGATTGTCCTGCTGTTTGCGATGTCACAGCCTGCAGGCTGCAAATCATATATATGTCAATGGGATTTGCCAGCAGATGTCACTGTTTTCACTGTTTTCATTGCAGCTCAATTGTAATTGGTAGTTTCCCTGGTTGGACGTAGCGCGTGGAAGGAACACGTTATTCCGACCAGTTCCTTTCCCCTCGCGTTTCTTTAACGCTTGCGTTGTCGCGCCCCTCAGAGCCTTAGATATAGACAGAGTTATAGACAAACTGCGTTCACTTCATGGGGCTTCAGTCCAATGGCGGTTCTCCTACATAGACTTCTATTGAGAATAGGGGACAACCAACTGGGACAAGTCCTGGACCGGAAGTAGGCAGAAATGCATTGGACTCAGGCAACAGCTCAGCTTTAATGATCTTAAATCCCTTTATTTTATTAGATTGTTTTGTAGTAATAGTACAACATAAACATTGAAGAGATTAGTTGTTACTGTAACTGTATACTATTGTAAAACAGTTGTCTCAGTTCAGGCTGCATGAACAGCGCTCGAGTGCTCGGTTTTCTGGCCCCTCAATGTCGTAACTCTTCTATTAGATGGCTCTGCCTGTCAGTCACAATGTGGGACAGGGTCTCAATTTGACAGCAATGCCTGTCAGTCACAATGTGGTATAGGTTCTCAATTTTAACTCCGATGCATATCAGTCACAAAGTGGGACAGGGTCTCAATTTGAACACTGATGCCTGTCGGTCACAATGTGGGACAGGGTCTCAATTTGAACACAATTCCTTGTCAGTAACAATGTGGAACAGGGTCTCAATTTGAACACCGATTCCTTGTCAGTAACAATGTGGGACAGGGTCTCAATTTGAACACTGATGCCTGTCGGTCACAATGTGGGACAGGGTCTCAATTTGAACACTGATGCCTGTCAGTCACAATGTGGGACAGGGTCTCAATTTGAACACTGATGCCTGTCAGTCACAATGTGGGACAGACAGGGTCTCAATTTGAACACCGATGCCTGTCGGTCACAAAGTGGGACAGGGTCTCAATTTGAACACTGATGCCTGTCAGTCACAATGTGGGGCAGACAGGGTCTCAATTTGAACACCGATGCCTGTCGGTCACAAAGTGGGACAGGGTCTCAATTTGAACACCGATGCCTGTCAGTCACAATGTGGAACAGGGTCTCAATTTGAACACTGATTCCTTGTCAGTAACAATGTGGGACAGGGTCTCAATTTGAACACCGATGCCTGTCAGTCACAATGTGGGACAGGGTCTCAATTTGAACACTGATGCCTGTCAGTCACAATGTGGGACAGACGGGGTCTCAATTTGTGGGACACCTGAAAAGTCTTGTAAAAATGAGTGACTGTCTCAGACCACATCTGGTCGCCCTACCTGTAGAGCACCCAGAGCACCAGCAGGTTCCCGGGCAGACCCAGGGTCAAGGTCAGACTGAGGACCGTCACGTTGAACGCCAGGAAAATTGTCGCTGTGTGCGTGTCCGCCTCGCCGCTGTGTGCTGCCACAGCAGTTCCGTTCCAAGACGGATCCATGATGTCTGTCTCTCTCCCTCTCTCTCTCTCTCTCTCGGCCCTCCTCCCGCACACAGGGGCAGCGTGCGTTTACTGAGGAGCAGCAGCAGCACGTTGCTTTTCTAACCTCGTACGCGAGTTTCGATAAAATCGCGATTCGTCCCACATTAACATATATATACGTGAAAGATGCAGGAGCGCAAAGCACCGACGAGCCGGCCAGATGTATTATGGAGAACTGACCAGGAAGACTGGAAGCGACGATGGAGGGCTCGTCCGAGGACCACCTAGAGAAAATTGCGGAACGTCTCCATTGCTGGGATATGAAGTTGACTTCGTTCAGCTTCTTTGCGTGGAAGAACTCGTTGCATTCGCTCCGTCGACTCATCAAAGTGACCCTGCTGTGTCAGACTGGTTTTAACCCATTCATGACTGACACCAGATTCTACAAAATGTATTCTAAATCATGACAGTTTTCTGAAAAACCTACGTTTCAGTGGTTTTCAAACTATTTCATGTCAAGGACCCCAAAAGATATATGTAATTGGCCGCCGACCCCCATCTGAAAATGTTGTTCCAGGAACCCCCCAGAAGCAAAGATTTGAGTTTAAAAACATTCGCTCCGAAATAATATATTATATTCAAAGATTTGCGCCACATTTCATGATTTCATGATTGAACAAAAAATAGCAGACCTACAAGCTCGTAGCGCGGCACTCTGTGCCACGCTATGAGCTTGTAGATCTGCTATTTTAATAGCTAAAGTATAATATAACATAATGCTTAAAACACCAAAAGCGGTTCCCGCCCTGAATTGCTTAAGAAGGGCGAGCTGATCGTGTCCGCTCCGCTCCGCATGCACACACACACACACACACACACACACACACACACACACACACAACCACTTTAACTCACAGCGTGACTTCATTAGCTGTTAAGAGTGCCTGTGTGCCCACTAGGCTCGAGGATGTCTTATGTAAGTCGTGCTGATTGGGCAGAGAAACGGCTTGATTAGACCGTAATTGTAGCGACGTGTCGAGTGTCATTTAAGTGTGACCTTGCTTGGAGAGCCGAGGTCTTTTTTTGGCTCCCAAGGAGGATCCCAAATGTTGTAGAAAGTGTTCAATTTAAAGTGTTCAATTTAGAATGCAACATAACATAAGGAATACAGTCCATTATAATGCTATATGCCATGATTTATTTGATGGAAAACATCTATTGCTTTGTGTTAGAACAAAATAGACTATTTGCTTGTCTACAATGATGTAAATTCTCCATTCAATGCCAATGTTTGTGTTGTGTGACAAACATCTACACTATAGCTGAATGTAGGAATCACACTCGTGTGGAGTGAGGGGCGCTCTCATCATCATGCATCACATTCCATGCTCAGCCAATCAAATCATCACAAATGTTCATTCCGGCCAATCACGTTTGGCGTCTTTCTGCCCTCACTTTTACCCTCAGTATGTACTTTGCTCAGCCAATCAAATCATCGCTATGCCGTGATCAGCCAATCACAAGCACACAAACCCGGAAAGCTGGGCATAGCGCATCTCAAAAACTGCCCTCTCCAGTCCATGAACGCAGCATTTACTGCAAGTTGAAAGAAATGCAAGCACGGAAAGATGTAACACGGTCATTCCTCAACCGTTTCAGATGTGGGAAGGCTCGCCGGAACCGGGCCGGGGCCCCTGGGTGTGTTCCTGGGGTTCTGGATGTTCTGGGGACCCCCGCATGCACGCTAACTGTCATTTCTCATTTTTCAAAAAATAATACATTTAGCACAGTACAGTACAGTACGATACAGAGCACAGTACACTACGTAACTAACAATACACTTCACACAGGTGTGATTCTTTCTGATATTTTCACATTCTTGAGGGGCGCTAGCTCCTCCTCCTATCTCCACTAGCTAAAGAGTGCTGGGTTGCGCCCCGGAAATAGCTGATCTACAAGCTCTCAACGCGTCGTGCTGCGACGCATTGAGAGCTTGTAGATCTGCTATTTTCGCTATTTTTGTCCAAAAGTGCCCTCTCACGGGATTTCAACCCCTGCCCCTTTAACACTCTGCACTTCCCTGTGTGAACGACTGTATCCCCTGGTGAAGACTTAACCGCCGAAACGTTGGATTCGTGATGTCTTAACCTGCTGCTGCGTCCCTAAATACAATATTGTCCCTTTGGCTCTCAGCGTGTGTGTAAAGGGTCACCTTTTATTCAAGATTCCCTCTTCAGTTTATACTCCCTTGGGCCGTTTCATCATAATAAATATAGAAAACATCTAAGCATAATATACGCTTGTTTCTTAGCAGGAAAGGAAATAAAAAAGAAAATACATTTTCGTGAACGGAAATGCAAGCTTCCTTATACTCGTATTTCGGGAGGTGTAGTTCCAGACTCTATATATGCATTCGGAGATTGTAGAATAGTTGCCTGGCTACGCAAGACCAGAGCCTTAGATATAGACAGAGTTACGCTTACGCAAACTGCGTTCACTTCATGGGGCTTCAGTTTCAGTCCCTCCTACATAGACTTCTATTGAGCATCGGTACAACCAACTGGGACAAGTCCTGGACCGGAAGTAGGCAGAAATGCATTGGACTCAGGCCAACAGCCCAGCTTTAATGATCTTAAATCCCTTTATTTTAGATTGTTTTGTAGAAATAGTACAACATAAACATTAAAGAGACTTTAGTTGTTACTGTACAATACTTTAAAACTGTTGTCATGTTGCACACATGATTAAAATGGCTCTTATTTGCGCCGCCCTCGTTAAAAACTCCAGCTTGTCCCAGTTCAGGCTGCATGAACAGCGCTCGAGCGCTCGGTTTCTGCCCCCTCAATGTCGCAACTCTTCTATTAGATCGATCTGGTCAGACCTGCTGCGTCTGCCACGGTTGTCGCTGCTGAGGCCACTAGCTAGTGAGTGTCGCTAACGTTGCGTGGATCCGACCCGTCTTCCCCTCGGTGTCTCGTGGACACCAGAGGGTTCCAGGGCGCCGTGCGGGCCACACCCCTCTTGTCGTCCTTGGACAGCGGTGTCAGGTGACTCGCCAGGACGATGTCGCGGAACTCCTCGAAGGTCGCCGTGTGCTGCGACACGGCACGGAGCTTGGCGTCATTCTCGCGGGCGCGCCGCCGCTCGGCCTCCGCCGCCCAGCACAGCTCTCTCTCCAGAGCCCGGAAGTCGATCACGTCGTTGTTGTTGTCGCCGCCACCGCCGTTGTCGGAACCCTCCATGGCGTTACGGTGGTTAAGCCCTGCTGCCGCCGACACTGCGACGTTCGGTGAGTGACCGTCGAATCCTTTTCGAGGATCAAAACTGACGTCAGTCGTAACGGACAGGGCGAGCGTCTCAGGGTAGAACTGTACTTGTAAGTCTTTGAGAGTGCTTCTCGGCACTCAACACTCCTCCTTATATAGCCTGGCCGGGATCTGCTTATGTAGATCTGACCTCGTCAAACACTCCATATATGGCCAGCCAGACCTCGTCAAACCCTGTACACTCAAGCCACGCTCCCTATATGGCCAGTACATAATTCATTCCATAATATGTTGATCTGACCCCCATGCCAAAGCACCAGCGCTCGCCCAGCAGTCTGCCGTCACCCAGGCGGATGCGTGCACGCGACCTCAGGGCATCTTACCTGTATCAGAGAGATGACGTCTCACGTCATCATTTGGATGACGTAAACTAGAGGCGATGCGAGATGCCCGAGGCGAAGACAACCTTCTGCGCCCGGGGAAGGGAGGGTTCCTGGTGCAAAAACAACAGGTACTGTCGGTGTGTGGTGGGGCCGTGGGGGTGTGTGAGTGTGACATCGTCTGGCAAGCAGCACATTAACTTACAACGGACTATATTATTAAAAACTCTGGATTATTTTACCTTTGTCAATTTTACTGTGTCAATCTCCCTCGTGTTCTTTTTCTCCCCCTGGACATTTCCTCTTCCTCAAAAAACGCTAAATTCTTCCACTACACTGCTCATTACGGAACCGTAGACGAGTAGTAGTGATGCGCCAGTGACATATATTGAGCAGCAGCATTCTGTAAACAATTTTGCGGGTTTCTCTCTGCAGTAGTAGCTTGTCGTCATGTTCTGGCTATTAGTGTTGCCGCCTGCCGGTGCACGGAATCTTGCGCCGACATTCATGCAGGGTTGTGCATTTTCAATGCAAAACTCCTTTTCGTCCCGAAAAACTCCCGATAAAGAATAATTACCGTCCCAAATACATAGTTTAAATTAAGGCCCCGGGATGTCGGGACGCCGTTAATCTCGAGCCACCTGCTGCCACCCTTAGTGCTCCATATATGGAGCTGACATTCCATATGTTGAGATGGCCTCATCAAACCGTGCTGGATGAAAAGTCTGGAGCCTTGTTTTAAAGGACCTATAACGTAAAATTCAACTTTTTCAATTTATTTTGTGTTTTTGGGGTATTTTGTGTTTTCTATCCCCACAAATAACCAATTTTGAACAATCAGGCTTTCATAAAATATAGGTGCTTTAATGGAAATTGATTTCAGGAACAGCTCAACTGATTTTGTCCTCATCGTGATGTCATCACCATACTTTGTATAATTCACAGATAGAGTATGTGACTGCTCTCTTAACCATAATAGATAAAAACGCACACATCTCAACAAACGCACACATGTTTCATGTGCTGGCCATGAGGGCATGCAGGTCTTAGTGGTTTATATTGAGGGACATCCTTATCAGCAACCCCGCTGTGTGAGTAAGGCCTGTTTAAAGGACATTTTAACCTCCCTCAGTCCTTTGTCTGACTCTACTTTTAAGCTTATAGATTAGTTCAACCCATGACATTACTGCCTTACAATAATTAGACATTCAAAGGATAACTTGAGTAGTTGAGTAGACTTTTAGTAGACATTCATGAGCACTCTGCTGGCTCTTTTCAAGGTTCAAGGTTGTCTTTATTTGTCTCCCTTGGGAGAAATTTGTCTTGGAGACAGAGTCACAGCTGCATACAAATAACAGACACGTTCACATACGAAAAGGAAAAAACACCATGAAACACCCATTTACACAAAAACACATTCCCTTGATAAAGTGCAACTATAGTCAAAAAAGTGCTTTTGGCAAACCCTCAAACTCTGAGTCATTAAAGTGCATTCGGCAATCTCTGATTGAGCATTTTGATTGACAGGGGAACAAAAGTGTTTAAATCTATTATACACACACCGTGGAGTTCTATACCTCCTACCGGATGGCATTAGCTCGTACTCTCGGTACAATACATGCAAGGGGTTGATATGTATAAAATATACACTTTCACTCCACCTTAACTATCTTTCCTTGGAAACAAGAGACAACTCAGTCAACAACTCAAAAGTACTCTCTCTGGTGGAAAACCAGAGGGAAAAAGACTTGGAATGAATGTTCACACGGACCACAAAGGTAATGCAATGATCTTTAGTGAAAGTCTTCGGTTCTTACAAAGTATGTTACACATGAAATATGTGACAAGAATGATGAAATATGGTAGGAGAGAGAATTCTCCGTACCGCAAGAGTTTCTGAACACTGTTACATCATTTTACAATCATATATATACAATTCAACATGTCATCGTTTATCAGAATGCAGTGTCACTTCTCCATAGGTCGAACAGCGTGATTAGAGTCAGGCGTCATCAGACGCCAAACAACAGATCATGTTTTTGACTGGTAATCATGTTCCATGATTACGGATTCTGTTGTTGACGGTTTATCTCATGGGGTGAGAGTGTCATTTAGGTCAGGTTGTTTCTTCCAGTTTGAATCAATCTGGAGTGGGTGACAGCTGATAATAGAATGAATGAACATGCAAAAATAGAAATGTCCCTACTAGGTGACAGGGTAATTCTGTACACCAGAGCGAGGACATTTTTTAACATTACATTAATATGTGAACATAAAATATGAAGAGAAATATCTATCAACTTCCCCATCTGATCACAGATTAGACCATGTTAAAAATCAACACAAATAGATCTTTTTTTTTCTTCTTTTCAACTAGGAGGCTCCTTCTCAGTTTTACCCCCTAGCGTCATCTGTATGCTGGGTTTTGTAAATGATCTAAAAGTGACCAGTGGGCAGGCACAAAATTACTTCAATACAAATCATAATAATGGCAAAAAATAATAATTATCATGATTAATAACTTCAATTAACTTCAATTTACTTCAAGGACTGTATATCTACATAAGAGTGAACAAAATAGGCAAATGTATCATAAGTGATGAGGCAGAAAACACTCATTCACAAACCCTCCTTCAGAAGCCACCATAATCATTTATACCGGGACCTGTGTGTGAGTCAGAGAGCGGCAGGCCTCTCTGTCACATTGACCAACCTGTCTGGTTTGCATGTGTCTTTCCGTAGAATGTTTCCATTTCTCCTCATTCTCCTCATTTCTCCTCTTTCTCCTCTTTCCTGAGGTTTTTATCCATTTCTCATGTGTTTCCTTCATTCTGTTGTTATCTGGGGAATCTTTTAAGATCAGATCATACCTGCAGCTAGTCCCCCATCTGGCTCATTATAGCATGGATTTAATCATTGTTTTTGGTTGGAGTTCGCTTCGGTTTCCATACTATCAGAGTTATATGTAACTTTTAACCTCTGGACCAGCACTTCAGGGGTAGCAGAGGCTCGCTCATGGCTTCTCTGGGCGCAACCCGGGAGCCCTCTGCTGTTCAGACAATTGTGTGGAGCCAAAGACACTTTGCACAAAAATAATCTAATGATAAAGATGAGTCTAAATCTAATGGTTATAGCACAATGATTATGGTAGATACTTTGGGACAACACATGAAAGAAATGTCACTTTTATCATCAGATATGACACATTATACCCACCTGTTCCTCGTGACAGATGAATGATAGTCAATTGGTTCTGTGATGGAGCTTGTCTGATAATGTCATCAGCTTCCCTCCCTTTTTTTTTTTCTTAGGTTGAAGGGAAAATAAAGCAAAAACAGAGAAACAAAAGAACATGATTAGTTATGAGAAATGTGAACATTCTTTTTTTTTTTTTTTTTTTTAGTTCGACACAGACGGAGTGGTGGTTGAGCTGACCCAACTCAAAGCAATTCAAAAACAAATCCATTACCTGTTTGTCCCTGAGCGTGTCAACGGTGGCCACACGTTCCACTGGCCATTTAAAAAAAAGCACCTGCCGCTCAACAAAATTGCACCAACAGTGCAAAAAGAATGGACTCACGTCCACGGCTCCACCCTAGGGTATGTGGATGGAGGGTGGCGGGTTAACCTGACCCTTGCCCCCTCCTCCCATACCCTAGCAAGTGGAAAGTTTAATACCTTTCTCCAGGCAAAAACCCATTGCATCAATTTCCAGAAGGCCCTTGCCCTGGAATTCCGGAATAAATGATCCCAGTTAGGGCTAGCAGACAAGGAGAGGCCCACCATTCAAAAGAATGCACTATTTGACACAAGCAAATTCAATGTACTGTACCAAGACCAGTACTTTGTACTTGGACTGCTGGATGAGGCAATGAAAGAAGTGTCGACCCCAGCCGGGATCAGAGTGATGCTCACTCTGACCCGGCTGGGCGACAAAAACCCCTTCCCATTTGTTGTCCAGGACCTCCTATTCCCCAATCTTCTGTCTACAGTGACTGCCCTGTCTGTGCATGCGGCAGTGACAATAAAGTCACAGGATGGCAAGGTGGACCTCATGTGGTCGAGGTACGGGCTGCACAGGGTCATTGGCAGCCAAAGCAAGGTGTACACAGCGTACACCTTGCATGAGGCTGCCAATGCCCAAACCCCTCTTGACCACCATGGGCTAGCAGGAGTATCAGGGAGCTTATCGGGGGTATTCAGGCCGATTGATGTCGTTGGGGTACAGTTGAACTTCATTCAACTGTATTGTGATGGGCCCCACCGACATCAGTCGCCTTTCTACAGGCACCCGATAAGTTCCCTGATACTCTCCATGGGGCTTGTGAAGGTGGAGGTGGCCCGGGCGATGCACAGGAGGGCCCTTGCATACTTGAGCCACTTCCAGGACCTTTGCGGGAAGATGGGTGTCCTCTTGGGCGCGAGGCTGGAGGGCGTTGTGCGACTCGAAACGTATTGTTCCGAACCAGTTTCAATAGCCCCGCAGGATGTCATAGATCTAAGCCAGCTGAAGGCCCTTCTGGCGGAACACCCCCTCCTCCTTCCAGTGGGGAAAGCTGCTGACAAGGGTCTGTCCCCACAGGTCCGTGACGTGGGGACACACCTTTGCCAGCAGCTACAAACCCTGCTGGAATCGAGGAAGGAGCTTGGGGGGTTTGATGCCGCCTGGGGGGCCTTCCAGGCGGAATTGGCCCTGGAGGAACTTTTCCACGGACAGCCCAGGGAGAATGCGGACCACTTCTACAGCATCTCCCTGGGGTGCTCCTCTGTGGCGGCGAGGAGCCTCACCAGAGAAATTGGGTTCATGGCGCTGGCCCCGTTAACATCGGCCTGTGCGGGGGAGCTCCCCCCACCCATGCGATTCTGTAACCCTGGCACCAAGGACATGATCCTGAGGATTTGGCGGCTGGTAGACAGCGTCAAAGCCCAGGATCATGTCCTTGGTGCAGAGCTCGTCACAGTCCTGCTGGAAGACGTTTACAGCGGGAGCGGCACCGGCCAGGATAGGCCATATGAGATTGAGGCCCTCAAGAACCCCAAAACAAGGCATGCAAAGAAGGATGTCAAGGAGTCCATCACCTACCAAGCCCTGGCGAAGGAGGTTCTCCAACACAAGAAACACTTCCGTTTTGTGTTGGGGAACACCTTCGCCAGGGCTTGTGACATCCTCATCCAACATCAAAAGGACCCAGAGGCTGTTCTGACCGCTGGGTTGAGGGAGGTCAGGCTGGTCTGGTTCCCGAAGATAAAGTACTGGGGCAGGAACAACCGATATGACGCGTTCTGGGACGCACCAGATATGGTTGTCCTGCACCAGTCGGGGACCAGGCCAGCGGTCGAGGTGACCAGGGTGACCTCCCTCACCACGGAGGTCATTGACAACCTGCTCAAGAGGTCGATTGTTTTTGAGTCCAAGGTGTCCCTCTACCGGGAGAGAGGGATGCCTTGGATGGCGCAAGTCTTGAACAGAATGCCTCCCCAGCACATCATGAATACAGAGCCCATCGCCCATGAGAGGCTGGTAAACACCTTGACAGTGGTGGCATGTTCCGGCATAGCGATGAACCAGGGGTTCATCGACTATGCCGAGGTGCGGAAACTGATGATGGACCGCATACTATGCACAGTTCAAACCCTCCAGAGCTACAAGATCCTCAGCCGGTTCACCCAAAGGGTGATTAAGGAGTACACCCTCTACTCCCTGGCTGAGGACATCCATTTCAAACTCCAGAAACAAGAAGAAGGAGGAGGAGGTGGTTCAGCAAGAGGTCAGGGACATTGAAGGGGCAGATGCCATTGGGGTTGAGGTGGATGACCCACAGCTACTCAACCCCAATGAGCAGGTCCTTAATCTCAGAGACCGGCCATTCATGTTGCCAAGTGGCTCCAAAAAACGTTGGATGGAGGAAGAGGAAGCGCTCATACCCCTTGTGGGACATGTAGGAATTGCCTACAACGTATATAAAAAACGTTGCCACAAAAGGCTAATGTCCGTAAGGACATTCAGGGCATTTAAAACAAGGAGGAACGCCCTGCTGGCACAGGCTGGAAGGCAGCCCCTGGAGTAATTTCTGTCTGTCTGTCTGTCTGTCTGTCTGTCTGTGTGTTTCTATGTGGTGTAAATTGGGGGAAAAAACGTGGGATAAAAAAAAAATATGTCTGTCTGTCTGTCTGTCTGTCTGTGTGTGTGTTTACGTGTCTGTCTGTCTGTGTGTTTCTATGTGGTGTAAATTAGGGAAAAAAACGTGGGATAAAAAAAAAAATGTCTGTCTGTCTGTCTGTCTGTGTGTGTGTTTACGTGTCTGTCTGACTGTCTGTCTGTCTGTGTGTGTGTTTACGTGTTTTTTTTCGAAGATGGGAGAGGGTATAAGATGGAATGTGTACATGCCGTATTATCCTGTCGTGTTGTGTCATCTCCTGGGTTGGGGTTTTCAGGCTTAGCAGTTTCGAGGGCCAGGCTGGTGGTGTCACACCACAAGATGTGTCCTTTCCCCGATGTGCAGGGATTTCCAGGTGGGGTTGGCAAAAAGAAAGAAAATAAAAACAAAACAGCCCAGGGCCACATTATCTGAAACTCTTAAGTATTGACAGGCATGGTTTGAGACAAATCCGTAGGAAATCCCTTTGTAGCCATTCGTGTCAATAAAGTTTCCAATATAATGTAACTCTATGCCTTATTGTCAGTGTCTTTAAACGGCGGCGGAGACTTTTTTACTTGTCTCACTGGGATCCAGCGGTCTTTTCCAAAAACTTTGAGTACATGTGAGTGTACTAGTGTCACCTGATAGGGACCTTCCCACAAAGCCTTCCCCCACGGTTGATGGCCTCCCTTGGTTCGAATAGTTGGCTTGAGTAGGACGTAATCCCCCGGGATGATGTCGTGTGGTCGCTCGACAGAGTCTGCATACACTGGCACAGGTTTCGGTGCTGCTTCTCTGATAGTGGGAGCAAGGGGTTTTGAGGACAGAAACCTTTTCATTTCCTGTGCGATGTTATTCATTGGGTCTGGGAACTCCTGGTCTAACTGGTGTCTGGAGAATGGACTTAGAGAGGGGACTATGTATGGTCGCCCAAAAAGGATCTCATAAGGTGATAGACCATTCTTAGAGGGAGTTACACGCATAATGAGCTTAGCTAAAGGTACACACTGGGGCCATGGCATATTAGTAGAAGCAGAGATCTTCATAATTCTGGCTTTAATAATTCTGTTGGCGTTCTCTATCAATCCATTAGCCTGGGGATTGTAAGCTGCATGTGGCTTCTGAGTAATCTGTAGTGATTTGCAAATATGTGTTATTGTGGTGTTTAAAAAATGGGCTCCTCTATCACAGTATAAAGTCTGGGGTATGCCATGGTAACAGATAATGCGGTCAATAAGGACTCTCGCTACAGTAGATGCGTTATTTTTAACACAAGGGACTGATTCTATCCATCTACTATATGGGCCAATCATGTTCAAGAGGTATTGAAAGTTCTGGACTTTCGGCAAAGGACCCACAAAGTCCATCTCAAGAGTTTGAAATGGCCTTGTAGGACAAGGAAATCTTCCAGGGGAGATTTTCACCCCCCCCCCTGAGGATTATATTGACGGCAAATCAAACATTGATTGCAAAAGTTGCGAAGAAATGGTGTGATACCTGGTGCTTTGAAGTAACGAGATATGATACTTCTCATAGGTACCGCTGAAAGGTGACCAGGTCCATGCGTCAGAAGAGTGACGGGATGGAATAGATTCTTCAGAAGATATGGTAAACAGGGACGATCTGACGCCCTCCTGTATCCTTCTTTGTCGAATGCACACCCTAGCCGGACCCAGAGAAGCTGTTCTTTTTCTGGAGCATTCTGCTGGGCCCGCAAGAGGACGTCTCGATCTAGAGATTCGACAGTAGGTGGTGCAAGAATGGTCAAAGTTAGAGCATGAGACATGATATTCACAGGATGTTTAGAAATATCTTTGGCTGTAAGGTCAGCAAAATCATTGCCTACTGAAATGGGGTCCTTGCCAGCAGTGTGTGCTGCACACTTACATACGGCAAGATGTAAGGGAAGCATGACAGCCTCTAATAGAGCCGCAATTAGTGTATAGTGTGCAATCTTGGCCCCCGTAGTGGTAGTAAAATGTCTTCGTCTCCACTGAGCAGCAAAGACATGTAATGTATTGAACGCATACTGACTGTCTGTCCAAATGGTGACACTGCGATCCTTGGCCAGGATGCAGGCCCGCGTTAAGGCGACCAATTCCGCTGACTGTGAAGAGTGGTCAGAGGACAGAGCCTTGGCCTCTATGACCTCTGTGGCGGAGACCACTGAGTACCCCGCCTGCCGCTTTCCTAGAGAGTCAAGAGAGCAGGAGCCGTCAACAAAATATGTGAGCTCACAGTCAGTGATAGGTTCACTTTTCAAGTCTGGCCTAGGCAGTGTGTTCTGGGCTACGTTAGTTAAACACTCACATACATGTCTGCTACCTTCACAGGGTAAAGGCATTAAGGTGGCAGGGTTGATTGATGTACATCGTTCAAGGGTGATGTGCGGTGAGCTGAGTAAAATAGCCATGCATGCCAAATGCCTGGCCGGTGACATGAAGCTAAGTTTCTGTTCTAATAGTAGCAGAGAGACAGCATGCGTGACAAGCAAGGTGGTCTCATGATATAGTAATAGAGAGGAAGAACTCTTTACAGCCATGGAGGCTGCAATAACATGACGGATACAAACCGGCATGGCTGCAGCCACAGGGTCAAGTCTAGCAGAATAGTAGGCGACAGGCCGTTGGGATGTGCCTAGTTTCTGTAAGACAACAGAGGACATGTAAGATGCATTGTCACACACACGACAGTCCACTGTTTGTACAAAGGGTTTACCATAATCTGGGAAGGCCAGACATGGTGCAGATGACAATTCCTTTTTCAGATCCGTAAATTGTAACTCAGCATCAGGTGTCCAAGTGAGTTTGACCAGCGGGGACATAGGACTGTCATAAATTAGTTTCACTAAATTGCATGTTTTCATAGCATAGTGTGGTATGTACTGCCTACAGTAATTAGTCATACCTAGGAATGACATCATATGTCGTTTAGTAATAGGTTTGGGTGTCTGAAGAATAGCAGCCTGTCTGTCGTTATTCAGTGCTCGGCCTTCAGCTGAGATAGTATGTCCTAAATAAACAACCGTTGGCTGCCACAACTGTGCCTTAGATGGGTTAACTTTACAACCAGCTGCTGCAAGAGCATTAAAAGGCATTTAATAATGCCACTGTATCAGTCTTACAACTAGATAAATCATCACTAGCCACCAGGAGGTCATCGATGTAGGTTGTGATCTGTGACCCACACGGGGGTGTAAACTGTTGAATACATGCTGAAATAGCCTGAGAGAAAATGGTCGGAGATCAGGAAAATCCCTGGGGAATTCTGTCAAATGCCCATTTCTTACCGGCATATGTGAAACCAAACCATCCCCTAGACTCAGGGTGTAATTTAATACTCCAGAATGCATTAGCCAGGTCACAGACAGAAAATATCTTTGCAGTAGGGCTAAGGTCATTCAATAGTGTGGAAGGGTCCGGTACACAGACCGCACGTTTCAATACAGCATTGTTAACTTTTCTGAGGTCTAATGTCATATGAAGTACCTGATGATTTAAGAATGGGTAAAACCGGTGAATTAGAAAATGCATCTGGGCATGGAACAATGACGCCAGATTGGCTTAATTGATCTATGATTGGCTTAAGGCCAATCTCTGCCTTTGGATGTAACCTATACTGTCTAGTAACTGGAAAAGATAACAAATTGGGCATAGGCTGTATTTGAACCGGGAGAATATCTTTCATTAACCCCACGTCTGCCGGTCCCGTGGACCAAAGTGAGGCAGGTAGGCTACTCAGCTCTGGAAGGGCCCTAACATCAGGTTCTACAGCTAGGATCAGGTCAGTAATGGGAGACAGAAATGGAGGAGGTCAGTCCTCATAGTGTTTATATATCGCTGCGGGTACCAGTGGCCAGCCGGACAATGGTATGCGGTATACCTGCATTTCTTCGTCTAGCTCCACCCCTATCATATGGTCATAGGTACGGAATCTGCCCGTCCGGACAGACCTTTGTGCCAGCTCAGCGACATCATCCCATGTCGCGTCGCGGTCTCTCACGATTGCCACATGGGGGACCTGGTCCATACGGTGGTACTTTTTCTGGAGCTCTGTCAACTGTACAGTAATAAAGGCAGCATTGCAGAGTGGTGACCAATACATATGCAACAGGTGAATCATTTGTTGAGTAGTTAATGAGTGGAATAAGTCTTCCTCATATGCTACGTTGCCTGCACTGTCATGATAAAGGTACCTCAATATGACCTGTAGGTGGGACGGACTTTTGTAGATTCGTCTAGTCAGGTGGCAAATAGTGATGCAACGTTTTAACCAGCTCTCTCGGGGTATATGGAGCTATAGAGCTTTCTAGGTCCATTGAGTAATAGTGTTTGGACATTACCTGGTCATGATCCAGTACTAGGATCCCTGCTCCGTGAGCTGATCGTCTGACTGGAGACATACCATCTGGAAAGCTAACAAGATCAATACCCAGAGCCGTTAATCCATCCCTACCCAGTAAGTTACAGGGGCATGTAGGATGAATGATAAACTGAATAGAAGTTTGCTGTTTGGTGTCAGGATCATACAATACCAATGCTTCAGTGAGTGGTTTTGTTTCTGACAGACCAGATGCGGTTTTAATCGTCATGGTGTCCTTAGAGAGGGGGAACTCTCTCAAGGGAACATTCAATACAGAGCGGCATGCCCCTGAGTCACATAAAAATGTTGTTTGTACATTATGAACCCAGAGATTAATTAAGGGGCGTCGGGTGTAACCCGCCTGCATCTGTAAAATCTGTTCCATGTCAAAAATGTCATGTTGGTCATCATTCACAATCAGAGTGGTGGGGTCATCAGTCACAGTCAATTCTGCAGCCCAGGGGATGTCTAGAGTCGGGGGTGGGGGGGGGGGGAACCCTTCATCTAGTCATGCCTGACTGTTCGACCCTGAATCTTGGGGCTTCCCCATCTTTTTCGGAAGGTAGGCCAGCGGTTGAACAATTTCCTGGGGGCATTTAAAAATGGAGTGGCCTGTCTCCCCACAATTCCAACAGATGGTCTTAGTCCAATCTTTAGGTGGATGGGCAGAGCGCCATGTGGGTTTCTGAGTGTGAGATGTTTTTGTATTACCGTGCCTGTTTTGATGATGTCCCCTGGAATCCTGGGTCGACTGTCTGCCCGGCTCGGTCCCCTCTGACTTTTCCTGGTAGCCTGGTTTTATGAAAGAGACGTGTCCCTCCTCCGTAAGAACTGCCTGTATCTTAGCCAATGGTTTGGGTGCAGCTATGGTGTCTGTATAATAAGTTGCAAGTGTGGTAATTTCATCCGTCGTTTTATTTTTCCATAGAGGATCGTGCATCGTTATTGCCTGCTTTAGAAATGGCCGTATAGCTTCTAACACCAGGTGATTTAGTAGCTGTTGGTAGCCTTGTTGTTCTTTCGCCATGCCAGAGTGGCGGTCGAATTGTATACGGAAATTGTTAATAAATTCCGCTACATTCTCGTCTTCCTTTTGTTTAATGCCTGTGAGGACAGAGAGGTCAATCTTAGCTCTCATTAGAGTTCTGGTGTTTTTGATCATCAGTTTTAGAGCGTCTTCGTGTAGATCATTACGAACTTTGCCCTGTGCGTTATCTTGGGGTGGGTCCTTGTAGTAGTGGAATCCCATCCCGTTATGATCTGTGATAATTGCGTCTTGTGAGATTGTGTGAGCCAAAAGTGTGGGGCAGCTGGCCTGGATCAATTATCTGACTTCTCTGGTATTCAAAAGTAGTTCTGCCACTTCTGCTCTCCAGGCCTGTGGGTCTGATCTAATATCGGGTAAAGATAATGCAGTACTAGCAAAGTCGGCGGTGTACCATTTACGGTATGCATAGGCCGTCCCCCCATTGTGCGGGAAGCCCACAAGAGGGGCCACTAGGTTATCTATCGGTGGTGGTATGTGATGTGGTTGTTTATCCTTAGCTGTGTTTTTAATATGTTTAGGCTTAGCTACTCTGTGCAGTTGTGGTCTGGGTAGGGTGACCAGATGTCCCGCTTTGTGCGGGATTGTCCCGCATTTCAGCGACTTTTCATGCGTCCCGCAAATTGAGACGTTGTCCCGCTTTGAGCGCATTCTGATTGACAGGCTCCAGTTTTTCATATGTGCGCTTAAAATCTTGCTTTTATCAACTGGCTGTGAGCAGCGTAGGCTGTCACCACAGAGTGTGTGACACAGGGGGAGGGGGCGGGCTGTGTGTGTGTGTGTGTGTGTAGGAATGGTTGTCAATCAAACAGCCGGTCACAGCGTGGGGTGAACGCCCACCCCAAAAAAAAACACCGCACAACGAAACAGCAGCGGAATTAGCGAAACGAGAAACAACAAGAAACATGGAGGAGGATAATAGGGAAGAAACAAAGACCGCGAAGAAAAGGAAATGCTGCTATAACAAAGATTGGGAAACTATTTACCCGTGGGTCAAGCCAGTGAAAGGGGATTCTGATAGAGTCTTCTGTGATGTCTGTAAAAGTAGTTTCGCAGTGACACACGGAGGTGAATATGACGTGAAGCGACACAGACAATGCGAGACTCACAAGCAGCGCGTTGCTCAAAAAGCGACTTCAATGTGCATGGACACGTTTGTTTTAAAACCAAAGCAAGATTCAAACGCAGATAAGGTAACAGCAGCTGAAATAACCAGTGTTTACCACACAGTGCAACACGCCCAGTCATACCGATCTGAAGACTGTGGCAATAAGCTGGCATCAGTCATGTTTTCAGACAGTGATATCGCAAAGAAAATGTCATGTGGCCGTACTAAGGCAGCATCCATAGTTACAGATGTGCTTGCACCTGCCAGCATAGAGAATATCTTGAGAGAGCTAAAAACACCAGTGGTTCATGAACTCCCATGTGACAAAACTGCCCACACTCCATTCTTTTCAGTTGCTTCAGATGCTTCTAATCATGGCACAACAAAGCTCTTCCCATTGTCACTGAGATATTGGACACCAGAGCTGGGTTTGAAAAGCAAGATACTTGACTTTTATGAGGATAGTGATGAGACATCTGCTACCATACACCGCCAGATTACAAGCAAGTTAGAAGAAAATGGCCTGCAACTGGACATGATTTCAGCATACAGTGCTGATAATGCTAGTGTAAACTATGGGAAAAATAATTCAGTGTTCCAGAAGCTAAAGTTAGACAACAGTGGCATCATCAAGGCAAATTGCATGGCTCACATAGTACACAACTGTGCAAAGCATGCTGCAGACAGGCTGAATATTGACATTGACTCTGTAGTGAACAAAATATTTAGTCACTTTTCAGTATCTGCACACCGTACAGAAGCATTGAAAGCAGTGTTTGCCTTTGTGGAGGAGGAGTATCATGCTGTAGGGAGAAACGTGCCCACAAGATGGTTGAGTCTGTGGCCTGCTGTCAACAGGCTACATGTCAGCTGGGCAGCTATCAAGAGCTACTTCTTGTCACTGGGAGAGAATCAGTGCCCAAAAGCACTGTGGCAGCTGCTTAAAAAGGATGAGCATGGTGAAGGAGAACCCCTTGAGCTACAGGTCTACCTGGCCTTCCTCGATAAGGTGTTGAAGATCTTCCATGAAGTTGTTCTGCAGTTGGAGGGACAGAATGGGACCGTCTGTGAGCTATATGACATAATGTTCACTCTCAAGACAAAGATCCAACAACGAGAAATTGATTCCCACTTTGGAATGGAGGCTGGTGCTCTACTCAAAAAGTTTACAGACCAAGAGGCAGCAACAATCAGCAATGATCTTTCCAACTTCTACAATGTTGCACTCAACTACCTGGAAAAGTGGTATGACTTCACAGACAACAATTACCAGAAGAATGTTGCATGCTTGGCAATGAAGAGCAGGTTCACATTCTCCCAGCTCAGTGAGGTGGTGGAGGCTCTACAGATCAGAGGAAAACTGGACATGGATGAACTGTATGATGAGTACTGTGTGACTCTGCCACGCCAGCAGGGGGTTGTGGAGATTAAAGCTCATGTTCTGGAGAAGTGGTCCATGTTGCTTAAAGGCACACAAACACCAAATCTGACTGCTGTTGCATCCTTCCTGTTCAGCATCCCCATTACCAATGCTCCAGTAGAGAGAGTGTTTTCCCTCATGAATGCTGCATGGAGTGACCAGAGGAACCGTTGCTCTGTGGAACTCATCAAGAGTGAAATCCAAGTCAAGACCAACTTTGAATACAGTTGTAAGGACTTCTACAGCTATGCACTCAAGCAAAAGGGCTTATTGGAAGCAGCACGCTCAAGCAGAAAGTATAAACCCAAGAAGAACATCTAAGGTAAGATAAACATTGTTTAAATAGAATAGTTTATTGTGGGCTCTGGCCTGGGCCTGTCTGGTTTTAGATTTTAATTTTGTGCTGCTATTCTTGTGTTTCACTCACTGCCAGGTGCTTTCTATGGTGCTGGATGTGCATTACCTGTGTGGACAGACCTGCCTATAGTTGCTGCTGTGATGGAGAAAACGGAGAGACTTTCTATGGTGCTGATGTGAATGGACAGACCTGCTGCCTATAGTTGCTGCTGTGATGGAGAAAACAGAGAGACTTTCTATGGTGCTGATGTGAATGGACAGACCTGCCTATAGTTGCTGCTGTGATGCAGAAAACTGAGAGACTTAAGTTTACAAGTTTACAATTTAATTTATTATAAGTTGCCTCCAAATTTACAATGCCGACCAATTTTGATTATATTTCTAGTTTTATTTATTTTATCCATTGTCAGGCCTGTAGTGCCTGTATAATTTCAAAAGTGCAGTAGAGCCCCTTTGTTGGTTGGTTCATGGTCCAGTTATATTGTCCAGTTGTATTGTTTGCAGGTTGTATTGTCCAGTAAATAGTTAAAGGTAGAGTAAGTGATTTCACTCAAAAAACCTTAGGTTTCGTTTTTGGCTGTGGGACCTAAGCCTTCGTCCAATCAGGATAGAGAGTCAAAAACTAAACCTAAGGTTTTTTGACCCCCAGGGGTTAAATGGGGACAGGGAGGAACTCCTTATATGGTCAGCACACTCTATAGTAGAGAGGATTATCACAACAAAACAAAAAAATAAGTGATATTTGAATTAAGTGAAATCACTTACTCTACCTTTAATTGAAATGCATTTCTGTTGAGTTTCTTTTATTTGCATAATGCATAGTAGTTCCTTCTATTATAGTTATCATCATAGTCCTATTATGCACTACTGAATGAAACAGATGGCAAAGCATAGTGATGCTACAGTATGTGACGGCCGGGGAAAAATAGAAATGTCTAATTGAGGAATAGAAATGTAATTTTAGTTTTCATGTTAACAATATTCACGCGTGTGACAAAAACCCAGCGTGTGTCCCACATTGTCCCACACAAACACACTCTTTGTCCCACATCTGGTGAGATGGGATCTGGTCACCCTAGGTCTGGGTGAGTTGTGTTTCTGTTGCTTGCATGTTTTCTTACCCTCCCTATGCGGTGTGCTTTTGTGCTTAGGAGACTCCGGCCTTGGGCATGGGCATACAGTCGACCCTGGCTCCTTGGTTGGGACCTGTGAGGTGGATGAAACAAAATGGGCGTTATTATCATCTGAGTCAACCTCTTCTGACTGATCAGTGTCATACTCCGAGTCCTCATAATTTTTTTCATCATCATCATCATCATCATCTGTGTTACTGAAACACCTAGAAGTCTGTGTGCCTACCGGGGCTGAGGGTGCTTGCCTTCGCTTACTATTTGAAGTCAGGATTTCATCACACGCTGGAAATTTATTCCCTGCTTTGGAAACAAAATGAGAGTTAGTCGTTTTGTCTTTCGGAGGTGTTGAGTATGAAGTCAACTCTTTTTGTTGTCGGCTAATTACCGACTCTGTCCGCAGCTGTCTTGCGGAACTGTCTTAGAGATAGTACCCCTAACCGTTCGATTTCTTTATCAGCTGCTTTTGTTCCTTTCTTCTTTTGAATTGAATCAATTTGCTTTCGTAATGCGGTTGAAAGTTCTGCCAAATCAAGCGATTTCAATGAGTCATCATATCCGAATTCAGACCTCCAGAGTGGGAGAAAGGGGGCCACTGTCGGACATTTGGTAACAGCTAGTTTTAGGTCCGGGTCAGTCATTTGAGCAGTCAATGTTGCTATAATGCTGGATTCAAATGATTTTGTGGTTACCTCCGTTCTCTTATGAGATGATTTATATTTCGGTGTTAACAGTGGTTGTCTTTCATTTCTTTCCTGCTTATTCTGCCTTTTGTTTGAGTTTCCCATTCTAAAATTGCAAAGTGATTTGTTTTAGGGGAGAAATACGACAGTTGGACAGGGGAGGTCAGTGTTATACTGCTCAGATTTTAGTGTTCTCTTCTTCAGAGATTGGAATGTTTAGAGATAAGACAGGAATGTGACTGACCTTGGCCTACTTACACACTGACTCTTCTGTTTTACAGAGGGAGAGAGAGAGAGAACTGTTATTTACTGATATTGGTTTCAGAATAAACTGAGATATTCTGAAACTTAGATCTTCTAAATGTCACACTAGTCAACTGAGAAACTAATGATGCATTGTATTAAAGAAGACAATGACTGATGTAATTGGCCCTAATCAACTGAGAAATTAGAGAGAGAACTGTATTTACTTTCAGAATAAACTGAGATATTCTGAAACTTAGATCTTCTAAATGTCACACTAGTCAACTGAGAAACTAATGATACATTGTATTAAAGAAGACAATGACTGATGTAATTGGCACCTTCATCAACTGAGAAATGAATGGTGCATTGTATTGAATAAGACAATACTGGGCTTAGTAAACAATACTGGTATGGCTTTCAAAATAAACTGAGATATAGTGAAAGATGGATGTGAAGAAACTGAGATCTTCACCCCACGAGTAATGCCTTACTTTTCTGCGTGCACATCGGCTTAGCTACTTGCCGCTAATCAACTGAGAGACTAGTCGCACAGTCACAGAAATTGCCAAAAGAGAGAAAAGTGAGAACCACAGAGAAAATAGAAAGCCGGTTTGTCTGTGAAATCAAGTAGTGCTACAGGAATTCAACAGTCCACCAGCTAGCAAGAGAAGTATTGGTACTTAAAACACTTTAAATAAGGTTACAAATACATACGTTTTGTTGAGTTGTTGCTTTGTGATCCGACCAGCCAGGCTGCAGGCACCGGCTCGGTCAAGATTTATCCGTATCCAGATAGACAGAAAGGTGGACTCTGTGCAGGTTCTAGCCCCTTCCTAATGTTTTCACAGACCAGCTGTGAAATTCTATAGGCAAAGGAAACACCGCTCGAAGATGGACCAAGTTTGATATGTATAAAATATACACTTTCACTCCACCTTAACTATCTTTCCTTGGAAACAAGAGACAGCTCAGTCAACAACTCAAAAGTACTCTCTCTGGTGGAAAACCAGAGGGAAAAAGACTTGGAATGAATGTTCACACGGACCACAAAGGTAATGCAATGATCTTTAGTGAAAGTCTTCGGTTCTTACAAAGTATGTTACACATGAAATATGTGACAAGAATGATGAAATATGGTAGGAGAGAGAATTCTCCGTACCGCAAGAGTTTCTGAACACTGTTACATCATTTTACAATCATATATATACAATTCAACATGTCATCGTTTATCAGAATGCAGTGTCACTTCTCCATAGGTCGAACAGCGTGATTAGAGTCAGGCGTCATCAGACGCCAAACAACAGATCATGTTTTTGACTGGTAATCATGTTCCATGATTACGGATTCTGTTGTTGACGGTTTATCTCATGGGGTGAGAGTGTCATTTAGGTCAGGTTGTTTCTTCCAGTTTGAATCAATCTGGAGTGGGTGACAGCTGATAATAGAATGAATGAACATGCAAAAATAGAAATGTCCCTACTAGGTGACAGGGTAATTCTGTACACCAGAGCGAGGACATTTTTTAACATTACATTAATATGTGAACATAAAATATGAAGAGAAATATCTATCAGGGGTCAGACACAATATTCCGAGCCTGTCTCAACACTGCTTGTTCAAAGATGACCTGGGGAGTGATGGGGGGGTGGACATGCCCATGATCTTCCCAGCCATGTTTGCTAGCCTACTTATTTGAGATTTGTATTTCACAGTTAGACAGTATCTTAGGATTGACTCTATACTAGCTCTGTAAAAGGTCAACATGATATTTACACTGACTCCAAAAAGCCTAAGTCTTCTGAGAAAGCATACGCTGGTGTATCTTAGAACACAGTGTTGTAACATGCGTGTGCCAGCTCAGGTCCTCGTCGATCTGTACTCCCAGATACTTATACGAGGGGACCTGTTTGATGTTATGGTCATGGACACTAATCATACTGTGGTCTCCTATGGACCTGGGGTCCACTATGTCCTCCTCTGTGTTGTTTACATTTATTTTCAGATGGTGTAGATCACACCACTCTATAAACTTGTTTACTCCTTCTGTATGGCTGAGGATGTTATTATCGCTCTTGAGCAGACTCAGTATCACGGTGTCATCGGAAAACTTGATAACAAATTGATTTGGATGTGAGCTGACACAGTCGTCCGTATACAAGGTAAACAGAAAAGAGGAACTGACTGTTCCTTGAGGCACCCCTGTACTACACAGTGTCTCCTCTGAGAGCACTGAGTTAAATCTCACCCTCTGTGGTCTACTAGAGAGAAAAGAAAAATACAATTTTATTATAAAGGGGTTCACATTTAACTGAGCTAATTTACGCAACAGAATGTCTGTATGTATAGTGTTAAAAGCCGAGCTGAAGTCGATAAAAAGTAATCTGGCGTATGCTACCTTACTTTCCAGGTAGATATTGCATCGCATGTACTGCGTTTCTTAGAATATGCAAATTGATACTGGTCTAGCTGGGGTCCTATACCTCCTTTCGGAGTTCCTCTGTCAGGATCCTCTCCAGTGCTTTTACTACATTAGATGTTATAGCCACAGGCCTATAATCGTTATTCTCTAGTGGACTTGCTTTCTTCGGGATTGGGACTATCACTGATTTTCTCCAAATCTCAGGCACTGTATGTTAGTCTAGTGACAGCTGGAAAAGCCGGTGCCAGGCTGGGGCTAATTCTTCAGCACACGTTTTCAACAGGAAAGCATGCATTCCGTCTGGCCCTGTTGCTTTATCGGTCTGCATGGTTTTAAACACTTTACAGACGGTGTCCTGATCTATTACCATCCTGTTATTAACAGCATCACAGTTCAATTAATGAATCACCTCATAGCATCCCTGAGAAGTATCACATTAAAAGCACATAAATTATTGAGCTCATTCGCTCTGGCGCTCTCATCTAGAGCAAAGATGGGCTTCCTCTCCGACTTCATATTACTCATCTCCCTGATGGAGTCCCAGAGTATTTTTGTGTTTGAGTTGGCCAAGTCTTGTTTCCGCTCGTTCCTTAAACTTCTTTCTGGTTTCTCTCATTTGTATATTCAGTACCTTCTGTACAGCCTTTAAGGCTGCCGTGTCTCCTGATCTGAAGGCCACCTTTTTTCTATGTATACACTCCTTGATTTCATTCGTGAGGTATGGTCTATTATTATTAAACTTAGTTATTACTTTCTGTGGCACTATCATTTCAACACAAAAATAAATATAAGCTGTAATAGCCTCGGTGGCTGTGTCAATGCTAGCATCCTCAAAGAAAAAGTCCCAGTCAGTACATAGGAAGCATCCTTTTAGCTCCTCAGTTGCGTCCCTAGACCACACATTTACTGTCTTTTTTACCGGTTTACTGGATTTAAATATGGACCGGTACGTTGGCATGAGATAGACAGTGTTATGGTCGGACATGCATACAGTTCTATGGTCGGCTGTGCCGAGTGGGGGCCTGGCCCTGGCTGTGTATGCTCCCCTAATATTACCATAGCACTTATCCAGTATTTTCTCCTTCTTTGTGTTACACTTCACGTACTGCTGGAATCCTGGCAGAAATGTCTCCAGTTTGCAGTGGTTCATGTCGCCCAGAATCAGCATGGTCGCGTCTTCCCTTGAGAGACAGAGGTGTTACCTTTCACACACCCCTGTTAACCCTAGCAATGTCAGGCTTGCTTTGGGGGTCAAAGGCCCATGAGTTTAGTACTGATAACAAGTAAGACGCGAGAACGCGGGAAGCGAACGCAGATCGTAAATTGCAATAACAATTAGAATAAATTTGTTCTTAGCCTGAATGTCTGCCGGTCGCAGGCACAGGCCTTGGGGAGACGTGACTCGCCTACAAAAGTAATGCCCAAAGAATGTTCTGAGGTTCCGATGTCTAGCATGACCTTCTCTCTAGTCCATCCTTGGCTTTTGTGGATGGTAACGGCAAAGGACAAACAAAGGGGAAGCTGCGTACGTGTGCACACCTTCTCTCCTTTAATCCATTTGCGTGTCAGAGGTGGAATTGGCACTGTGCGGTTTGGCAGAATGTCTGGTAGGAAGGTTGGCCCTTTGTAGATGTCAAATGTGACGAGGACAGCCACAGGGTGGCTGTGCCCCATTGGGATCGTGGAGGACCCCTCTGATTGTCCCCAAGGCTCCGTTAGTCAAGCCGGCCTCCACCCAGAGATTTTGCCAGCCGTAACACATTCTGCAGGCCCTCTGCATCCTCAGTCTTGGTATTCTTGGGATTTGGACCTGCATTGACCGCATGTATGCTGACTTTTGCGTCAGGTAAGCTGCGAAGTCTATCGTCGTTGATTACTTCCTCAGCTTGGTGTGTGCTGACGAGGATTTGCGCGTCCTCGAAGCTGTGTTTTTCCTCAGTATTCAGCGTGTGGAAGGATCGGCTGATGAGGAACTGCCAATCGGCTCGTGTGACTTGGCCTTTTCGAAGTCGGTCAAGAACGTCTGTGAACTGTTTCATGTTTGGTGTGTACCGTGTGTCGGCAGCGATGCGCTCCACCTTCTGGAGAATGATGGCCTGCGTAAAGGCAGCAAAGACTTTCTTTCCTGCACCACTCAATCCTTGCGCTGCGGCCTTGGCGTACATAGGTAGATCCATGACAGGTGGTAACTGTCCAAAATCTCCCATGAGCACGACAGAAACTCCTCCGAACCATTCCTGATTGCGTTCTGGGAAGATCTGTCGCAGGCGTGCATCAATGGCACCAAGGCATCGGCGGCCCACCATGCTCATTTCGTCAATGACTAGCACATTCAGGTCCTGCAGCTTTGCCCAGTGACTGTGCTGTCTGTTTCTCTTCATATAGTGACCCAGTGACTGTGCTGTTTGTTTCTCTTCATTTAGAGTGACCCAGTGACTGTGCTGTTTGTTTGTTTATCTTAATCTAGTCTCCAAAGGCTCAATTTATGTAACTTAGACAGCATTTTATGTAGACTTATGGCAGTTTATGTAGACTTATAGCATTTTATTTAAACATAGTGTAGACTTATAGCATTTTATGTAAACATAGCACTATATAGTGTCTGCATAGTTTAATTTTATAGATATTCCACTGTTACGTATGATTCATGATACGCTCTGGATTAAGAGTGTCTGCTAAATGCCTTCATTGTAATTGTAAATTGTAGTGTGACCCAGTGACTGTGCTGTTTGTTTCTCCTCATATAGAGTGACTCAGTGACTGTGCTGTTTGTTGTCTCCACCAGGCCGAAGGCATGGGGAGAGAGTATGTTTTGCACTCCGTCCGTCCATCCGTCCGTCCGTCCCTGGATGCCAACGATGAACCTCTGCCGCAGACTTTCCAGAACGGCCTGTTATAGCGCCACCAGGAGGCCACTTTGTGCAAAACAAGTTTTCTGACATCACGCAAATTGGTACACAGTCTCTCTTCAACAAAACGGGTCTTTCAAATTTCTCAGACTCCATCCTGATTGGCTAAGATTGGCTTCCAAAGTTCGCAGGAGTGCTCAGTTTCAAACAAAATGCTGCAAATCATGAACACATCGTGTGATTTCCGTGAAATTTTGCACGCATGTTCCCACTAGGCTGAGGAAGAAATGCCACACGCACACTGGCCAAAAAGTGTTTTTACCTCCAACTGCACGGATATGTGGATAACTTTGTATGCCAACTCCCTAGAGGCCAAAGAAAAACCTTTGCCTGGAATTTTTCACATCTGCTCTTTATAAGCGCCACCAGGAGGCCGACATATGTAAAACACATTTTCTAATATTACTCCTTAAGATTTATCCAAATTTCACGCAAATTGGTACACATGCTCTTCATAGTCATGTGATCAAGACAGTTTTGTTTGATTTCTCATAATCCACCCTCATTGGCTACGATTGGCTTCTAAACCTTTCAGGAGTAGCCCGCTTTGTACCCGTTTTGTACAAATCGCCACAACTACTCAACGCAGCGTCCGATTGTGGTGAAACTGTGCATGCATATTCCCACTAGGCTTTGGAAGAAATGCCACTTGACAGTTTTCAAATCAGCCTCATGGTGGCGCTACAACAGGCCAAGGCGCTTCACACACACACACACACACACACACACACACACACACACACACACGTTTATATTGCTCCTAAACATTTTGCCAAACATCACACACACACACACACACACACACACACACACACACACACACACACACACACACACACACACACACTCCTATCCTCCTGGTGGAGACCTGTGCCCAGAAGGGCACTTTTTCTAGTTTCTCTCTAGTGACTGTGCTGTTTGTTTCTCTTCATCAAGAGTGAAGTACTTCCACACATGTGACCTGTGACCTGTTTTTTCTCTTGTTAGGGTCCGGGGAGACATCAAATTTCTCTTTTGGATCTTTTGAGGTTAGTGAAACAGTGGCTAAATATGGAGTCATACTTCACCTATACGTCAGCGATGACATACGGCATCCATGACCACAAGAAGCCACGCCGTTATGCCAGCCATTTTGTTTTCTCCCAACGTAGCCCCCACTAAAGGTTGCTAAAGGTCAAAGTGACATCAGGGGTCATAGTGGCACATAAGGACTTTCTAAGCGGGAAAAAATATCGGGTCACCGGTGTTTGACGCATGAATGCGGGTCAAAGCCAGCTAAAATTAGTAGGCTAAGCTTGCTAATATGGTAAGTTTGGAGATTTACAGAACAATCACCTTTTATCCCCCCCAACCCGAACACAAAAAACTGAAACTTAGCCGAGGTCACGATCATGAAGAGAAGCAGGCACGGAGGAGATGATGGCGCCACCTGCTGGTCCGAACGCTACAAACGGACGAGACGAGGAGAAGAAAGGCGAGCGACTGAGGTCTTCCGCATGGACCTGATCAGCGCCATGAGGCTCCGTGACTCCCACAAGCTGCGTCCGGAGGACTACCATGTCCTGGCCGACCCGTGGAGGGCAGAGTGGGAGAAGCCGGTTCAAGTCCCTGCCGACCCCCCCGAGGGGTCCGCAGCGCCTCCGCGGGCCGTCCGCACGCTGCCCACCTCCGAGGACAAGCCTGGCGCCGAAATGCACGTTCCGTTCGCTCTGCCCGCGAACCTGATCGCCGGGGCGTCGAACCCGCCGCGGCCTCCTCTGTGGGGCGTCCACACGGACGCTGCTAATGGGACGTTAGCGACGTGTCGCTACAACCTGGACGAGGAGGACGTGGCCTGGATGCACGTCGTCAATGAGGAGTTCGCCAGGACGGGAACGCCATCGCTCGATGAGATCACCATGGAGAGAGTTCTGGAGGAGTTGGAGACTGTAAGCAGCTCTGGACGTAAGAACTATAGTAATAATGATAATATTGTAGATGTTATGAATCCCACGGGGGGTCTTCGGTTTCAGAACCCATCCGACGGCTGCTTGGGTGGCAGTCATATCGCAATCTCGCGGGACAACAGCGAGGAGTCGAGCGTCAAGTTCTTGGATGAGTCGAAATATAACCGGGCCAGGGAATGGAACCTGGGACCTTCTTTTCCCCGGGCGGAGGCCTCTTCCACTCTACCCGCTGGGCTGTGGCCACCGCCAGCGGAAGCGCGTACACAGTGGAGCTCGGCCGAAACCCGCGTGAGGAACTCCTCCTCCCATGTGACGACGTGCACTTACGACGTGACCTCATCCTCCATGCCTTTCACACGGCATGTGAAAGGCATGGAGGACGAGGTCAAGTTAAAATCCCACCGCCCCACTGGACAGGGGAGCAGCGGGGACAGAGACTCTGGAGGGGAGGAGGCGGGAAGCAGAGACGAAAGAGGGAATGGGAGAGGCGGGCCGAGGGACGAGGACATCCTGTCCTCTTCCTCTGTTCCTCCGGGTCTCCAGACGTCCTCCAGACGTCCCACTGTTGGCGAGCTGGTGTTCTTGACGAGCAGCCGGCAGCGGGAAGAGAAGAGGACGCCTCTCTTCATGCCACAAGAACCTGAGAATGAACTGCCACCTCAACCTCCACAAGAACCTGAGAATGATCTGCCACCTCAACCTCCACAAGAACCTGAGAATGAACTGCCACCTCAACCTCAGCAAGAACCTGAGAATGAACTGCCACCACAACCTCAGCAAGAACCTGAGCATGAACTGCCACCACAACCCCTAGAAGAAACTCCACAAGACTGTTCCTGGACCTCTGTCCTGGAACAGGAGGAGTTCCCAGAAGAGACGAGGGAAGAGCTAGAAAAAACACAAGAACCTTCTCAAAAACCTCCACAAAACACTTGGCAAGAATGTTCCTGGGACTTCCCAAAAGCGAAGGGCAAGAACTTTTCCAAGCTAGAAAAATATCCACAAGAGCCTCCGCAAGAGACTCGACGAGACTGTTCCTGGATCTCTGTCCGACGGGAACAGGAGGAGGAATCATTCCAGGAACAGCGGAGGGAGAACTTCCGCAAGCTGCAAGAACCTCTGCAAGACTGGAACATGTTCTCCAGCGCCTGGCCCTTCATTCAGGAACCGGAGGAGGACATCTCTTCCTCTTCCTTTGCTCCTCTAGCTCTCCCAGGGTTGTCTAGACATCCCGCCGGTGAGCCGGTGGTCCCGAGAGCCCGGCGGCCGGAAGAGAAGAGGCTGCGTCTCCGCCACCCGCGAGAACATCGGCATCACTGGAGGGAGTCCTACAGTTCCTGTACCTCCGTTGAGGAAGACATCTTCGAGCAAGAGAAGATGGTGGACCTCTGTAAGCCACAAAAACCTCCACCGGACCGTGAGACGTCCTCCTGCATTTCCTTTACCTTCATCCAGGAAGGAATCCAAGAGGACTTCTACCAGTGTGTGTACGTGGAGGAAGTGGCGCGACGCCTTGAGCTGTCTCCTGAGATGGTGGACTTTGTGTTCCAGTACTGGAAGCTGAAACGGACGGCCAACTTCAACCGGCCGCTGCTCGCGCCCAAGACGAGTTGCGAGGAGAATAACCTCAACCGGCCGCTCCTCCAGCCGAAGACGAGTGACGAGGAAAATGACCTCAACCGGCCGCTGCTCGCGCCCAAGACGAGGGCAGGGGAGAACGATGGGAGCCTCTGGCACTTCAACCAGCTACGCTACGGCCTGGAGAGGCTGCGCACCCTGACCTGCATGGTGACACGCAGGGAGAGGACGAAGCGTTGGCTGTGGGGCGTTCAGGAGCAGATCTACCAGCGCCAGGTCAGACTGCTGGACCAGCGGCTGCTCGCCGGCGTCGAGGCCTCCTCCGAGTCCTCGGCCGACGCTTTGGAAAAGGTCTTCTCAGACCCGGGATGGTCGCCGTCAGACGCTGCAGCCGGCTTCCCGCCTGGCCCGAAGGCGGAACGGACGTCTTTGAACAACGAGAAGAGGAAAGGCCTCCATGGAAAGCGTTTCTCCAACTCTCCGCACCTTCTAAATCTAAAGGACAGCAGCGGCGAACCGCTCAACGCGGAGGATGGCGAGGGAGCGCCCGTGGTATGTCACGAGATGCAGTCCGACTTTCCGAGGTAGAGAGGCCTCCCTGATGGACCTTTTCAACCAGTATTCCTGAATAATAACAATATAAGAACTAAGCTATGATGACTGAAACTACTAAATATATTGGCAATTTCAATTTCAACAAATAAAAACTAAACTAACATTTTCAAGAGGGGCTAGTGGAGGAGATAATTCAAATAAAAGTAATTTTCTGTTTGTTTGAACGGTGAAAATAGCCAATCTACAAACTCACAGCGCATCACAACACGTTGCAGCATGCCACATTGTGAGCTTGTAGATCACCAATTTTCAGCATGGGATCTGGTCACCCTAAGCAGCCCAGGCTGGAAGAGAGAGGACAAGAGGAGAGGAAAGGTGAGATAACTCATGTCCGTCAAGGAGACACTTCTCTACATGACCTATGTCCTGCCCAGTTTAAAAAACAAACAACTGACGATGAATAGAAGTACTGCCTACTCAAGAATAAGTGGTTCAAACATAACCATAAATACCCACAAACAAAGTTCGGTGAGAGGCAGCAATTATACGCTATAATAGGAATTGGATGGAGAAATATCAGTGGCTTAGATATTCAGTTTCAGAAGATTCCGCCTACTGTTCTATCTGCGTATTCAGCCAAAAAACAACAAACACCATTTTCATAAACCAATTTTTCGAGACTGGAAAAATGCTGTAGGGGAGAAGCGTGGAATCATGAGCTTATTTGCCATTATTTTAAAACAAATAGCCGATCTACAAGCTAACAACGTGTCGATGTTCGACCGTTCGCCCCATCGACTTTGATTGAATTTAACCGGTTTGACCGAACCGTTCGCCCCACCGACTTTTGACACACGTGTTCCACTCCACCACAGGGAGTGGTGGTGGTATGTGGCCACAAAAGGAACAGACAGATGGGTGGAACGGGTACTCTGACACGGGTACAACGGGTATTGCATAGCCGGGTGGGGCATGGATCTCCAACTTCCATTTAATTTAATTTTCTCGTGTCGTATGAAAGCAGGGAATCATAGCTTCAAATTGACATATTGGTTGTTCAGTTTGACCCACCAGTTTTGGAGATATGGCTTATAGAGTAATGTCTTGCAGAGAAACAGCGAGTTGAGAAAACAGGCTTGAAAGGTTCACTTCTGTGGACTCTAACATTACATTACACCTAGCTACATATTTATTAAGCGATTTCAGCTCTGACATTTATTTCAGACATGCTCTAGTATGTGAAGACTGCCTGTGCTATTAACTCATTTTGGATTAAAACATAAATACATGAGTTTTTCTCCTCTCCTGAACTTGCCGTCATGACTGTCTCTGTATCAAAAAGAGTCACATAGTAGGCTATACTGTTTACGCTGCAAAAAATGGTTTGTTCATTTAGTCTGTGTTTGTGGCGCTGCCTGTTAGATTAGTATGACACTGGGCTAAGGGACTGTCATTTGGCCATGTGGGAGCGGAGCTGGGGAGATGAAGATGCCATAGGCCTCACGCTTGTTTTTCCCTCACACCTGCAGCCACTTTAACTATAACAACAACCCTAACCCTCCACTCTGCCATGGTTTACAGCTCAGCTCCCAATGGAACGGCTCTGTGTTGCATCATGCCACTTAACACATTTTGGGCGGGAACCCCTTTTGGTGTTTTAACTTATGTTATGCTTTAGCTATTGGAAAATAATCCTGCACACTGTCTTCACTTGAGTTTAGATTTTATTGAGCAACGTTTCTCAATAAAAAATAACCTCAAGTGAAGACAGTGTGCGGGATTCTTTTCCTCTACTTATCAGTTCCAGTTATCCGACGCACCTGTCCATTGTAGGTGTGCAGAAGGACTTTTTTCTTATGCTTTAGCTATTGAAAAATAGCAGATCTACAAGCTCATAGTGCGGCACTCTGTATTAGCTTATAGATCTGCTATTTTTGAAAAATCGTGAAAATGTGCCTGAAATCTTTTAATATATATTCTTTCAGAGTTTCAGTTTTTAACTCAAATCTTTGCTTCTGGGGTGTCCCTGGAACAACATATTTTGAGAACTACTGATATATAAACATGAGGTTTTTCAGAAAAAAATACATTTAAAAAAGTTGTCAGGCCTAAATGGGTTAAGACAGTACTTTTTCAGATGGTGGTCCATGGCCAAATATATCAATTTGGGGATCCCAACCTGTACATATTTTTGTTATTTATTTTACCTTTTATGATGATTTGAATTTTGTTGTTATTTTTCATGTCATGATTATGAATTGAATACCCAGGACCTGAATGGAAACAAGGCCGCGAGGACCTTTTTCGGTGTGTGTTTGACTGTACCCTGTACTGATTACATTTCTGTTTGACTGTACCCCGTATTGATTTAATTTCTGTTTGACTGTGCCCTGTAGTGATTACATTTCTGTTTGACTGTACCCTGTACTGATTACATTTCTTGCAATTGGGATTCTTGCATATTTAATTTGCTGCGGTTTGCCTTCACACTGTCATCCGCAGCAATTGGAAACGCAACAGGGGGGACCTTTATCAATGTGTTCCATTCATAAACTAGCCTACAACGTGAAATCTATGGTGATAAAATTATACTCATAACGTGCATGTGTCGTGCCGTCTGGGACTGGACCCCCCCTTCTCTCTCGCTCTCTCACTATACGCACGCAGCCACGCACTGTTTTTTTGGGCATGGAGGCACAGCGCTGAGCGCACTGATATAACAGACAGCAGCGCAAAATGTTTACAAGTTTATCGAGATGAAAGTCCCTACTGAAAGTCCCTACAGTCCCCACACAGTGACAGCACTCCATGTTTACGGCACACACACACAGACAGACAGACAGACAGACAGAATATTCTGTAGGCTATAATACTATTACACTGCAGTGTTTATGTGTTTTCTTAAGCAATTGATTAATGTACTCGTCCTCATTTCGATCAGGGCTTCAGTCTCCTCATTCGACCACGTCTGTAACGGGACATCTTTGCGCTGCGTAAAATATGCCTTCTCCGTCTCCAACTGTGTTCAGCTCCTCACCCGCCACATTGTTTGCTTAATTTCCTTTATTTACTGCGGATTGCATTCACACCTGCACCGAATCGTAATCAATTGCGATTGGAAGCGAAGCGAAACCCCCGTTTTTCCTCGGAGTAGAATTCTTTGATACGCATTAGGATTCGAATGAGCCTTCACACCTGCCAAACGAAGTGCACTTTCTGAAAATGCACAGCAGGATTCGTTTTAATCGCAGCAAAGCTCGGTGTGAATGTGACCTAAGTGTCATGCTTCAGAAGAAGCCCAGCCCCTATGGACTTACAGGACACTTTAACAGTTTACAATTTACAATTTACCGACATGACAGTTCGCAAACAATGATCAAGTGAATAAAAAACTAACTAATACCCCCAAAATTCTTAGATGGCAGATTACATAATATACAACATATACACCATTGGGCCAATGGCGTATTCTAAACTACTCCGAAACGGTGTCCAAAATTACGGTGTATCAATCAAACTCTTCATATTTAATATTGCAATCCTATCCAATCCACTTTATTTATAGCCTATAGAAGTTGGTCTCAATGTTTTTGGCTGGGGACCCCCGTAAATGCTTTGGCCATGTCTCGCGACCCCTGCTTGTTTGTTTGTTTACTTTAAGGTATTTCACAACATGCAATGGATACAGTTGCCAATTTTACATCATCAATTGTTAAGTCTGGTGAGATAGTGTCATTGACACGCTATAGAACAGGGGTGGGCAACTTTTACGATGGAGAGGGCCACTATAGTTCCACACCCACTCCAGAGGGCCTCTATAGTTCCACACTCACTCCAGAGGGCAGCTATAGTTCCACACTCACTCCAGAGGGCAGCTATAGTTCCACACTCACTCCAGAGGGCCGCTATAGTTCCACACTCACTCCAGAGGGCCACTATCGTTCCACACTCACTCCAGAGGGCCACTATAGTTCCACACTCACTCCAGAGGGCCAATATAGTTCCACACTCACTCCAGAGGGCCACTTTAGTTCCACACTCACTCCAGAGGGCCACTATAGTTCCACACTCACTCCAGAGGGCAGCTATAGTTCCACACTCACTCCAGAGGGCCACGTTGCATATTACTGTCGTAGCAAAAATAGCTGTTTTTAGTGTTTTGCTATATTTGAATTGAAATCCTGTAAAATAACCTTTTTATTTAATTTCTAATGAATTTCGTTATAGTTATGTTAACTTTATGAACTAAATCCAAACACATTGGACATACAAAAGCGGATCATGTTGGCATGTTTGGAATTGTAACAGCTGAAATCATTAATATATCAGTATTCTGATATTAACCTAAGGGCCGCATTAAGTGAAGGTGGCCCCCACATTTCCCATACATTGCCCATGTATGGTAGGCTATAGGCTATAGTATAGAACAACCACCATTGTTTTGTTACTATGAATATCTATCTTTTTGTTTGTTTCTATTATGTTTATTACACGCCCTGCCTCTTACAGCCTCTGCCCAGGTGGGTGCTGTTAAAGATTACGTAATGCCATAAGGTGACACAGGGGATGTCACAGCACTGTGTATAAAATGTAGCAACCGGACAGTGGATTTAGAAAGGGAGGAGGGACGTTCGACCGAGCAGGACAGTCATGAGGTCTTCTCTAGACACACACCTGCTTTCATGCATGCACTTGAGCTTGATATTGTTCACTTCGTTCTCTGCTTTGTCTTCCTCCCCGTCCTCCTCTTGTGAGTTACAGGCAGAGTTCAATCTCAGCAGAATGCACAAAGCTGGCGACTTTGTTCTGGGTGGTTTGTTTCTGGTCCATTTCTCCTCTGTGTTCCCCGAGCTGTCTTTCATCTCCGAGCAACAGGAGCCCACTTGCTATGGGTGAGTATCAACAGCAGGCAAGACGATTATAGGTCAGGGCTTCTCAAACTGGGTGGCGTGGCACCCATAGGGGTGCCTTGGCCCTTGACACAAGTCCAGGGTTGCCTCAGAATACTTTGATAATATTTGGAATTCACCCATGTTACTTTTTTAACCACTATTATCCTAGTCAAACGGACTAAACCGTGCTTGGTGTACTTTACTCTACAGGCTGGGAAAATAACCCACCAAAACAAGCAGATCTACAAGCTCAGCTAGCTGTGAAGCCTGTTTTTGGTGAATGTTAGAAATGCTGACCTAATGGGAACAGATATTCTCTCAATACATGTATTACATTGTGCATTTCTACAACAATACATGTATTACATTGTGCATTTCTACAACAATAAATGTATTACATTGTGCATTTCTACAACAATACATGTATTACATTGTGCATTTCTACAACAATAAATGTATTACATTGTGCATTTCCACAACAATAAATGTGTTACATTGTGCATTTCTACAACAGTATGTATTACATTACATTGTGCATTTCTACAACAATACATGTATATTCGAGGTCACAGTGATATTTGTGTGTGTTAGATTTGACGTTCGAGGTTTCCGGTGTGCCCAGACCATGGTGTTTGCCATCAGTGAGATCAACAGCAGCCCCAGCCTGCTGCCCGGCGTGACTCTGGGGTACAGTATCTATGACAACTGCCTCACGCTCGGAGTTGCATTCCGTGCAGCGTTGTCATTGGTCAGCGAGAGGGAGAAGAGGTTTCAGTTGGACAAGAGCTGCGTTGGCTCTCCTCCAGTGCTCGGCATTGTGGGCGACGCTACATCAGAGAACTCTATTGCCATCTCTAGAATATTAGGTTTGTATCGAATGCCCTTGGTAAGTTTCCCATACCTGAATCCCCTTCTAGCACAACCTATTTTATGTATAATGCGTTTATTTGTTTTGTTGTTTTCTACAGCAGGGGTTGGCGCAACCCTTTAGACATTGAGTGCCATGTTTTTATTTTCTTGATAGTCAGAAAAATAAATTTTTTCACATCAGGATGTATGATTATTAGACTCAATAACCCACTATCTCCCAGAGTCTCTCCCTGGTCAGAGCTCAATGAATGTGAGTTTGAATAATTTTCGCTCCTATGCCACCAAAATGTGGAACGCCCTACCAACAGTCATTAAGACATGCAAATCCCTTGACTCCTTTAAAATCGCTTTCAAACGGCACCTACGGATGGCTGCAATTCTGTTAACAGGCCGACAATAGGCCTCAATGAAGTTGCATGGGATCAGGTCAAAAGGGGCGGGCGGCAAGACGCCAGAGATGAAGGAAGGCGCGAAAATCAATTTACACCGGAATTTGGCAGCAGGTAGTGTCCTCAGGCGAGTCGCTGGGAACTCTTGCTGTTTTTCCTGTTGAGGAGGTGCTACCCCGCTCTAGATGAGAGCCGTGTTGTGCCCTCTCAGAACACCTGAACAGTACATTTCCTGGGCCCTATCGGCGAGCTGCGGTAGGGGCCTAAGATCTGACTGCATCAGAGCATAATGGATTTCTCATTATAACCGACAAGGGGTGTGATCATCGGAACTTGAACCTATAGCAGGGAGAGATTTGTTGCGGTGATACACTCAACTGGTCGACAAATTCGAAACTGGCCCCCGGAAAATCTGAATTTGCATACCGATGTGATCATGAGACTGGACTTAATTTCCGACTAAACTGTTTTGAATATTTAATTTAAAAGAAAAAATGATCCTCTCCACACAATGTGCCAATGTGCCAGTGATCACCCTACGCTGTGACAATGTTGGCACCAGTGCCTAAGGTTGCTGTAAAGCCTTGCACACACCGTCTGCGAACGCCGCGCGTCAAAACAGCCGCCTCCGTTATTTTCAATTAACCCACACCGGCGGCGTCCGACGCTCCGATATGCCACTGTTCTATTTTCCAGGCGTTGCCGCGTCGCTGCGCACCCGGTGTGTGTTGGGCTTTATACAGTACGATAGATCATGTAATCTGAACCCACCCTGCACTTGGAAAGAGTTGAGGCGTTCCACAGATAAATTTGTAGATTGGCTATTTTCATAATTTCTCCTCTTTCTTATAATATTTGAAAATTTGGCCAAAATGGCCAATGTTTGACATTTCTTATAGTATAGTGTATAGGTGTATTCAGTCTACATTGTCATTATGAGCTAGGGGTGCATGCGTGTTTGTGTTAACCCATTTTGGGGCAGGAACCACTTTTGGTGTTTTAAACATTATGTTATAATTTAGCTATTGAAAAATAGGTCTGCTATTTTATTTATTTTTCGTGAAAATGTGGCACAAATCTTATATATTCTTATATATATTCTTTCTTTCGGTGGCCAATTACATATCATTTTTGGGCTCCTTGACATGAAATATTGAGCACCACGGATACAGAAACATTTCAGAAAACTGTCAGAATTTTGAATACATTTTTTAAATTTCGACGTCAGGCCTATATGTGTTAAAAGAGCACATTGTAAGTCAGAATCCCATTTCAGAAATCAATCGGAACACAAAGGCTACCAGTGCTTCTTTGAAACAAAATATGACACTGAATTCTTTCTTCCTCCTCCCAGGCTCACATGTTCTGCTTGCAGGGGACATTTATAAAAAATAAAATAAAAATAACCCATTAAAGGAGAATTTGTGGGTAGCCCTTTTCTTACCTTAAAATGACAATAATGTTTTAATGTATTCTGCCTTTTTCAGATAAGTTACTGGGCCACTTGCTCCTGTCTGAGTGACCGGAATCACTTCCCATCCTTCTTTAGAACAATCCCAAGTAATGTCTTCCAGGTAAACTGCTGCACACAACAATGCTGTTGGTATCACGTATAGTTCATGATCCACACACTTGACAAATGTCTCCATCTAGTGAGTGTAACTGATATTGCACATCACCTCTCGAGCTGGTCTTTATTGACAGTATCAAGGGAGAGTCGACATTTAGACATATGCAAATTAGATTAATGGATTTACTTGAACAGTGGTGGAAGAAGTATTATGATGATGATGATGACGATGCTTATTATTATTATTATTAATATTATTACGATGTATAACAGGCACGCACGCACGCTTTTTCACAAATAGCAGAGCTATAAGCTCATGATGCAATGTGTTGTGAGCTGTCAGCTAGTCGATATTCTATGTTGTTAATTGAATACCTGTAGTCGCAATTGTTGTGTTTAATGCACGTTTGGTAATAATAATCCAGTGGAGTAAAAAGTACAATATTTGTCTCTGTAGAATAGATTATTGAAAATAATAATAATTGAAGTAGCCTACTTCAAAACTGAACTTAACAGCATTTGTATAAATGTACTTACTTTCCACCAATGTATAGGTGAATAGCCTTTGTATAAATGTACTTACTTTCCACCAATGTATAGGTGAATAGCCTAAGTGATTATCCCTACATTCTTTGTTCATTCAGATGGAAGCTATGCTCCAGATCATGAGGCGGTTTGAGTGGACTTGGGTTGGAGTGGTGTTTATTGATGACGACTATGGCCGCGACGCTGCCCATATCATCCATGCTGAGCTGGCCCACTCTGGTCTGGGTTGTCTGGCTTATTTGGAGGCTCTGCCTTGGGACCACGACCCAGCTGAACTGCAGAGGATTGTCACTGTGATAAAGACGTCCTCAGCTCGAGTGGTCATTGCATATGCATATGGGAGCTATATAGTTGATCTGATGGAGGAGGTTTGTGATACGCGTAGCGATTGATAACTATAAGGCATCAGAAAGTCCATATATTGAACTGAACACATCCCTCCATAACATATACTGTATGAGCATAAGTTGGAAACTAGTACAATTAAAGGGATATTTTACTTTCAAAACTTTTGGTCATGTAACTTCAACTCAGTGTGAACACCCCAGACAGTTTTTAGCTGCCCAGCCCCCTTCCTATACAAACCCATTATAACGTCAAACTCCATTTTAACCGTGAGGGGGCCTTTTTTTTTCATTTCATGTTTTCCTTTATTTTTTTATAATTATTTTGAAAAATAACCTACTCCGGCACCACTATAAAAATAGTGGTGCCGGAGTAAATAGTGGTGCCCCCCTCTCCCAGGGATGCATTGGCTTGTCCCACGTACTGGTTTCCAACATGTAATCTAATACAAATAATAATAATCTACAGGTGGTAAAGCAGAATGTGACAGGTCTGCAATGGATTGCCGGTTTGGGCTGGATCAGAGAGCCAAACCTCTACTCTCCGCGCTACATGCCGTACCTGAGAGGCACCCTGGGTGGTGTCATTCGTCGAGGAGAGATTCCAGGTCTCAAGGACTTCTTGTCAAAAGTTCATCCTGACAATGATCCTAACAGCAGCCATCAAAATACCATAGTCTGTCTTTTTTTTGAATTTTGTATTCTTGCTGCAATTTCAAAGTTGTGAAATGAATATACAAAGTGATTAATATTGATTAAAGGTAACTTATCTGATTTAATTTTTTAGGTGAGGCAGTTTTGGGAGCACACATTTCAGTGTAAATTTGCACCCCTTCCACCAGAGTGGGTGGATGCTGGTGGAAGGGTGTGTACTGGACAAGAGGACCTAGGAACGGCAGAAACTACATTTTTGGATGTGTCTGAAGTCAGGATAGAGTATTGTGTGTACAAGGCAGTGTATGCTCTGGCCCACGCCCTCCATGACATGTTGCAGTGTGTGCCAGGAAGAGGGCCTTTCCCTGGGCACAGCTGTGCCACTGTGCAGACAATAAAGCCATGGCAGGTAAAACATGAAAAACTTAACTAGTAGGATTAACATAGTTTTGTTCAGATGCATGCTGCAGGACACTGTTTCATTTAGGAGAAAGTCAATGCCCGACTTATAACGGACAAATGATTTAAGGCCCCCGGCTTTCATAGACTAGGACGAGGTCATTGTCACTGCGGTTTGCCAGTACCCAGGCAAATACAACAGTCCATCTCAGTGCAACTACTGTGTATATTGTATGGAGTAGTACTGATCTTCAGTAGTCTCTCAATAATGTTACTCACATTTCTAGCTCATGTATTACCTGGAAGAGGTCAACTTCACAACATCATTTGGCGACCGTGTGTCATTTGATGAGAATGGTGACGCTTTACCAATATTTGACGTCATGAACTGGGTGTGGCTCAATGACGGCAATGTAAAGGTTCAGAATGTAGGCGTGGTCAAGAAGTCAGCCTCCGCTGGTGTAGAACTCATCCTCGATGAAGACACAATCTTCTGGAGCTTCGAATCTACAAAGGTCTCTTTGGCTTCATAAAATGGCTAGTGTGTCAAGCTCATGATGTCAATGTCATTTAGGTTGGACTGAGATTGGTTAATTTCCTCTGCAGCCTCTTCGGTCAGTGTGCAGCGAGAGCTGTTCCCCTGGAACCCGTGTGGCCAGAAGGAAAGGAGAACCTGTCTGCTGCTTTGACTGCATTGCTTGCTCTGAGGGAGAGTTCAGCAATGAGACTGGTAGGTTTACATTATGTAGCTATAGGTACAGTAAGTGATCTTTAGAATGATACTGTATAGTTGTCTCTTCCTTTAATCTTGCCCTCGATGGTAGACTCTACAGAGTGCACTAGTTGTCCAGAGGACTTCTGGTCCAGTAGCCAGCGTGACAGCTGTGTCCCTAAGAGCCTGGAATTCCTGTCCTACCACGAGGCCGTGGGAATCTCCTTAACAACCATCTCATTACTAGGCACACTTGTCTGTGCCGTTGTCCTGGGAATCTTCGTGTATCATCGAGACACGCCCATGGTACGCGCCAACAATTCAGAACTCAGCTTCCAACTTTTGATGTCACTCAAATTATGTTTCCTGTGTTCACTTCTGTTCATTGGCCGCCCGAGCCGCTGGACTTGTCAGCTGAGGCATGCAATATTCGGGATCAGCTTTGTGCTGTGTGTCTCGTGTATCCTGGTAAAGACTGTGGTGGTGCTGGCTGTGTTCAAGGCCTCCACGCCTGGTGGTGCAGACGTCATGAAGTTTTTTGGTGCTATGCAGCAGAGAGGAACAGTTCTGGCTCTTACTTCAATACAGGCAATAATCTGCATAGTCTGGCTTGTGTCTGCCTCACCAGCTCCTCATAAAAACACACAGTACCTCAGTGATAAGATAGTCTATGAGTGTGATGTGGGATCAACAGTTGGTTTTGCAGTGTTACTAGGTTATATTGGTTTACTAGCACTCCTCAGCTTCGTCCTAGCATTCATGGCAAGGAATCTTCCAGACAACTTCAATGAAGCCAAGTTAATCACTTTTAGCATGTTGATCTTCTGTGCCGTGTGGATAGCCTTCATACCAGCATATATCAGCTCTCCAGGCAAATATGCAGATGTAGTGGAGGTGTTTGCTATTCTAGCATCTAGTTTTGGTCTTTTGCTGCCGCTGTTTGGACCAAAGTGTTTAATGCTTTTAAAACCTGAGAGAAACACTAAGAAGTCCATCATGGGTCGAGGTGCCACCAATACGTAGAAGCAGAAATGCAATGATAATACATGTTATGGGTATTGTATAGCAATAATATACTGTTGGTATATTCATTGATAATCTTTAGCAAGTAGTAATCCGGTCAGAGTTGCAAACATCTATAGCCATCACAAAGAAAAGTTGGCATTAACGTGCTTACCCTCTTAAAATGCAGTTTGACCATAGGTCTAAAGCATATTGTGCTCGCCATAGTGTTTACTTTGCAAACCAGCAGGTTGACTGAGGTTGGATGTGTGCAGCGGAGATTCCATTGGACATGACATTTCATGCATGTTTTTTAATTTTTTATAATTTTTATCCCACAATTTTGTAACCCATTTTTCACCCCTGTGTCAATTATATAATGTGATCGTGGGCTCTACACACCCTCCGCCAACCTAGTCCCCATATATGGGGCACATGGGGAAAGCAACGGACTTGAACTCATGCTTCCTTCATGCCTGAGTGTCCAAGTTGCTCCTTTACACCTGACTGGGGGGAGTTTCCCTGGTTGGACGTAGCACGTGGAAGGGACACGTTATTCCAACCAGTTCCTTTCCCCTCCATCAGGCTTGAGTCTTGAGTCGGGTCTGACATCTTTAAGGACATGTCTGAAATATAGAGCCTAGAAGTCTTTGTGTGTGCGACTCAAACTCGAGTCCCCATATGTGCCTTGAACCCAATAATTGACACATTGAAACATTACTTTTAAAATGAGAGGCTTCATTTATTTATTATCTTAAAACCTTGTCACCTCTGGGTCTCATTATTGACTTTGACCCTTTGTTTGAATTCTGTCTTTGTTCTTTCTTCTTGTCACTGCACCTTTGATTAAATAGACTAGGCCTATCTTCTGCTGTGTATTTGGAATTGTATATATTTTAATATTTTTTTCTTTTTGTGGTTCTGTTTTTCTTTTTTGTGATTTACGTGATTAGGCCATTTAAACATGCAGGCCAGCCACATGCATTTGACAATATTATGTTAGGGTTGTGCATTTCTTAGACCCAAAAGCAGACAGGATTTCAAGCTTGGTTATTTATTCACTCTTAATTCAACAAAAAAATAAAAAAATAAAATCAGGCTTGGAAGGGCTGTAGAAGGCGTGAAGAAGACGGTCGGCAACTGACAAACTGGCAAGGGCTGGAGTGAAGAGCCCAGGGTTTTTATCAGCTGGGCTTGATGAAGGGATACGAAAAGAATACCAGCACTCACGTTGTATCCTAGAAGGATTTATGTTTTATTTTGTTCCCCCCAGAAGGAAACAACAACAGTGTGGACGTTTTGGCCCATGGGCCTTCCTCAGCGTGAATCTAGATAACACTGCGTAGGTGTCACTTATAAAGAGGACCTGGGTGCCGTGCCAAGCAGATGGCGGTCCGGGTGCACCACAAATTATCTCTGTTTTCCTCATTATTTTCTGTTACATAGTTTTTTCAACAGGAAGCTTGGTATTATTTAAGACAAGAAACAGTAAACAAAAAGGAACACAAACATAAAAGTATCAATATAGGTTGTATATTAAGTATGTAAGATCCATCTAGGATCTAAACACTATAGACAAAACCTGACCTGTGCAGGTCTCTAGGACCCATCTATTTTTAACATTCTAGGAAATAAATAATAGAACAAATTAAAACACATCAAAGTAATAACTGCTCAATAAACCCTTCCGGGTGTTCAATTTGTAAAGTCTATAAGCGCAGTTAATTTGTCACGATCCCCATCTCTTTTTAAGTGCTGAACAGCCTCAAAGCCCTGGAACCTAACAACTGAAATCAGTCATTTACCAGTACAGTATGATATTAACCTGCGGGCCACATTAAGTGATGGTGGGGGCCCATGTAAGTAAGTAAGTAAGTACATTTTATTTATAAAGCACTTATCAAAACAACAGTTACAAAGTGCTGTACATCAAGGTGACTTCTTAAAAATGTCAACAGACTCTGCATTCTTTATAAAAAGGGGGAGGGCATTCCACAGTGTGGGAGCAGCTACGGCAAAAGCCCGGTCGCCCTTGGTTACCCGTTTAAGGCCTATTCATAGTCTGGATTTTCGGTGGTAAGGTGACCACCGCTCCGGTGGTGAGCTGACCACCGGAGCTGAAATAATGTTGAGCGGTGGTGAGTAAAAACAGAGAGAAGGGCTGCAGTGGTGGCGGTGGTTTGCTCTTCACCGCGGCTCGTGACGTCATGTTGTAGTTCGGTTCGGTGGTCACCCCACCACCGTAAATCCAGACTATGTATGAGCCTTAAGTCGCCGGAATTTTCAGTAGGCCCTCGTCTGAGGACCGGAGTGATCTTGTATTTTGTTTTGGAAGCAGAAGGTCTGAGATGTAGGGTGGGGCCAGCCCATGTAACGCCTTATAAGTGGTTAAAATTATTTTTAAGTTGATTCTGTATTTGAAGTGAAGCGAGCACCGGTGTGATATGTGATCTGCGATTGGTGTTTGTAAGAATCCTGGCGGCTGTGTTCTGAATTAATTGTAGTTGTCCGTTACAGTAGTCGAGTCGGGAAGAGATGAAAGCATGAATTATTTTCACTTGAGTGGAGAGGAGTGGTTATATTTTAGAGATGTTACGTAGGTGGAAAAAACAGGACTGGGTGATCTTCTTTAGATGAAACTTGAAATTAATGTGGCTATCAAAGAAGACACCCAAGTTTCTAGCAGAGTCTTTAATATTAGAAGCCAAAGTGCCCAGGGATAGCCGAATGGCATTAGCGATGCTTTCGGGGCCGATAATGAGGATCTCTGTTTTTTAAGCTGCAAAAAAGATTGAGCCATCCAATTGTTAATAGCTGTTAAACAGTCATGCAATACAGTGAGTTTGCTAATATCTGTGTGCTTGAAGGAAATATATAGCTGAGTGTCATCGGCATAACAATGGTATGAGACACCATCAAAGGTATTTATGAGCGCACCAAGGGGTAACATATAAATTGAAAATAGGATAGGACCTAAGATGGACCACTGGGGGACCCCACATGTCAAAGGAGCAGAGGAGGAGACAAAGCTGTCGACAGCAACACCAACGCTTCTCCCTGACAAGTAAGAGGAGAACCACTTCAGGGCCAGTTCACCTAACCCCACCCACTGTTGGAGCTGGTTTAGGAGTATGGCGTTGTGACAAACGCACATTATTAATGTCATTCTGCTTTACTTTCTGTGCATGTTTATTATATACGTGTGATATGTAACTGAGCTTTGTGAGAGTCTTATTCTTTCTTATTTGTATATGAAAGGTAAAGGGTTTGGTACTAGTGTGATTGATGGGTGTCCGTGGCTGATTGATGCCACCACCCAAATTTACTAAAGGAGGAAGTGACACACGGGAGGGATCTCCCAAACAAACAGTGTGTAGGCTGCACGGAGGAGAAGGGGAGCGCCAGATAGCGTTTGAACAGTTCTCAAAGTTCGAACACAGTTATCTGCAGCCCACAATAATTGGAGAACAGTCGTGCCCGTCGGGACAAGCATCGCGCTTTGTGTTACCGTCGGCGATCGGCGTTGGATCGGGATTATACATGCCAGCGGTTGGAGGCGAACAGAGCTGCTGCGACCGGTGAGCCCGTTCCAAAGTGTTCTTGGAGGATTGTCAATACTAAGGGGTACCCCACGCGTTTCGTGCATTGCAGTGAATTGAACTTCAATAACTTTAGACTCTCGTGTGCACGCGCCTCGTTGGAAGAGGGGGACGGATGCGGTCTTTATTATTTGTTTGATCCAAAGCGCAGTTGCGTTCCGCTGACTTTGGGACTGGTTTGTGGCGGGAGGGGGGATTTGGATGTAATCATTGACTGTTGGTTTGAGTTTGTTTTCTTTGTTGTTTATATCATTAAAGGGAAAGAGACAGGGAGAGACGTCATCGTGTAGTGTACTGTTTGACTTTGATTACAACTTCCCATAAAGTGTCTAAAGTAAACCTCACGATCCTGCTTATTTATTCCGTAGTTAATAATTTGCCTTGCTGTGAAGAGGGCGATTGTTACAGCGTGATCGATCGTGTCGAATGCTGCACTAAGATCCAGCAGTAGTATAACCTATGTATAACCTATCTAGATCATTGTTCTGTATACACTGAAGAAGGCAGTATATACCTGTCGTTGGTTTATTCTGTGTCCTCAACAGTGTTGGGCAGTAACGAGTTACTCGTTACATATTACTGTAATATTATTACTTTTTTCAGTAACGAGTGATGACTCTGCCAAAATAGCAATATTATAACTATTTACTTCGTTAAAACATGCTCCGTTACTCGTTACAATTTTTTTTTGCGTTGCATGCGAAAATGGAACAGATCTACAAGCTATCAACAGATAACAACAGAGATGCGCAGGAGCTTGTAGATCTAATCCACCTCAGCCTGCGCAGTGCGCACATTTATGACGTAGCGTTATGACGTAGCGGAATGCGACCGCCAGCGTCCACACCACACACGCGCGTTCAAAGAAAACAAAGCAACAACACAGAAAGTTCAGAGAGAATGGCGGAGGAACGCCCATAGTCGTCTGATATAATAGAAGAATCAATTAAAAGGGCGACCGGGCTTTTGCCGTAGCTGCTCCCACACTGTGGAATGCCCTCCCCCTTTTTATAAAGAATGCAGAGTCTGTTGACATTTTTAAGAAGTCACTGAAAACATATTTATTTCGTTTGTATTTTGATCTGTGATTTGTCGCTTTGAATTGATTTTTTTTTTACCTTGTTGTACAGCACTTTGTAACTGTTGTTTTGATAAGTGCTTTATAAATAAAATGTACTTACTTACTTACTTACTTACATGGGCCCCCACCATCACTTAATTTTGCCCGCAGGTTAATATCATACTGTACTGGTAAATGACTGATTTCAGTTGTTAGGTTCCAGGGCTTTGAGGCTGTTCAGCACTTAAAAAGAGATGGGGATCGTGACAAATTAACTGCGCTTATAGACTTTACAAATTGAACACCCGGAAGGGTTTATTGAGCAGTTATTACTTTGATGTGTTTTAATTTGTTCTATTATTTATTTCCTAGAATGTTAAAAATAGATGGGTCCTAGAGACCTGCACAGGTCAGGTTTTGTCTATAGTGTTTAGATCCTAGATGGATCTTACATACTTAATATACAACCTATATTGATACTTTTATGTTTGTGTTCCTTTTTGTTTACTGTTTCTTAAATAATACCAAGCTTCCTTAAAATAACTATGTAACAGAAAATAATGAGGTAAACAGAGATAATTTGTGGTGCACCCGGACCGCCATCTGCTTGGCACGGCACCCAGGTCCTCTTTATAAGTGACACCTATGCAGTGTTATCTAGATTCACGCTGAGGAAGGCCCATGGGCCAAAACGTCCACACTGTTGTTTCCTTCTGGGGGGAACAAAATAAAACATAAATCCTTCTAGGATACAACGTGAGTGCTGGTATTCTTTTCGTATCCCTTCATCAAGCCCAGCTGATAAAAACCCTGGGCTCTTCACTCCAGCCCTTGCCAGTTTGTCAGTTGCCGACCGTCTTCTTCACGCCTTCTACAGCCCTTCCAAGCCTGATTTTAATTTTAATTTTTTTGTTGAATTAAGAGTGAATAAATAAACAAGCTTGAAATCCTGTTCTGAGTCTGCTTTTGGGTCTAAGAAATACACAACCCTAACATAATATTGTCACATGCATGTGGCTGGCCTGCATGTTTAAATGGCCTAATCACGTAAATCACAAAAAAGAAAAACAGAACCACAAAAAGAAAAAAATATTAAAATATATACAATTCCAAATACATAGCAGAAGATAGGCCTAGTCTATTTAATCAAAGGTGCAGTGACAAGAAGAAAGAACAAAGACAGAATTCAAACAAAGGGTCAAAGTCAATAATGAGACCCAGAGGTGACAAGGTTTTAAGATAATAAATAAATGAAGCCTCTCATTTTAAAAGTAATGTTTCAATGTGTCAATTATTGGGTTCAAGGCACACATGGGGACTCAAGTTTGAGTCGCACACACAAAGACTTCTAGGCTCTATATTTCAGACATGTCCTTAAAGATGTCAGACCCGACTCAAGACTCAAGCCTGATGGAGGGGAAAGGAACTTGGAAGGAACACGTTATTCCAACCAGGGAAACTCCCCCCAGTCAGGTGTAAAGGAGCAACTTGGACACTCAGGCATGAAGGAAGCATGAGTTCAAGTCCGTTGCTTTCCCCATGTGCCCCATATATGGGGACTAGGTTGGCGGAGGGTGTGTAGAGCCCACGATCACATTATATAATTGACACAGGGGTAAAAAATGGGTTACAAAATTGTGCAATAAAAATTATAAAAAATTAAAAAACATGCATGAAATGTCATGTCCAATGGAATCTCCGCTGCACACATCCAACCTCAGTCAACCTGCTGGTTTGCAAAGTAAACACTATGGCGAGCACAATATGCTCGACCTATGGTCAAACTGCATTTTAAGAGGGTAAGCACGTTAATGCCAACTTTTCTTTGTGATGGCTATAGATGTTTGCAACTCTGACCGGATTACTACTTGCTAAAGATTATCAATGAATATACCAACAGTATATTATTGCTATACAATACCCAGAACATGTATTATCATTGCATTTCTGCTTCTACGTATTGGTGGCACCTCGACCCATGATGGACTTCTTAGTGTTTCTCTCAGGTTTTAAAAGCATTATATAACACTTTGGTCCAAACAGCGGCAGCAAAAGACCAAAACTAGATGCTAGAATAGCAAACACCTCCACTACATCTGCATATTTGCCTGGAGAGCTGATATATGCTGGTATGAAGGCTATCCACACGGCACAGAATATCAACATGCTGAAAGTGATTAACTTGGCTTCATTGAAGTTGTCTGGAAGATTCCTTGCCATGAATGCTAGGACGAAGCTGAGGAGTGCTAGTAAACCAATATAACCTAGTAACACTGCAAAACCAACTGTTGATCCCACATCACACTCATAGACTATCTTATCACTGAGGTACTGTGTGTTTTTATGAGGAGCTGGTGAGGCAGACACAAGCCAGACTATGCAGATTATTGCCTGTATTGAAGTAAGAGCCAGAACTGTTCCTCTCTGCTGCATAGCACCAAAAAACTTCATGACGTCTGCACCACCAGGCTTGGAGCCCTTGAACACAGCCAGCACCACCACAGTCTTTACCAGGATACACGAGACACACAGCACAAAGCTGATCCCGAATATTGCATGCCTCAGCTGACAAGTCCAGTGCCTCGGGCGGCCAATGAACAGAAGTGAACACAGGAAACATAATTTGAGTGACAGCAAAAGTTGGAAGCTGAGTTCTGAATTGTTGGCGCGTACCATGGGCGTGTCTCGATGATACACGAAGATTCCCAGGACAACGGCACAGACAAGTGTGCCTAGTAATGAGATGGTTGTTAAGGAGATTCCCACGGCCTCGTGGTAGGACAGGAATTCCAGGCTCTTAGGGACACAGCTGTCACGCTGGCTACTGGACCAGAAGTCCTCTGGACAACTAGTGCACTCTGTAGAGTCTACCATCGAGGGCAAGATTAAAGGAAGAGACAACTATACAGTATCATTCTAAAGATCACTTACTGTACCTATAGCTACATAATGTAAACCTACCAGTCTCATTGCTGAACTCTCCCTCAGAGCAAGCAATGCAGTCAAAGCAGCAGACAGGTTCTCTTTTCCTTCTGGCCACACGGGTTCCAGGGGAACAGCTCTCGCTGCACACTGACCGAGGAGGCTGCAGAGGAAATTAACCAATCTCAGTCCAAACTAAATGACATTGACATCATGAGCTTAACACACTAGCCATTTTATGAAGCCAAAGAGACCTTTGTAGATTCGAAGCTCCAGAAGATTGTGTCTTCATCGAGGATGAGTTCTACACCAGCGGAGGCTGACTTCTTGACCACGCCTACATTCTGAACCTTTACATTGCCGTCATTGAGCCACACCCAGTTCATGACGTCAAATATTGGTAAAGCGTCACCATTCTCATCAAATGACACACGGTCGCCAAATGATGTTGTGAAGTTGACCTCTTCCAGGTAATACATGAGCTAGAAATGTGAGTAACATTATTGAGAGACTACTGAAGATCAGTACTACTCCATACAATATACACAGTAGTTGCACTGAGATGGACTGTTGTATTTGCCTGGGTACTGGCAAACCGCAGTGACAATGACCTCGTCCTAGTCTATGAAAGCCGGGGGCCTTAAATCATTTGTCCGTTATAAGTCGGGCATTGACTTTCTCCTAAATGAAACAGTGTCCTGCAGCATGCATCTGAACAAAACTATGTTACTGCTTTAAAAATAATAATAATCCTACTAGTCAAGTTTTACCAATGTCATGGGACCCCAGCTAGAAACCATGACTTCATGTTTTACCTGCCATGGCTTTATTGTCTGCACAGTGGCACAGCTGTGCCCAGGGAAAGGCCCTCTTCCTGGCACACACTGCAACATGTCATGGAGGGCGTGGGCCAGAGCATACACTGCCTTGTACACACAATACTCTATCCTGACTTCAGACACATCCAAAAATGTAGTTTCTGCCGTTCCTAGGTCCTCTTGTCCAGTACACACCCTTCCACCAGTATCCACCCACTCTGGTGGAAGGGGTGCAAATTTACACTGAAATGTGTGCTCCCAAAACTGCCTCACCTAAAAAATTCAAATCAGATAAGTTACCTTTAATCAATATGAATCACTTTGTATATTCATTTCACAACTTGGAAATTGCAGCATGAATACAAAATTCAACAAAAAGACAGACTATGGTATTTTGATGGCTGCTGTCAGGATCATTGTCAGGACGAACTTTTGACAAGAAGTCCTTGAGACCTGGAATCTCTCCTCGACGAATGACACCACCCAGGGTGCCTCTCAGGTACGGCATGTAGCGCGGAGAGTAGAGGTTTGGCTCTCTGATCCAGCCCAAACCGGCAATCCATTGCAGACCTGTCACATTCTGCTTTACCACCTGTAGATTATTATTATTTGTATTAGATTACATGTTGGAAACCAGTACGTGGGACAAGCCAATGCATCCCTGGGAGAGGGGGGCACCACTATTTACTCCGGCACCACTATTTTTATAGTGGTGCTGGAGTAGGTTATTTTTCAAAAGAATTATTAAAAAATAAATGAAAACATCACGTATTAGAAGGAGGTGTTTACGATGAATCTATCATGGTTAAAATGGAGTTTGACGTTATACTGGGTTTGTATAGGAAGGGGGCGGGGCAGCTAAAAACTGTCTGGGGTGTTCACACTGAGTTGAATTTACATGACCAAAAGTTTTGAAAGTAAAATATCCCTTTAATTGTACTAGTTTCCAACTTATGCTCATACAGTATATGTTATGGAGGGATGTGTTCAGTTCAATATATGGACTTTCTGATGCCTTATAGTTATCAATCGCTACGCGTATCACAAACCTCCTCCATCAGATCAACTATATAGCTCCCATATGCATATGCAATGACCACTCGAGCTGAGGACGTCTTTATCACAGTGACAATCCTCTGCAGTTCAGCTGGGTCGTGGTCCCAAGGCAGAGCCTCCAAATAAGCCAGACAACCCAGACCAGAGTGGGCCAGCTCAGCATGGATGATATGGGCAGCGTCGCGGCCATAGTCGTCATCAATAAACACCACTCCAACCCAAGTCCACTCAAACCGCCTCATGATCTGGAGCATAGCTTCCATCTGAATGAACAAAGAATGTAGGGATAATCACTTAGGCTATTCACCTATACATTGGTGGAAAGTAAGTACATTTATACAAATGCTGTTAAGTTCAGTTTTGAAGTAGGCTACTTCAAAGTATATCATATTTTCAATAATCTATTCTACAGAGACAAATATTGTACTTTTTACTCCACTGGATTATTATTACCAAACGTGCATTAAACACAACAATTGCGACTACCGGTATTCAATTAACAACATAGAATATCGACTAGCTGACAGCTCACAACACATTGCATCATGAGCTTATAGCTCTGCTATTTGTGAAAAAGCGTGCGTGCGTGCCTGTTATACATCGTAATAATATTAATAATAATAATAATAATAATAAGCATCATCATCATCATAATACTTCTTCCACCACTGTTCAAGTAAATCCATTAATTTAATTTGCATATGTCTAAATGTCGACTCTCCCTTGATACTGTCAATAAAGACCAGCTCGAGAGGTGATGTGCAATATCAGTTACACTCACTAGATGGAGACATTTGTCAAGTGTGTGGATCATGAACTATACGTGATACCAACAGCATTGTTGTGTGCAGCAGTTTACCTGGAAGACATTACTTGGGATTGTTCTAAAGAAGGATGGGAAGTGATTCCGGTCACTCAGACAGGAGCAAGTGGCCAAGTAACTTATCTGAAAAAGGCAGAATACATTAAAACATTATTGTCATTTTAAGGTAAGAAAAGGGCTACCCACAAATTCTCCTTTAATGGGTTATTTTTATTTTATTTTTTATAAATGTCCCCTGCAAGCAGAACATGTGAGCCTGGGAGGAGGAAGAAAGAAATCAGTGTCATATTTAGTTTCAAAGAAGCACTGGTAGCCTTTGTGTTCCGATTGATTTCTGAAATGGGATTCTGACTTACAATGTGCTCTTTTAACACATATAGACAGTTTTCTGAAATGTTTCTGTATCCGTGGTGCTCAATATTTCATGTCAAGGAGCCCAAAGATTATATGTAATTGGCCACCGAAAGAAAGAATATATATTCAAAGATTTGTGCCACATTTTCACGAAAAATAAATAAAATAGCAGACCTATTTTTCAATAGCTAAATTATAACATAATGTTTAAAACACACAAAAGTGGTTCCTGCCCCAAAATGGGTTAACACAAACACGCATGCACCCCTACCTCATAATGACAATGTAGACTGAATACACCTATACACTATACTATAAAAAATGTCAAACATTGGCCATTTAGGCCAAATTGTCAAATATTATAAGAAAGAGGAGAAATTATGAGAATAGCCAATCTACAAGCTATATATATTTATCTGTGGAACGCCTCAACTCTTTCCAAGTGCAGGGTGGGTTCAGATTACATGATCTATCGTACTGTATAAAGCCCAACACACACCGGGTGCGCAGCGACGCGGCAGCGCCTGGAAAATAGAACAGTGGCGTATCGGAGCGTCAGGCGAGGCGTGGACGCGCGTCGGACGCCGCCAGGGTGGGATAGGTTCATTGAAAATAACGGAGGCGGCTGTTTTGACACGCGGCATTCGCAGACGGTGTGTGCAAGGCTTTACAGCAACCTTAGGCACTGGTGCCAACATTGTCACAGCGTAGGGTGATCACTGGCACATTCTGTGGAGAGGATCTTTTTTTCTTTTAAATTAAATATTCAAAAAAGTTTAGTCGGAAATTAAGTCCAGTCTCATGATCACATCGGTATGCAAATTCAGATTTTTCCGGGTCCAGTTTCGAATTGCAGCTGTCCGTAGGTGCCCTTTGAGAGCGATTTTGAAGGAGTCAAGGGATTTGCATGTCTTAATGACTGTTGGTAGGGCGTTCCACATTTTGGTGGCATAGGAGCGAAAATTATTCAAACTCACATTCATTGACCTGGGACCAGGGAGAGACTCTGAGAGATAGTGGGTTATTGAGTAATAATCATACATCCTGACTATCAAGAAAATAAAAACATGGCACTCAATGTCTAAAGGGTTGCGCCAACCCCTGCTGTAGAAAACAAAACAAATAAACGCATTATACATAAAATAGGTTGTGCTAGAAGGGGATTCAGGTATGGGAAACTTACCATGGGCACTCGATACAAACCTAATATTCTAGAGATGGCAATAGAGTTCTCTGATGTAGCGTCGCCCACAATGCCGAGCACTGGAGGAGAGCCAACGCAGCTCTTGTCCAACTGAAACCTCTTCTCCCTCTCGCTGACCGACAACCTCGTCTCCCTCTCGCTGACCAATGACAACCGTGTCTCCCTCTCACTGACCAATGACAACGCTGCACGGAATGCAACTCCGAGCGTGAGGCAGTTGTCATAGATACTGTACCCCAGAGTCACGCCGGGCAGCAGGCTGGGGCTGCTGTTGATCTCACTGATGGCAAACACCATGGTCTGGGCACACCGGAACCCTCGAACGTCAAATCTAACACACACAAATATCACTGTGACCTCGAATATACATGTATTGTTGTAGAAATGCACAATGTACTGTAATACATACTGTTGTAGAAATGCACAATGTAACACATTTATTGTTGTAGAAATGCACAATGTAATACATGTATTGTTGTAGAAATGCACAATGTAATACATTTATTGTTGTAGAAATGCACAATGTAATACATGTATTGTTGTAGAAATGCACAATGTAATACATTTATTGTTGTAGAAATGCACAATGTAATATATGTATTGTTGTAGAAATGCACAATGTAATACATTTATTGTTGTAGAAATTCACAATGTAAACAAATCATGTGTCAAAAGTCAAAACATGTTACTTGCTTATCGAACATTTTATTCTCAGGTCACCCCATATAAATAACCTTTTCATCCTCGGCACCACCTGAATTACATTTTGTCAAATTAACCGTACCTAAATATGTAAATCTTTCCCCCAAAGATACAATATGTCATGAGCAAAACTGGAGAGAATATCTGTTCCCATTAGGTCAGCATTTCTACCATTCAGCAAAAACAGGCTTCACAGCTAGCTGAGCTTGTAGATCTGCTCGTTTTGGTGGGTTATTTTCCCAGCCTGTAGAGTACAGTACACCAAGCACGGTTTAAGTCGGGCCCGTTTGACTAGGATAATAGTGGTTAAAAAAGTGACATGGGTGAATTCCAAATATTATCAAAGTATTCTGAGGCAACCCTGGACTTGTGTCGAGGGCCAAGGCACCCCTATGGGTGCCACGCCACCCAGTTTGAGAAGCCCTGACCTATAATCGTCTTGCCTGCTGTTGATACTCACCCATAGCAAGTGGGCTCCTGTTGCTCGGAGATGAAAGACAGCTCGGGGAACACAGAGGAGAAATGGACCAGAAACAAACCACCCAGAACAAAGTCGCCAGCTTTGTGCATTCTGCTGAGATTAAACTCTGCCTGTAACTCACAAGAGGAGGACGGGGAGGAAGACAAAGCAGAGAACGAAGCGAACAATATCAAGCTCAAGTGCATGCATGAAAGCAGGTGTGTGTCTAGAGAAGACCTCATGACTGTCCTGCTCGGTCGAACGTCCCTCCCCCCTTTCTAAATACACTGTCCGGTTACTACATTTTATACACAGTGCTGTGACATCCCCTGTGTCACCTTATGGCATTACGTAATCTTTAACAGCACCCACCTGGGCAGAGGCTGTAAGAGGCAGGGCGTGTAATAAACATAATAGAAACAAACAAACAAAAAGATAGATATTCATAGTAACAAAACAATGGTGGTTGTTCTATACTATAGCCTATAGCCTACCATACATGGGCAATGTATGGGAAATGTGGGGGCCACCTTCACTTAATGCGGCCCTTAGGTTAATATCAGAATACTGATATATATATTAATGATTTCAGCTGTTACAATTCCAAACATGCCAACATGAACCGCTTTTGTATGTCCAATGTGTTTGGATTTAGTTCATAAAGTTAACATAACTATAACGAAATTCATTAGAAATTAAATAAAATGGTTATTTTACAGGATTTCTATTCAAAAATAGCTGATCTACAAAACGCTAAAAACAGCTATTTTTGCTACGACAGTAATAAGCAATGTGGCCCTCTGGAGTGAGTGTGGAACTATAGTGGCCCTCTGGAGTGAGTGTGGAACTATAGTGGCCCTCTGGAGTGAATGTGGAACGATAGTGGCCCTCTGGAGTGAGTGTGGAACTATAGCGGCCCTCTGGAGTGAGTGTGGAACTATAGCGGCCCTCTGGAGTGAGTGTGGAACTATAGAGGCCCTCTGGAGTGAGTGTGGAACTATAGTGGCCCTCTCCATCGTAAAAGTTGCCCACCCCTGTTCTATAGCGTCTCAATGACACTATCTCACCAGACTTAACAATTGATGATGTAAAATTGGCAACTGTATCTATTGCATGTTGTGTATACCTTAACAAACAAACAAGCAGGGGTCGCGAGACATGGCCAAAGCATTTAAAAAACGTTAAAGAACAACTGCTATAGGCTATAAATGAAGTGGATTGGATAGGATTGCAATATTAAATATGAAGAGTCTGATTGATACACATATGAGTTTTGGACACCGTTTCGGAGTAGTTTAGAATACGCCATTGGGCCTGTTGTATATTATGTAATCTGCCATCTAAGAATTTTGGGGGTATTAGTTCGTTTTTTATTCACTTGATCATTGTTTGCGAACTGTCATGTTGGTTCATTGTCCTTTGTCATTGTTTATGTAAATTGTAAACTGTTAAAGTTTAAAAGTCCATAGGGGCTGGGCTTCTTCTGAAGCATGACACTTAGGTCACATTCACACCAGAGAGCTTTGCTGCGATTAAAACGAATCCTGCTGTGCATTTTCAGAAAGTGCACTTCGTTTGGCATGTGTGAAGGCTCATTCGAATCCTCATGCGTATCAAAGAATTCTACTCTGAGGAAAAACGGGGGTTTCACTTCGCTTCCAATCGCACTTGATTACGATTTGGTGCAGGTGTGAATGCAATCCGCAGTAAATAAAGGAAATTAAGCAAACAATGTGGCGGGTGAGGAGCTGAACACAGTTGGAGACGGAGAAGGCATATTTTACGCAGCGCAAAGATGTCCCGTTACCGTGGATATAGACGTGGTCGAATGAGGAGACTGAAGCCCTGATCGAAATGAGGACGAGTACATTAATCAATTGCTTAAGAAAACACATAAACACTGCAGTGTAATAGTATTATAGCCTACAGAATATTCTGTCCGTCTGTCTGTGTGTGCCGTAAACATGGAGTGCTTTCACTGTGTGGGGACTGTAGGGACTTTCACTCTTTCAGTAGGGACTTTCATCTCGATAAACTTGTAAAAAAATTGCGCTGCTGTCTGTTATATCATGCACTCAGCGCTGTGCCTCCATGCCCAAAAAAACAGTGCGTGGCTGCGTGCGTATAGTGAGAGAGCGAGAGAGAAGGGGGGGTCCAGTCCCAGACGGCACGACACATTATGAGTATAATTTTATCACCATAGATTTCACGTTGTAGGCTAGTTTATGAATGGAACACATTGATAAAGGTCCCCCCTGTTGCGTTTCCAATTGCTGCGGATGACAGTGTGAAGGCAAACCGCAGCAAATTAAATATGCAAGAATCCCAATTGCAAGAAATGTAATCAGTACAGGGTACAGTCAAACAGAAATGTAATCACTACAGGGCACAGTCAAACAGAAATTAAATCAATACTGGGTACAGTCAAACAGAAATGTAATCAGTACAGGGTACAGTCAAACACACACCGAAAAAGGTCCTCGCGGCCTTGTTTCCATTCAGGTCCTGGGTATTCAATTCATAATCATGACATGAAAAATAACAACAAAATTCAAATCATCATAAAAGGTAAAATAAATAACAAAAATATGTACAGGTTGGGATCCCCAAATTGATATATTTGGCCGTGGACCACCATCTGAAAAAGTTTTTTCAAATACTGTCTTAAAACATTTAGGCCTGACAACTTTTTAAAATTAATTTTTTTCTGAAAAACCTCATGTTTATATATCAGTAAAGTTCTCAAAATATGTTGTTCCAGGGACACCCCAGAAGCAAAGATTTTAGTTAAAAACTGAAACTCTGAAAGAATATATATTAAAAGATTTCAGGCACATTTTCACGATTTTTCAAAAACAGCAGATCTATAAGCTAATACCGAGTGCCGCACTATGAGCTTGTAGATCTGCTATTTTTCAATAGCTAAAGCATAAGAAAAAAGTCCTTCTGCACACCTACAATGGACAGGTGCGTCGGATAACTGGAACTGATAAGTAGAGGAAAAGAATCCCGCACACTGTCTTCACTTGAGGTTATTTTTTATTGAGAAACGTTGCTCAATAAAATCTAAACTCAAGTGAAGACAGTGTGCAGGATTATTTTCCAATAGCTAAAGCATAACATAAGTTAAAACACCAAAAGGGGTTCCCGCCCAAAATGTGTTAAGTGGCATGATGCAACACAGAGCTGTTCCATTGGGAGCTGAGCTGTAAACCATGGCAGAGTGGAGGGTTAGGGTTGTTGTTATAGTTAAAGTGGCTGCAGGTGTGAGGGAAAAACAAGCTTGAGGCCTATGGCATCTTCATCTCCCCAGATCCGCTCCCACATGACCAAATGCCCAGTGTCATACTAATCTAACAGGCAGCGCCACAAACACAGACTAAATGAACAAACCATTTTTTGCAGCGTAAACAGTATAGCCTACTATGTGACTCTTTTTTATACAGAGACAGTCATGACGGCAAGTTCAGGAGAGGAGAAAAACTGATGTATTTATGTTTTAATCCAAAATGAGTTAATAGCACAGGCAGTCTTCACATACTAGAGCATGTCTGAAATAAATGAAATCGCTTAATAAACATATAGCTAGGTGTAATGTTAGAGTCCACAGAAGTGAACCTTTCAAGCCTGTTTTCTCAACTCGCTGTTTCTCTGCAAGACATTACTCTATAGCCATATCTCCAAAACTGGTGGGTCAAACTGAACAACCAATATGTCAATTTGAAGCTATGATTCCCTGCTTTCATATGACATGAGAAAATTAAATTAAATGGAAGTTGGAGATCCATGCCCCACCCGGCTATGCAATACCCGTTGTACCCGTGTCAGAGTACCCGTTCCACCCATCTGTCTGTCCCTTTTGTGGCCACATACGTACCACCACCACTCCCTGTGGTGGTGTGGAACACGTGCGTCAAATTCGGTGGGGCGAACGGTTCGGTCAAACTGGTTAAATTCGGTCAAAGTCGATGGGGCGAACGGTCGAACATCGACACGTTGTTAGCTTGTAGATCGGCTATTTGTACTATTTTAAAGTGTTTTAAAATAATGGCAAATAAGTTTAGGGATAAAGGGTAAGGGCAAGATATAGGGCTCAGAGGGCTGTATTTTAAAAGTTGCCATCTTCACCTTTTCCTATCCATGAACCACGCAGTGCTACAGTATATGTTTCTCTTTGACAGATTGATCATAATGTCTAAAATGGAAAGGAGAGCTTTGCGATTCCTACTAAACCTCTCGGCATATGCATTGCTTAGAACAGAATGAATGCATTTATGTTGCTCATGATTCCACGCTTCTCCCCTACAGCATTTTTCCAGTCTCGAAATCTTTGGTTTATGAAAATGGTGTTTGTTGTTTTTCAGCTGAATACGCAGATAGAACAGTAGGCGGAATCTTCTGAAACTGAATATCTAAGCCACTGATATTTCTCCTCCCAATTCCTATTATAGCGTATAATTGCTGCCTCTCACCGAACTTTGTTTGTGGGTATTTATGGTTATGTTTGAACCACTTATTCTTGAGTAGGCAGTACTTATCTTCATCTGTCAGTTGTTTGTTTTTTAAACTGGGCAGGACATAGGTCATGTAGAGAAGGGTCTCCTTGACGGACATGAGTTATCTCACCTTTCCTCTCCTCTTGTCCTCTCTCTTCCTGCCTGGGCTGCTTAGGGTGACCAGATCCCATCTCACCAGATGTGGGACAAAGAGTGTGTTTGAATAATATTCCATTTAGTTTAAGAAACATTTTAGTCACTGAGAATCTTTTAGTTTAGTTAGTCTAGTTTTAGTCGACTATCAACTGTAGATGTAGTCGTAAATGTATTTTGGCAGGCCTTCATGGTGTCGTAATGCCTGATTTGAGACTTGGTTGCATGCTGAAAATTGGTGATCTACAAGCTCACAATGTGGCATGCTGCAACGTGTTGTGATGCGCTGTGAGTTTGTAGATCGGCTATTTTCACCGTGCAACCAAACCGAAAATTACTTTTATTTTAATTATCTCCTCCACTAGCCCCTCTTGAAAATTTTTGTTTAGTTTTTATTTGTTGAAATTGAAATTGTCAATATATTTAGTAGTTTCAGTCATCATAGCTTAGTTCTTATATGGTTATTATTCAGGAATACTGGTTCGGACTGCATCTCGTGACATTCTACGGGCGCTCCCTCGCCATCCTCCGCGTTGAGCGGTTCGCCGCTGCTGTCCTTTAGATTTAGAAGGTGCGGAGAGTTGAAGAAACGCTTTCCATGGAGGCCTTTCCTCTTCTCGTTGTTCAAAGACCTCCGTTCCGTCTCGGGCCAGGCGGGAAGCCGGCTGCAGCGTCTGACGGCGACCATCCCGGGTCTGAGAAGACCTTTTCCAAAGCGTCGGCCGAGGACTCGGAGGAGGCCTCGACGCCGGCGAGCAGCCGCTGGTCCAGCAGTCTGACCTGGCGCTGGTAGATCTGTCGCGCCACTTCCTCCACGTACACACACTGGTAGAAGTCCTCTTGGATTCCTTCCTGGATGAAGGTAAAGGAAATATGTTCTCAGCGCCCTCTTGCAGAGGTTCTTGCAGCTTGCGGAAGTTCTCCCTCCGCTGTTCCTGGAATGATTCCTCCTCCCGTCGGACAGAGATCCAGGAACAGTCTCGTCGAGTCTCTTGCGGAGGCTCTTCTAGGGGTTGTGGTGGCAGTTCATGCTCAGGTTCTTGCTGAGGTTGTGGTGGCAGTTCATTCTCAGGTTCTTGCTGAGGTTGAGGTGGCAGTTAATTCTCAGGAACTTTACAGTATTACACTTATTACACTATTAAGAAGTTGATTAATTAATAATAATTATTAATTACACTTGAGGGAACATAGGGCTGAGGGAACATAGGGCTGAGGGAACATAGAGCTGAGGGAACATAGAGCTGAGGGAACATAGGGCTGAGGGAACATACAGTGGGGTTCCCTTCGTTCTTGCCTGCAGGTCAAATCAGGATCTCTAGGTTTCCGTAGGTACCTCTCAGTACTTATCCTCAGCCACACCCCTAGGTACCTCTCAGCCACACCCCTAGTCCAACCCCCAGATTCTTCTTCTAAGTTCCTATTTATCTGTATCACAAAGCAAAAAAAAATACTGTGACGGTTATATTATCAGTAAAATAATAGTGTTTTTTTAACCAATTATTTAGGGGCCCACTTGTAATACCCTCACGGCCCACAAGGCGGGGAATGAATCGATGCTTTACAGTTTACAGGGACGTGCACACACATAGACATCAAAAGGGGCTTCAGCCCCTGCCCCTTTTACCTGTCTGTAAAAAACAACTGCCCGACTTTCCAGACCACCACGAATGCAGCGTTTACTATAATATGGTTGAACGTGAACAGTATTTAGCGCTGAACGAAGTTGTTTAGAAATCCATGTCTTTACACACCCGCATCTCCACTATAGCTAAACGGAGTGCTGGGTTGCGCCCTGCTGCGACGCGTTGTGTGAGCTTGTAGATCTGTTATTTTTTGTCCAAAAGCAGAGGAACAGAAGGAGCTTCTGAGGAGAAACGAGGCTGGCTGCTCCATATTTTACCGTTTCATGTACATCACGTTGCTATATATTAAGATTCATTTCATACAAACACACAAAGAAAATGAACATTAAAAAAACAAATAAAATAAAATAACAGATGAAACATTTTAACAAATCCCTCCTCAGCCATTCCATGGAAGTGCTGCTGGTGTTAATAAGTTGATCCACACGAACCACATTATTATGGCGTTTCCATCATAGATATTAAAACGATAGATGCCTCATTGGCTGCTGCAGGTCGTTGGAGCGTCCTCATTGGCTTCTGCAGTTCATTGGAGCGATGTGTGTTGACGGGAGGGCGGAATAATTGACACTGGTACGCCGGAAAGAGTGGACGGTACGCTACGTCACGCTGCCACTCAAGTGACTACTGGACCAATCACAGCGCATCTTTTCCGGGACTTATCAGACCGGAACGTGCGCTCTGTGAAGCACGCTCAGGGTTCCGCGGGGCTTCGCAAAAGGAATCTCGGGAATTTCTTGCCCTCCCTTGAGCACATAATACGCTCCAGAGCCGAAAGGGGCGTCTACGTTTATATATCTATGGTGGAAAACCATACACTGACACGGAGCAAGACAGGAACGCCCAAAAAACGTCACATCCAGTTTTAGCCACCCGGGGTATAAGAATTTTCTATGGCTGCCAATTCAACTCGGTCCAATCCTTAATCACATACGGAGACAAACATCTATGCCGATTAATATCTAACTTGCGGCGGCATAGGAGTGCCTTGTCCACGGGCAACAGATCTTTCAACGTATGGCATTGCAAATGCGTTTGATAATCTCTACTCTGCGCAATATTGTTTTGGAAATGCCGCAAATTGCATTGCAAGTGAACGAGAGCAAATCACAACTTCCCCCCCCCGGGGGTGGGCGGAGTCAAGGGCTTGACACGCCTCGGTGTCAGTGTATAGATATAATGGTAGACGCCCCTTTCGGCCCCTTTCGGCGTCCTCTGGAGCCCCAGTTTGAGAACCACTGCATTAGCACTTCCTGTTTGAGAACCACTGCATTAGCACTTCCTTTGAACAATACTGTGGCTTCATGGACCCCCCCCCAAAACACAGCGGTGGAAAAAGTACTCGATTGTTTTACTTAAGTAAAAAGTACCAATACTGAAATTTAGAAGTACGGAATTGAAAATGTACTTGAGTGAAAGTACAAAAGTATCGGCATCGAAATGTACTTGAAGTACTAAAAGTAAAAAGTACTCATATTGCAGAATGTCCCGTTTCACAAGTTCAAAATGTGTACAAAAATCTATTGGAAAAAAGCCGATCTACAAGCTCACAATGCGACGTGGTTAACGTATGTTTTCTAATCAAAATAAAAATCTCTAAAGTAACTAATAACTAAAGTTTTCAAATAATTGTAGTGGAGTAAAAGTAGAAATGTTGTCTCCGAGATGTAGTGGAGTAGAAGTAAAAATACCTCAAAATTGTACTTAAGTACAGTACTTAAGTAAAAGTACTTTCCACCACTGCCAAAACCTGAACAGTTGAAACGTGTAGTGGCTTCAACCCGTCTTAAGAAAAGTTCAACCAGTTCATTCCCTTTTTTCCCCCAAATTTCTCAGAAGTTCTCTAAAAAGCTCTGCTACATCTGGTGTACAATAACAGCGTTATTATTCATATCTGACAATGATGATGCTTTCTACATCAAAGTTTGTGTAAATCTCATTAGCAAAAGAAAACGAACGAACGAACGAAGTGAGCACCTGAAAAGAATACACAAACACGTGAAGAGACAGTTTCACGTGACAGAATGTAACGGTAATTAATTGCTTGGATAATTCCCCTTCATTGTGTCACAAAACCAACAAACGAAAAACATAATAGAACCATAATAAAGATCTTCCCCATCATGTACAGACTTCAGTGATCATAAGGCCTAGTACAGACAGACTTCAGTGATCATAAGGCCTAGTACAGACAGACTCCAGTGATCATAAGGCCTAGTACAGACAGACTTCAGTGATCATAAGCCCTAGTACAGACAGACTTCAGTGATCATAAGGCCTAGTACAGACAGACTTCAGTGATCATAAGGCCTACTGTAGTTCAGACCAAAGATTTGCAACGAGACAAAACCGGCCTATAAGCCCGATTTATTGTCGCGCAACGCTGAAACACACATCCAATGCTGAAAATAGCAGACATACAAGCTCACAACGCGTCGCATCCGTGACGCGTTGCGCATGTCTGCTATTTTTTATAAATTTAACCATAGGTCGCTGCAAAGAATCACAGCGCTCTGAACGACCCTTAAATGTTTATCCGATCAAGAGCTTCGTTAAACGGTTCGTGTTCTGACCTGCTTCTTCTTAGCACGATGCTCTGGGATGCCATTTCATCCCATCTTGTTATTTTCTTGCACAGCCCTAAAAAAGAAAAATACGACTTTTAAGCCACGGTTGTTCATTTAAAAAAAAACCTTAAGTTGCCACGATCCTTCATTGCTGTACCTGATGGCCTTCACTCCAGGTTCAAGTGCTCTATTTAAGAAATTAAATTAAAAACCACGGTGCCTTGTGAGAGAGCACACACACATCTTGGAGAGAATCCAAAGAGTGTGTGGTAACGTCGTCAGCAGCCGGATCCTCAGAGGAGAGAGACAGAGAGAGAGAGAGAGAGAGAGAGAGAGAGAGAGAGAGAGAGAGGACTGGGCCTGAAGTGCAGAGGACTCTAGAGAAGAGCTGCAGCTGCTACAGTATATAGGCATGTCTCCCTCCCTGAACAAACAACCTCCTTCATAATGCATACAGTGGCGTCCCCTTCGTCTGTACCAGGCTGACTTCTATATAGGTTTCGAAAGGTACCAGAATGCCCTCTCTGGTCGCTGGAGGAGGGGAGGGGAGCCGGCTTCGTCCTTTATCCCCCCGGGCCCTGACACACACAGATGGTGGGGCAGGTAGGTATAGGTAGGGAGGGAGGGATGGAGAGGGAGCTCAGGGCGCTGTGGATGTGGAGGAGGTCCTCAAGCCCTGCTTCTCCATGATGTTCCACAGCTTGCGCAGGTTGGACTGCGTGATGGCGTCGTCCGGTTTCAGCTGCAGCGCTCGGAGGTAGTTGGCCTCGGCGGCGTGGAGCTTCCCGTTGAGGTGGAGGATGGCGCCGAGGTTCATCAGCGCCGCGGGGTACTGTTGGACCGAACAGGGACAGAACAGGGTTTTTATTACCAGAACTTAAATCATTTTTTAAGTGGTGCAACCACTCCTACAACCAGCAATGTCTGTGTACCTGTGTACCTGTGTGTATGAGCACGAGTGGTGTGCGCATGCGTGAGATTGGAACGACACGAGTATGTGACTTATTAATACCAGTAGGGGGCGCCAGAAACAGAGAGAGGGGTATGCTGTGCCTGCTGCCTGCTAATGAGGGAGAGAGAGAGAGAGAGAGAGAGAGAGAGAGAGAGAGAGAGAGAGAGAGGAGGGGGGAGAGAGGGGAGTTGCGCCACTCGGTTCACACGTGTGTGATTTTTTAAATTTTTATCCCACGATTTTGTAACCCATTTTTCACCCCTGTGTCAATTATCTAATGTGATCCTGGGCTCTCTACACACACCCTCCGCCAACCTGGGGAAAGCAACGGACTTGAACTCATGCTTCCTTCATGTATGAGTGTCCACGAGATGTATAATGTAATGATGAGAACTTAATCATTACATTATAATTATACCAACAGTATAGTTCTCAAACTTTTTCATGCCAAGGATACCCAAATTATTACATATTATATTTGGCCATGGACCCCCATCTGAAAAGGTTTTGTGTCAGGGACCCCCATAAGAAAAGATTTGTGTTAAAAAAATCAAAATTATTCAAACACTTTTAAACACTGTCAAGTTTTTTTCAAAACTAGCGTGAACTTGTATTTCGTTTGAATAGCCAACATTTAAAAAAAATATGGATAAAAGGGGTTCAAATCATAGTGATGCTGCATTATGAAATTTAGCTGAGGGACCCACTGGAACCCCCTCAAGGACCCCTGGGGGTCCCCGGACCCCACTTTGAGAACCACTGGACTAGCACACGCCATGCCATCATAAGGTAACCTGACTTTGCCAGCTGGGGGCGGTATTGGGTAACCATGTTCCCCAAAACCACATCCATCTGGAATCTCACAGGGAGTTCAGCTAACGCCGAACCGCTCCGTACCGAACCAATCAGCGTGAGCTAAGAGCGGGATATGTGCGAAACCGGATGTGAAGCTATACAGACACGTCAATATGATTGGTTGTGTTTGCACGCCCACACGGTGATAGACAGACGGTCCCATCCAATCATCTACCAAGTATCTTGAAAAAAAGGAACAGCGCCGTTATCGAATTTGCTTCCGCGATCCCAGATCCCAATAAGCTGTGAAACAAACATGTGTAGCAAGCTTCTTGGATCTGGCAGCGTCAGGTTAATCATAAGGGACTGTGTCCAAATAACGTGTTTTTGAGTTGTCACTGGCTTCGTAAATGGTAAATGGTGCATTTACAGTACTGTATATAGCGCCCTTTATCCAAGGCGCTTTACATAGATTGTGCATTACAGTCAGGGGCGGCCTAAGGAATCTGGAGGCCCGTTTCAAGACCAAATATGAGCCCCCCCCCATAAACCTATGACATCGTTATTTTGTTGATACAGCCGTATATTGATACGAATAGTTTGACTGTTCAATATCACACGCAGCCATTACTCTCGACAATTAGCAACAACAACACCTTTCCTCATCCTGTCGTCCCTTCACAATTAAAGTGTCTCCCCTTTACCTCCCAATGCTGCACATTTTACCATGTTATTTACAGTACATAGAATAGGTGTAACTTTACTAACATTAACATTGTGGGAGAGAGCAAGGCAGTGAGTGAGCGAGAGAGAGAGAGAGAGAGAGAGAGAGAGAGAGAGAGAGAGAGAGAGAGAGAGAGAGAGGGCCAAGAGTGGCGGGGGTTGACTGAGGGGACTTCAGTGCACTGTACACTCTTGCTTCGTGTCCCAGGTTAGCTTGGTGTGGAATGTGCTAATTTGTCCCCTATATTCAAAGTCTGATTTCCATTGATTGTTGGCTGTGTTTAGCATGTATATGGCTGTGGAGTTTTGGTACAAAATCAAAACAACTTGTCTAATATTTTGGCATGTTTAAACCTCCAGGAAAATCCGTGTTGAGGTTCTTGATCCACTGTTTTTCATTAAAACGTCTTTGTCCTACTGTCCAGTTGGGATTGTGTTGAAGTCCAGGTATACTTTTAGAGCTTCAATGCCATGTGCCATGTAATGTTGAACAATCCTTTTAGTTGTCTTTTTTGCATTGTTAATATTGTATTTGTGTTGTCTCAGCCTTGCAGCTATTGCAGACATATTGTAAGCCACATATATTGTAAGCCACATTTTTCACATGTGATTAAATAAACACAGTTGCTGGTGCTGGCTGTTATCTGTTGTTTAATCTCCAACGTGCGTTTTGTAGTTCTATTTTTAACTATTTGTTTGGGTTTGAAGTATTCTGGTCTCTGGCGTGCTGGTGTGTTGATTCCTTTTAGCTTGCTGTGTACCAGATAAAATGGTAAATGGTGCATTTATATAGCGCCTTTATCCAAAGCGCTTTACATAGATTGTGCATTACATTCACCCATTCACACACACATTCATACACCGATTGCGGCGAAGCCATGCAAGGTACCATCCAGCACATCGGGAGCAATTTGGGTTTGTCTTTGCCCAAGGACACTTCGACATGTAGACAGGAGGAGGAGCCGGGATTCGAACCGCCGACTCATGGATCATTGGACGACCTGCTCTACCTCTTGAGCCACAGTCGCCCTTAAGAGTTTTGTTTTTTCTGTAGGCCGAGTTTCGCGATTATAATTTTTTTGACAGAAGGAGAAGGGAAAAAAAACTAACAATAAAGGACCAAGTCCTTTCAGGACTCCTTGGTCCTTTAAATAAAAAAAGATCATAGAAATAAATATACAATAAAGAGAGTTCCACCGTGTTCAGTTTGGGACATACAGACACAGGTTTGTGTTTCCACCGCATTGTGTTGTCATTGTTTGATGCCTAGCTGAATGGTTAGAGAGCCTGTCTGGAGAGAAGGAGTCTCCTGAGATTTGAATCTCAGTAAGTGATGCTGAGAGGTGGCTCACCATCAGGTGGGATGAGATGTTGATCCATCATTTCTTGATCTTTCTGCTGTTCCTTCGTCTGGAATGTGGTCTCGGTTGTTATTGTTGTTGTCGTCTGTTGTCGTCTGGTTGCCATGGCTGCCAGTTCCCACCTGATGTTGTGTGGGAGTTCTGATTGGTCCAGAGCGTACTGAATAACTTCTAGCTTGCATAACATCTTAAGACAAGGACTCAAGTCTAAGATGAACAGCTCATCAGAGATAGTGTAATCTCCTTTGGATCCTCCAAAGAGGATGATACGATCTCCCACAATGCAACAGCACATACCACGCATTGGACATGGTCCTTTCCCCTTGGGCTCAACCTTCTTCCAGGAGAAGGTCTCTGGACTGAATTTCCACACATTATTGAAGTTCTGGTTACCGTTCCAGCCACCAAATATGTACAGCTCTCCATTGTAGGTAAATGCTGAATGACACCAGCGTCCTTCTGGTAGAAGTTGTGCAGAAGGTGTGTCCAGCCAGCCGTTGGTCTCTGTGTCAAACACTCTGATGGTGTTGTAGCCCCTCTGGTCCCCCCTGCAGCCCCCGAATACAAACATCTTGGTACCAATGATGGTAGCAGAGTGATATCCTGAAGCAGGAGGTGGAGTTCCTCTGGTGTTAATTAAAGTCCAGACCATTGTGCTGATGTCCAACTTGTACATGTCATTAGTGCATCCAGTCAGCTTGGTGTGTCCTCCATGGATAAACATGACCTTCTCCAACACACAGGCTGAGTGGTAGCACCTCCCCTCTGGAACAGTCCCAGAAACCCTGGGTTGGAACCATCTGTGGGCGTCAACATCAAATGCATAAAGCACATTGCAGTAAGGCTCCCCTCCCCAGATGTAGACTGTATCTTCAACCAACACAGCTCTGTGGCCGCAGCGCCTGGATGGAACCTCAAGGTGACCATCTCCACTTCCTGGTTCCACAGGAGGTAACTTCTTCCAGCATAAAGACACTGTGTTGAAGACATGGACCTCCATCTGTTCCATGTTGTTGATGGTCCATCAAAGTAGCCTCCAAAGGAATACAGTTTGTTCCTCACTGCTACAGCAGCATGACAGACTCGCTTTGGTCCTCCTGCTTTGGAAACAGTCCAAGACAACATCACTCTGTCTGTCTTCTGTCTGTCTGTCTGTCTGTTTGCCAGTCTGTCTGTCTCTCTGTCTCGCTCTCTTCTCTCTCTCGACGTCTAGAGTCATTTTCAACACGGTGCATCATCTTATATCTTCTGGTGTGACATCACACGAGACACAAACTGTTGCCATGCACGCCTTAACGACGCCAATTAGCGCAGCTGTTCTTCATCTGAACCCTTTGAACTCTATTGCTATATTTATTACTTCATTGCGGCTACCTTGGGGTCTATGGATCTATGGATCTATGGGTCTATGGATCTATGGGTCATCCACACGTATAGCATAGTATAGTATATATGTATAGTTTAATTATATAGATATTCCACTGTTACGTTCTTAGCTTACGCATGTTTCGTGATAAATGCTTTTTATGTGATGTATTCCAATGATGTTTTGTTCTTGCTTAATGTAAGTCACTCTGGATTAAGAGCGTCTGTTAAATGCCTAAATTGTAAATTGCTACAGCGTTCCCTAACACTGAGCTGTGTTGTATTTTGAGGCTGTGTGTGCGTGTGTGTGCGTGCGCAGGTGCGCGGAATGTGCTCAAGCTGACTGGCTGAGCACGGAATGTGCTGTCTGTCTGTCTGTCTGTCTGTCTGTTTGCCAGTCTGTCTGTCTCGCTCTCTTCTCTCTCTCGACGTCTACAGTCATTTTCAACACGGTGCATCATCTTATATCTTCTGGTGTGACATCACACGAGACACAAACTGTTGCCATGCACGCCTTAACGACGCCAATTAGCGCAGCTGTTCTTCATCTGAACCCTTTGAACTCTATTGCTATATTTATTACTTCATTGCGGCTACCTTGGGGTCTATGGATCTATGGATCTATGGGTCTATGGATCTATGGGTCATCCACACGTATAGCATAGTATAGTATATATGTATAGTTTCATTATATAGATATTCCACTGTTACGTTCTTAGCTTACGCATGTTTCGTGATAAATGCTTTTTATGTGATGTATTCCCATGATGTTTTGTTCTTGCTTAATGTAAGTCACTCTGGATTAAGAGCGTCTGTTAAATGCCTAAATTGTAAATTGCTACAGCGTTCCCTAACACTGAGCTGTGTTGTATTTTGAGGCTGTGTGTGCGTGTGTGTGTGTGCGTGCGCAGGTGCGCGGAATGTGCTCAAGCTGACTGGCTGAGCACGGAATGTGATGTATGGTGATAACAGTGCCGCGTCACGCGGGTTTGATATTTTTCTACATATCGCTGTGTGAGAGACAGTCCACTGAGCAACTCAAAGTGAGGCTGAATGACAAGCATTTTGCATTCTGGCTCTTTGAGGGAAGCTAGCGCCCCCTATGGCCAGCTTGGTGTGTTTGTGTGTTCTCAGGGGCGGCCTTAGGAATCTGGAGGCCTGTTTCAAGACCAAATATGAGGCCCCCATATACCTATGACATCATTATTTTGTTGAGGCCCCCCCTGAGGGTGGAGGCCCGTTTCAATTGAAACTGGTGAAACATACTTAAGGCCTCCTATGAGACATTCACCCATTCACACATACATTCATACACAGATGGCGGTGGAAACCATGCAAGGCACCAACCAGCACATCAGGAGCAATTATGGGTTCAGTGTCTTGCTCAAGGACACTTCGACATGGGGGAGCCCACAGGGTTCGAACTGGGAACCTTGAGGTTACCGTCCAGCTCTTACTCTACCCCTTCGTGCTACGCATTTCTATGGTAAAGACGTGCTGGAGTCCTCCTCTCTTCCCAGTGCTGAGCGTTGCGTTTCGGTGCTCTCAGTCTCAAGTACTTTTTTGGCGAAGCGCCCTCGCTTCAAGCTGTACAGTGGGATCCTTTCGTCTCCACCTCAACCTCAAAATGACATTGATGGAAACCTATGGGTACCTATGTTAGACACACCCACAGACCTACTGTCTGTTTATTATATTACACAGTGGGTGAAAAGAACACACCCCTTAAGACTAAACCACACCCATCAGAGGTGTGACTTCCATAGGTACCCAGGTACTTTTAAATACCTAGAGGTAACTATGGGTACTGGGCCGGCAGAAAGGAATGGACCCCACTGTATATGGAACCCCACTGTAGGGCTGAGGGAACATAGGTATGACCCCAATTAGGGGCCTATTCCTTAATATAACGCTCTGATGCATTAAATGCAAATAAAAATCATATCATGTGCCTATTGTTGTCTCTATTTGACAAAGCAAAAATAACGGTGTAGGCTATAGGTCTATCTGTTTGTCTATCCATATATCCATCCATCAATTAAAATGGCTGTTGAAATGGTGAAATATATGCCTTCCCCACATCAAAACATGACAATATTGATTATGTCAATTAACCTAATCAATGAATGCATTGGTTCTGATTCTGATTTAGTAATACACACTGAGCCAATAGTCACTGCAAATTGCAAAATGCAATGCATGACTGCAATCATGCATGCGTATTACATCCAGTAGGAATATGTCAGTAGGCATAAGCCTATTTAGGTCTACTTGATTAACAAATCGATAGCCCATTGTGTGGGGTAGGTCAAGTCCAATCAATGCAGGTGCACATATGGGTGCCAAGCCCTAAATAAAGAAGACTGTGGCACAAAGTAATTTCTTCGCAACCATGCCAAATACATGCGTCTTCCCAATTTGTAGAGGCAAGAAGGAAAAAATAATTCAGTTTAGTTTCCCTAGAGCGGGTCAAAACAGACGACTATGGGTGGACGAGGTGAGGAGGGCTAAAAGGCCGTAGAAGACTCAGGAGAACAGCTGTCCCACGTCGTGTAGTGGAACGAAGTTCCTGTAAGTATATGAGCCATTATACCTTTTAATTGTCACTCCCATCACTACCACATTTAACAAACTCTTTGCTTGTCATCATCACTAGCCACTTCAGCAACAGGAATGCAACCATCATCACCTCCACCATCACGACCCACGTCAGCAACAGGAATGGATTTGCCCCTGGCAGCAGATGAAAGATCAGACCACACCTACAGTAAGTAGAAACTCTTAAGTATGGATCCTTCATTTGGCTGTAAAAACATACCTTCTTGTATGTGTCATCTTAATTCCAAAGTGTACCCTTTTTGAAGTTAAACTAATTTAACTCACCACCAGCAGCAGGGATGCAACAAGCATCCCTCCATCACTTCCACCATCACGACCCACTTCAGCAGCAGGGATGAAACCAGCATCACCTCCACCATCACAACCCACTTCAGCAGCAGGGATGAAACCAGCATCACCTCCACCATCACAACCCACTTCAGCAGCAGGGATGAAACCAGCATCACCTCCACCATCACGACCCACTTCAGCAGCAGGGATGAAACCAGCATCACCTCCACCATCACAACCCACTTCAGCAGCAGGGATGAAACCAGCATCACCTCCACCATCACGACCCACTTCAGCAGCAGGGATGCAACCAGCATCACCTCCATCATCACTACCCATGTCAGAAACAGGAATGGATTTGCCCCTGGCAGCAGATCAAAGATCAGACCACAACAGTAAGTAGGAACTCTTGAGTATAGACATTTGGCTGTATAAAGATCCCTTCTCTGTCTTAATTCCAAAGTGTACCCTGTTTGAAGTTAAACTTATTTTATGTAGCCTAATTCTCCACTCTGTTCATTTGCCTCTTGCCATCACCACCAGCAGCAACAGCAGAAATACAACAGCAACCAGAATGTCCAACATCTAGTGTCGTAGTATGAATTAATTGAATCAATTAATTTTAATCTGTATGAAAACAACTACAAATTTAGAACAGTATACCTGAATATCTATTAAATAATTCCTTAGGTTTGGTTCAGTCAACAACCACAGGTCTACTGGCTGAAAAAGATCTCCAGATTAAACATTTAACCTGTGAGCTGGAGAAAAAGGTTGGTACACTGAAACTGGATCACTCTCATATAGGCGACTGGCCATCATTAATGAAGAATCATGGAACCTGTTTTCTCTTTCAGAACAAAATGCTGTCACAAGTGTTTAACGGAGACCAGATAAAATTCCTTGAAATAAGGCAAGTATACATGCATGCCATGTATGCACATGCATGCGCACATGCACACAAACACATAAACCTCACATATCCTAGCTCAACAGGCTTGTTCCCACCTGGCTGTCTTCAAGTCACAAGTGGTCAGCAAAGACGGTTTCAAGCTGTCTGGCTCTTAGGTTGGCTGTTGGATGTGATGGATACGAGTTCCTGCGAAAGGGTAATTCTTGAACGTCCATATAGCCTACTATGAGTAATGCATTAAATATAATTGTAGTTATAAACTATATGTCTTCATCTTTCCAAGACATGAATTACCCAATTCCATCATATAGGACCATCAACAGAAGACTGGAAGGACTTCAGTGTGTCCCTGGTATCCAGTTAGACATCCTTGATTTGGTGGCAGGCAAACTGAAGTCTCTTCCCAGTCACGCACAAATGATCGTTCTGAAGGTATGTCCCATTTGTAAAAAACTTGAAATCATTTAATTGTTAACTATCATAATCCTTTCTTTCTGATCAATGTTCTAGATGGATGAAATGTCTATTGCGACTGGCCTACAGTACGACTCCGCCACAAAGTCTGTGTTGGGGGCGGTGACCATGCCCCCAACTCCAGACAATCGTGCCAAAAAACTGCTGACCTGCATGCTGGGCTGTCTTACTGTTCATTACAAACAGGTCGTAGCATATCATTTCACTGGGTCCTCAAGTGACTGGCACAGAGCTGTGGGAGCTTGTACAATCCATTATCATGGCTTGTGGGGAGCGTGTAATCAGGGTGGTTGCTGGGGGAATTATTAAACTGTTGAAAGTATATAGATCACTAGATATTAATACCAAAGTATATTTACCACTCTAAAAGTATTATCAATAGTCACATTATGCGTATGGAATAAACATATAAACAAATTTAGACTATATTAAGACAGGACATGTCTGTGTAAAGGCCTATTCACTCCACAGGCCCTTCACCTCAAAAGCACATACCAGGCTCTCTCTCTCTCTCTCTGTGAGAAGCCTGCTAAAAGGGACAGGTTAATGTCACCTCGGAGATTTCCTGTTAAACGGGGTAAACAAAGGGGAAGAACGGTTTCGGTCACTCACTCAAACACCCACACAAACACTCAAACACCCACACAAACACTCAAACACACACACACACACAAGCACACACCAACATCCACTCAAACACAAACACCCACACAAACACACACACACACACACACACACACACGCACTCCCTGCCCGACTCAGGAAAGCATTGGAGGAGAACGAGGCGTTAAAGAAACATATCAAGGCCTTGGAGGTTAAGGCCGCCGCCTCCTCGTCTTCCTCCACCGCAGCCACTAGCGGCAGCAAGACAGAAAAACAAAAAAGAGCTGCAGCCGCCGTGTTGAAACACCGGCAAAAAAATAAGAACCCTGTTCTCCGGGAGGCGGCCCTGAAGAAGGACAGGGAGAGGAAGAGGAAGGCCAAGGTCATGGGAAGACGAGGCGGCCCCGCCCCCGGCCCACGCGGAGTTCTCTAGCCTCTCTCTGTCCTTCCTCATGTGCGCCTCCCGGAGTACAGGGTTGTACTGTAAATATACACATACAGTTTAGATTTCTGCAGATCTAGAGTTTGGACAGACATTATCGTATCTTGGGAGGAACTCTTGATGATGGCCACAAACAACTTCCAGGCTATCCAACCTCCAAGTTGCAGTTTGCTCCATTGACGGCCCCGTTTGTGAGACGATGTATGAGAGTCGGTCTACTTTTCTCCTTGCTTTGTCTTAGGGTACCCTAACCCTAAGTTCGGACTGATGTCGGAAGTAAATCTAAATAAAGGTGACATCTAAAGGCAAAGACAAATGGCCAATAAAAAAAAAGAAGTATATACAGCCCACTGGCCAGGTTGGCTCTATCTAGGTCTGCTCTGCACCCTGTGCAACTACATTGATTGCCCGGGCAGTGGCAGGTGCTCCTTATAAAGGCTAGGCCCCTCCCATGGACCAAACCAACCCTGGATTGATTCCACAATCATACCAGTATACCAGTGCATTCCCAATGTCCAGAGACATCACAATTCATAACATATTTTAGTGTCACATAATATTATAAATGACCTACATAATATGATTAAAGAGTTCTCTAAACAAACCCTCCCACTGTTGGCATGTTCCCCATACCCCACAGTAGTTGCTCCCTTCAATGAAGTCAACAATCAATTATCAATCAACAAATGCACAATAAATAATGTCAAACTAAACTCATTTTCTGCAAATTCAAACTCTGTTGGTTATCTTCAGTCTCAGTGGCAGGGTGAACTGCCACATTACCTCCCCCCTCTCCTGGAGCAGCCATGGAGGTAACCACCTCCTCGCAGGGAACAAGTCTGAGGCCTTGGCCAGGCTGCTGGTTGCTGCTGCCGAGGTGCTGGTGATGGTGGTTGCTGCGGCCGGGGTGCTGGGGATGGTGGTTGCTGCTGTGCTGGAGTGCAGGATGATGGTCGACTGGCAGCTTGGATAGCTGCCCAGATCCCTCTCATTTCCCCCACCAGCAGCAGTTCTGTCCCTCTGTGTAGCCATAACTTGCGCAGCAGTTGCACCATCTCTTCCTGGTGTGGTGCAGCATGGCAGCGTGTTGCAGACGTCCCTTCGTCCTCTGCCTCCTCCCACTCCTGTTCCTTGATCACGTTGTCGTTCAGGTTGAAGTTTAACAGCCTTGCTTCTCATTATTTTCCTCCCCACTATGAGGATCTTCTTTCGGGTGGACATGATCCCACCGCTGCCACCAAATGTCACACTTTGTCCTAGTGTGAAGGTAGTGTGGGCCCAAAAATGGCACTGAACCAGCTCAAAAATAGTGAAAGGTACTGAAAACAAGTCTTTTGATGAACAATCAATATGTTTTTATTCACCTTGCAGAGTTCACATGAAAGAGTCGTTCCAACAAACAGCATACAAAAAAAGAAGTATATACAGCCCACTGCCCAGCTAACATGTCCATGTGGGCACCATATGGGGTGTATGTGTGTTTATGGGTACCAAGTGGGCATGGGCTAGAACTGGGCAATTATACTGGGTTCCAGGTAGGTTCTATGTGGGCTAAGTGGGCATGGGCTTGAACTGGGCAAATATTGTGGGTTCGATATGGGTTACAAATGGGCCAAGTGGGCATGGGTTAGAACTGGTCAACATGTATGGGTCCCTTGTGGGATATATATGGGCTAAGTGGGCATGGGTTAGAACTGGGCATGCATGTCTGTGTCCCATATGGGTTACGTATGGGTTAAGTGGGCATGGGTTAGAACTGGTCACCCATGTCTGGGTCCTATATAGGTTATGTATGGGCTAAGTGTGCATGGGTAAGAATTGGGCATCCACACCTGGGTCCCTTGTGGGTTATTCATGGGCTAAGTGGGCATGGGTTAGAACTGGTCACCAACACCTGGGCCCCTTATGGGTTTATATGGGCTAAGTGGGCATGGGTTAGCACTGGTCACCCATGTATGGGTCCTATATAGGTTATGTATGGGCTAAGTGGGCATGGGTTAGAACTGGTCACCCATGTCTGGGTCCTATATAGGTTATGTATGGGCTAAGTGTGCATGGGTAAGAACTGGGCATCCACACCTGGGTCCCTTGTGGGTTATTCATGGGCTAAGTGGGCATGGGTTAGAACAGGTCACCAACACCTGGGTCCCTTATGGGTGTATATGGGCTAAGTGGGCATGGGTTAGCACTGGTCACCCATGTATGGGTCCTATATAGGTTATTTATGGGCTTAGTGGGCAAGGGTTAGAACTGGTCACCCATGTATGGGCCCCTTGTGGGATATATATGGGCTAAGTGTGCATGGGTTAGAACTGGTCACCCATTTCTGGGTCCTACATAGGTTATGTATGGGCTAAGTGTGCATTGGTAAGAACTGGGCATCCACACCTGGATCCCTTGTGGGATATATATGGGCTAAGTGTGCATGGGTTAGAACTGGTCACCCATGTCTGGGTCCTATATAGGTTATGTATGGGCTAAGTGTGCATTGGTAAGAACTGGACATCCACACCTGGGTCCCTTGTGGGATATATATGGGCTAAGTGTGCGTGGGTTAGAACTGGTCACCCATGTCTGGGTCCTATATAGGTTATTTATGGGCTTAGTGGGCAAGGGTTAGAACTGGTCACCCATTTCTGGGTCCTATATATGTTATTTATGGGCTTAGTGGGCATGGGTTAGAACTGGTCACCCATGTATGGGTCCCTTGTGGGATATATATGGGCTAAGTGAGCGTGGGTTGGAACTGGTCATCCATATATGGGCGTCTTGTGGGATATATATGGGCTAAGTGTGCGTGGGTTAGAACTGGTCACCCATGTCTGGGTCCTATATAGGTTATGTATGGGCTAAGTGTGCATGGGTAAGAACTGGGCATCCACACCTGGGTCCCTTGTGTGGAAAGTGGTGAAAAAGGGGCAATTGACATGGGCGTGTTCAGTTTTCCGAGATCTACGCTCCGATATGTCCGCCATTGTCGTGCGACCCCCGTAGCCCGTAATCCTAACCCTAGGTAACCCTAGGGTTACCTGTCTGGAAGCCTTATAGACATAGTTAACCAAAGAGTGTGTTTATGGTTGAAATGCTAAATTTAAAATTGAGTACCAGCAAGGAGACCCATATCAGGGCGTTCGTCTTATCGATAGCTACGCGTGGATGCAACTAACTTTTATTTACGACCTTTGTGGGAGGAGCTATCGCGCTTCAAAGTGTAACCCTAAGCTCCTAAACCACACGACCGTGTGTGGCGAACCACATATCAGATTGTTCGTCCCGACAAGCTATATAACATACTAAAAGATGGGCCCGTAATATCGAACGGTTTTTGACTTATAAGCGTTAAAGAGGTTAGACAAATAACGAAACATTTACGAAACCTGGGTCCCTTATGGGTTTAAATGGGCTAAGTGGGCATGGGTTAGCACTGGTCACCCATGTATTATTAGCCCATACATAACCTATATAGGACCCAGACATGAGTGACCAGTTCTAACCCAGGCCCACTTAGCCCATACATAACCTATATAGGACCCAGACATGAGTGACCAGTTCTAACCCATGCCCACTTAGCCCATACATAACCTATATAGGACCCAGACATGAGTGACCAGTTCTAACCCATGCCCACTTAGCCCATACATAACCTATATAGGACCCAGACATGAGTGACCAGTTCTAACCCATGCCCACTTAGCCCATACATAACCTATATAGGACCCAGACATGAGTGACCAGTTCTAACCCATGCCCACTTAGCCCATACATAACCTATATAGGACCCAGACATGAGTGACCAGTTCTAACCCATGCCCATTTAGCCCATACATAACCTATATAGGACCCAGACATGAGTGACCAGTTCTAACCCATGCCCACTTAGCCCATACATAACCTATATAGGACCCAGACATGAGTGACCAGTTCTAACCCATGCCCCATGCCCACTTAGCCCATACATAACCTATATAGGACCCAGACATGAGTGACCAGTTCTAACCCATGCCCATTTAGCCCATACATAACCTATATAGGACCCAGACATGAGTGACCAGTTCTAACCCATGCCCACTTAGCCCATACATAACCTATATAGGACCCAGACATGAGTGACCAGTTCTAACCCATGCCCACTTAGCCCATACATAACCTATATAGGACCCAGACATGAGTGACCAGTTCTAACCCATGCCCACTTAGCCCATACATAACCTATATAGGACCCAGACATGAGTGACCAGTTCTAACCCATGCCCATTTAGCCCATACATAACCTATATAGGACCCAGACATGAGTGACCAGTTCTAACCCAGGCCCACTTAGCCCATACAGAACCCATACAGGACACAGACAAGGTTGGCCAGTTTTGCCTTGCCAAAAATAACAGAACGTATAAAAGTTTAAGCATGGGATAAGTCGGCCACACACACACACACACACACACACACACACACACACACACACACACACAAGCAGTGATGGTTACAAAAGTATTTGTTTGATTTTGTTAAGTTTTGTTACATTAGTCTAGCAGCTAGAATGATTATGCTGAATGAGAATTTTGGTTCATGTGGGCACGTGTTAGTACTATTGCCAATAGACAATAATGTGTTAGTAGTATATTATATATATATATAATTGTAAATAAAGTAAAGTATTATGCAAAAATTGCTCTATTGCTCTATTGTGAGCAGTCCAGCACTCAATTGTACAATATTGTACTAAATACAATATTGTACTATTGAGTGAAAATATCTGCCTGAAAGGCAGATATTTGCGAGGAGCTTGTATATAAGCCTTATACAGCCTTACAGTATGTTTGCATTATATTTTATAATTCTGTACAATGCTACTCTGTTTGAATATGGCTGCAGTGCAGGGGCTGAAGACTGGCGTGATAGGACCAGAGAGCAGCTGAGGGGTCTAGATGACGATGAGCGTGATGCCTGCGTGAGCTCTTCCAGAAGACCATGGCTAACTGCTCTGCAAAGCTGCAGGCAGTAATGGAGAGACACCCCAGCATGCAGCTCTTCAAAGCCCTCCCAGTGTTTGACCCATCAAAGGTAGCTGGTCTAAGAAAAAACCTTCACGACTATGTCCAGGTGGCCCCTGCCCTTACCCATGTGTCAGCTGAGGAATGGCACCTCTACATCCATGGACAAGAGTGATGCTGCTGATGTCAGTCCTGTAGAGTGGTAGGCAGCCAGGGAGGACAGGATGCCCAATCTGTCCATATAATAGCAGCACGTACTGTACCTCCACCACCCCACTACCTCAGTGGATGTTGAGAGACTTTTCTCACACTACACTATGCTGCTTACACAGTACAGACGGAGCCTGACTGAAAACAACATTAAGATGATGCTGATTGTCAAGTTCAACTGTCGGCAGCAGAACCCCCATGCACTGTCTGACTGACTGAAAGCCGCAGGCTAGCTTACTGGCTGGCTGACTGGCTGCTTGACTGAATGCCACTGGCTGAAAGCCACTGACTGACTAGTCTCTCAAGACAGACTGTTGCCTCGCGTCAACTAGTCTGTCGGCAAGCAGTAGAAAGAAACGTATCACTGGCCTACAAGTATGGACGCTGTAGTTCAGGAAGTCAGCCGCGCAATCACCCAATCACATTTAGTGGGCGGGATTTACATGTGTGTGCAGCGAGGAAATTTCGTCCCACTCGAAGCAAACCTACACGCTTCCATTATTATTGAACATGGCTTCCTCTGGTCAACAAACAACACCAAAGAAACCTATTACGAATGTATGTAGAGTTTGTGGAGATTATTTAAAGTATGGAGTAAAAGGACAAGTATTTAATTTATTCACAAATCAGGGATTGGAGACTAGTTTGGAAGCTATAACCGAAGAACCTGTTGTTGCAGACGATCCACTGAAATCGATTTGCTTAAGCTGCAAACAATTGTTGATGAAATATTCGCGCACCAAAGAAATTGGAAAAGGTTGGCGATTCGGTCAAAGAACTATATGACCGAAACAATGCTAGACATAAGCGTTGTGCAACTGCATCTCCATCTCACCTCAAAAAAACGGGGAAGTGCTATCTAATGTTGTCCTATGTTGAACAAATAAGTGTAAACTCCGTCAAACTAAATGTAATGTAAACTGTACAGTACAAAGTATGAATAAAAGCGTTGGTTATGATTAAGTGTAACTTCAATCAAATGCGTTAATTGTGTTGTGTGCTAATATTTACGTTTCCCAACAAATGACCCCTTTATTTAAGCAACTTCAGAACAGTCCGTGACGTACAAATATAACGGACGTAAAACAAATGTATTTTGCAGTACAAATTAAAGTTATAAAAGCTTTGGTTTAGTGTTCAATCTGAAAGTGAATTGATTTGGAAACCGCGGGGGCTCCTTTTCACACTGTTTCACAAATCACATTAGGATACAAAGCCTTTCAGACGTGGTATTATCTATATTTTTGCTTTAAACTTTGAGAAGGGGTCCATTACGTTTTACAGGTCAACAAGGACCCATTATCTAGTGTAATCAATGAATATAAATCCTCTTACATTAGCTACATTTATTGTCTAAATTTCAAATTGTGTTGCATATTTATAATAAACTTGATTTAATGGATGGTTGGGTCCATATGATCGTTTGACAGTACTAAAAGTACATTCAGTGTATTTTATTTTAGACACTAATCCCTTAAATAAGGTCACAATACTAGCACTGAGATGCATTGTGACTCGTGAGTTTAAAGCTGGCTGTTTTTCTGCATGCCATGATGCAACATGCATAAGTAGTAGTACACATGGTTAAATTGTATTTTCTAGCATTATTATGATTAAATGTTAATAAACGGCATGTTTTCAGAGTCTGTAGATGCATTCTGCCCAGCATATGCTGCAGAAATGCCTCGCTCCGTCAACATTTTCACTTGCTCTTCCATTATAGAAATGAGTGGGCATATAACTCGATAGCGTCCTTTAGCCATCTCTCTGGAAAGGCTTCGGAAAGTAGGGAACACACCGTTGGCCAAGCTTGATATACGAGGCTTTTTCCAAAACCAGTAGGTAAACATAATAAAACATCTCGTCGATCGATTAAATATTTCAAACAAATGTGCTGAAGCGGTTTGATATGTTCAACATTGTGTAGAACAGCAACTCTCCTTAGCACACTAGCAAAAATTTCCTCCTCCGTTACATCCATGTTTTGTTCCGCAAAGGAATGGTTGAAAGTAGGAATGAAAACAGTGCGACACAGCGGTAGTAGTGGAACTCGGCGGAAAAGCAAGGGCCTTTTCCGGTTGATAGAAATTCTAAACAGACGTTGCCCCCAGAGTCTAATTTCGAGGAACAACAGCGGAGGCGCTGTTTTCCCGAATATTTGACGATGGGATTCTCAGATTGCTGACTGACTGACTGGCTGAAAGCCACTGACTGACTGACTGACTGGCTGAAAGCCACTGACTGAAATCCACTGACTGACTGACTGGCTGAAAGCCACTGACTGACAAGCCACTCACTGACTGGCTGAAAGCCACTGACTGAAAGCCACTGACTGACTGGCTGAAAGCCACTGACTGACTGACTGGCTGAAAGCCACTGACTGAAATCCACTGACTGACTGACTGGCCGAAAGCCACTGACTGACAAGCCACTCACTGACTGGCTGAAAGCCACATGACTGACTTACTGAATGATTATTTAAATGTTGTATTTGTAATTGATTAATTTATTATTTGTTGCGTGTTTTTTTTAATTAATATGTTTTTATTGTTAGAAAGTTTCAACAAGTTAAAAAATACCTTTTTTCCCCTTAATTTTCTCCCTTACCCCATCCCTCCCCCAACAGTTATCATCATAAATGTTCTTTCCTTTATGATTCCTTTATCCTTCCTTCCTTCAAATACAAATCCAGCAGCATATTCTAGGGAGAATAGCCAAAAATAACAGATCTCCAAGTTCACATATGGCACAATGTAGGTATGTTACCATTGTACCAAAAAATGTTATTTAAAATGTATGTATTTATTACATTTTTTATTTAGATTGTATTACATATACTGGTATTTATTTCAATGTTCAGAACTGAAATAAAAAAATTACAAATTCAATGGTTTGACTAAGGGGTCTTACTTTATGGTAGGCTACTTTAAGGATTATTTAGCGTGTTTATGGTTGTTATTTTTGCTCCAAACACATTGATTATAGTACTGGATAACTGTCTAACACCTTAAAAAAACACCCCGCTGAATCCCGCAGATGTTCCTCTGAAATCACAGCAGAACACCAGAAAAAAACCTGAAGATTCCGTTTGGCCCTAGTCATTACATTGAGTGATGTCGCAACATCGAGCAGAAACATAAGTGCGCATGGGAGGGAGGGAGGGAGAGAGAGAGAGAGAGAGAGAGAGAGGGGGGGAGGGAGTAACGGGGAGAGAGAGAGAGAGAGAGAGAGAGAGAGAGAGAGAGAGAGAGAGAGAAGGCAGGGAGGGACAGAGAGAGAGAGAGAGAGGAGGCAGGGAGGGACGTACGGAGAGAGAGAGAGAGAGAGAGAGAGAGAGAGAGAGAGGAGGGAGGGACGGAGAGAGAGTGAGAGAGAAGGGGGAGGGGGAGGGAGAGAGAGGGGGGGGAGTGACGGAGAGAGAGAGAGAGAGACAGATCTGTCTGTCTGTCTGTCAGCTGTCTGTCCGATTTGGGATGGGGGAGGAAGGGAGAGAGCTGGGGCCGGGCGAGAGAGAGAGATGAATGTATAACGATCTCTGACAGAAAATGCATACTCTTTATAGTTTCATAAACTCAAGTGTTAATGTAACAGCTCGTGCACCCAATTTGTTTCATAATAAAGTTGTTTTTATTCCACTTTTGCTTTGGCAATGTAAACGTACGTTTATTATGCCGAACAAGAAAAAAGGGGGAAAAAAGTCCAGTAGGCTACACACACACACACACACACACACACACACACACACACACAATTGCCAATTGCTACCTGTGGAACCAGCTGCAACTAATTATAATTAAGCCTATATAGGCAAGATCATTATTGCGCTTGCTTCATTCATCTCAAATCATTCCCTGCGACACGTACCACGCAAAGCTCAAGCTGATATCATGAACGCCATCATGAAAGAACTCCACGAGGAGCTGATCAAAATGAGGGTAGATCTGGATTTTCTGCTTGACATCGCCGTAAAATCGGCCTCGACCATAAAAAAACTTGCTGAGGAGCCGGAGCCTGGAGCAGATCGAGCGGCTTGCACAAGCGACCATGAGGCCACGGAGCCTGCAGGAGCAGGATCAGCGGCTTCATGCACACGCGACCATGAGGCCACGGAGCCTGGAGCAGGAGCGGCTTGCAGCGACCAGGCCACGGAGCCTGGAGCAGGAGCGGCTTGCAGCGACCAGGCCACGGAGCCTGGAGCAGGAGCGGCTTGCAGCGACCAGGCCACGGAGCCTGGAGCAGGAGCGGCTTGCAGCGACCAGGCCACGGAGCCTGCAGGAGCAGGAGCGGTACGCGACCAGGCCACGCAGACCGACCAGCTGGCCACCTGCGATGTGTCCTGCATGGCCCGCATTCCCCATTCCGCGCTGGAGCAGCAGGAGAGAAACCGCCGCATGAGAGAAGGCCTCTGTCTGTACTGCGGCAGACCTGGCCACCAAGCGGCTGGTTGCCCGGCCCCGCAGCGGCTGTGATTTCGAGTTTCGAGTTGCAGTTTCGAGTTTATTTTTTATTTTTAAATTTTAAATTACGAGGCTACGAGCTAGTGATTGTCTTTATATGTTTTGTATTTTTCATGTGTGTTACAAAAATAAATAAAAGTAGGCTACACTTTTCTTGTTTAACATGAAGTTTGCTTCCACGTCTATTTATTTAATGCAATGTTTTTAATTGTGTGCAAAATATCGATGCTGTTCCGTCGAGCTGTTTAAGCTGAAGTACATCTGATTGGGATATGGGATAATTAAATATATATTTGTTTAAAAATATAGTATCTCTCCATATGTAAATCATTAACTATAAATGCATGGCAAATTAATGGGTTAATTAAAAAATAAGTGTGAAATGTATAAACGTATGGTCTGTTAAAAAACTAATATATTATAAAATATCGCTTATTAGTTAATTTTGTCAGGCATTTCACAAGTCAGCTAATCATATGATGGAAGGGTCCTAGCCAGCCATTTTCTTCCAGTCTGAAATTCTTGTTGTACTGGTACGCATATCCCGGCACCGGCAAGGAAGGTTTCTTATTAAATCAAGTAAGTTCTACATGGTTCATTGTACAGCACTGGCTTGTATTTTTCTGCATTTATGTGCGTCATGTCGGCACATGAGCGGTTTTATAGAGTGGATGTAAATATAGTATAGCTAGCTATAGCTATATATATAGATATAAAAGTTCCCGCTCCCCCCCGCTCCCCCCCCCTCTTATCATCTTATTGCTACCGGCATTCGTGCTAACCTTTTTTTGTCTAATTTTTTGGTTCCTAACACCATTAAACGCATGGTGTGTTTTTAGTGCATTTATGGGGTTCATGTCAACACACAAGAGATGTTTTATATGTGCGTGTTTTAAACCTAGGACCTAATAAAATGTAAGCATGCAAAATTGCTAATGGTATAGCTAGCTGGCTAATGCTACAGGTCTAATGGTGACACACTAGCCAAACGCTAGCATAGCAAAACGCTAGCATAGCATTATTAGATCTCCAAGACCACATTGGCTTAGCATAGCCATTTGCTTTGGACTTGTAGCTTTGCATTTTTGTGCGAGCGAAACAGCTAGCATTGTTTGCCGGCTACCTCGTGGTAGCACAAATATTACCCCGAGACATAGCCTTGTCTGAAACGCGGCCCCGTGCCCGCGGGGTCCGCGGCTGTCCCCAGGCGTATCTCGGCCGTCTATGTGGTCCGTTTCGGACGGGGGAATCTCGTTCGGAATCGGACAAAATTAAGCTAAAATTTTGAACAAAGTAATTCTTATGCAGTGTTTATGTAACTCTGGGAGTGTACAAATGGAACCAAGTGCACCCCACAAAGTGTCCATTTGGTTTCTTTTACACTGAGTTATTATCTTTAATAATTATTAGCTCATTATAAATCAAGCTAAAACTTGTTTTATCTCTCTGCTCTTTGTGTGTGCGCGCGCGTGAAACAGCTAGCATTGTTTGCCGGCTACCTCGTGGTAGCACAAATATTACCCCGAGACATAGCCTTGTCTGAAACGCGGCCCCGTGCCCGCGGGGTCCGCGGCTGTCCCCAGGCGTATCTCGGCCGTCTATGTGGTCCAATTCGGACGGGGGAATCTCGTTCGGAATCGGACAAAATTAAGCTAAAATTTTGAACAAAGTAATTCTTATGCAGTGTTTATGTAACTCTGGGAGTGTACAAATGGAACCAAGTGCACCCCACAAAGTGTCCATTTGGTTTCTTTTACACTGAGTTATTATCTTTAATAATTATTAGCTCATTATAAATCAAGCTAAAACTTGTTTTATCTCTCTGCTCTTTGTGTGTGCGCGCGCGCGAAACAGCTAGCATTGTTTGCCGGCTATCTCGGTAGCACAAATGTTACCCAGAGACATAGCCTTGTCTGAAACGCGGCCCTGTGGGTCTCTGCTCGCTCTCTCTCTCTCTCTCTCTCTCTTTGTGTGTGTGTGTGTGTGTGTGTGTGTGGCACAGGTCACCAACACCTGGGCCCCTTATGGGTTTATATGGGCTGAGTGGGCATGGGTTAGCACTGGTCACCCATGTATGGGTCCTATATAGGTTATGCATGGGCTAGACCATGTCACCCGCTGAGTGTCACACTGAGTTATTGTCTTTAATAATTATTAGCTCATTATAAATCAAGCTAAAACGTGTTATATCTCTCTGCTCTCTCTCTCTCTGTGTGTGTGTGTGTGTGTGTGTGTGTGTGTGTGTGTGTGTGTGTGTGTGTGTGTGTGCGCGCGTGCGTGCGTGCGTGCAGGTTCACAGCTGCATCACTGTTCGAAGGTTGTGGAGAAAACTCAAACATTAAGGTAAAACTTAAGAGCAATGCTGGTCTGTCTAAGTTATCAGTTTGTAACATATGTGTGTGCTTAGGTGGGGAGTATTATGTATGGGTCCCTTGTGGGATATATATGGGCTAAGTGTGCATGGGTTATACATAACTGGTCACCCATTTCTGGGTCCTATATATGTTATTTATTGTGTTAGTGGGCATGGGTTAGAACTGGTCACCTATGTATGGGTCCCTTGTGGGATATATATTGGCTAAGTGGGCATGGGTTAGAACTGGTCACCAATGTCTGGGTCCTATATAGGTTATGCATGGGCTGAGTGGGCATGGGTTAGAACTGGTCACCCATGTTTGTGTCCTATGTAGGTTAAGTGGGCATGGGCTAGACCATGTCACCTGCTGAGTGTCACACTGAGTTATTGTCTTTAATGATTATTAGCTCATTATAAATCAAGCTAAAACGTGTTCTATCTCTCTGCTCTCTCTCTCTCTCTGTGTGTGTGTGTGTGTGTGTGTGTGTGTGTGTGTGTGTGTGTGTGTGTGTGTGTGTGTGTGTGTGTGTGCGCGTGCGTGCGTGCAGGTTCACAGCTGCAGCACTGTTCGAAGGTTGTGGAGAAAACTCAAACATTAAGGTAAAACTTAAGAGCAATGCTGGTCTGTCTAAGTTATCAGTTTGTAACATATGTGTGTGCTTAGGTGGGGAGTATTATGTATGGGTCCCTTGTGGGATATATATGGGCTAAGTGTGCATGGGTTATACATAACTGGTCACCCATTTCTGGGTCCTATATATGTTATTTATGGGGTTAGTGGGCATGGGTTAGAACTGGTCACCTATGTATGGGTCCCTTGTGGGATATATATTGGCTAAGTGGGCATGGGTTAGAACTGGTCACCAATGTCTGGGTCCTATATAGGTTATGCATGGGCTGAGTGGGCATGGGTTAGAACTGGTCACCCATGTTTGTGTCCTATGTAGGTTAAGTGGGCATGGGCTAGACCATGTCACCTGCTGAGTGTCACACTGAGTTATTGTCTTTAATGATTATTAGCTCATTATAAATCAAGCTAAAACGTGTTCTATCTCTCTGCTCTCTCTCTCTCTCTTTGTGTGTGTGTGTGTGTGTGTGTGTGTGCGCGTGCAGGTTCACAGCTTCCAAGGTTGTGGAGAAAACTCGAACATTAAGGTAAATTTAAGAGCAATGCTGGTCTGTCTAAGTTATCAGTTTGTAACATATGTGCGTGCTTAGGTGGGGAGTAGCCCTAGAATGGCCCTTGTTGTTACATACAGTATGTACAGTATTTCACATACAGAGCCATAGATGATAAATGATCCGTTTGTACTCACCCATTAAATAATTCCAAAGACGTGGAGTGAAATACGGTCCTCTAGTTTTATATCAGTGTGAATGTTCTGGCACAAAATGTGTATTTAGTCAATTATCTCCACTTTTTCACGAGATGCACACAGACGTCTTTCTCTCCGGGCGAGGGGGGGCCAGAATGATCGCTGGACTGATTCTACGAATACGTCCTGTTTACCGCAGACGTCATCACCAATTGACCAGGGAAACACAAAAGTTTGGTTCACACAATTGGCAGGTGCCTTGCGATAGGTGCTGGGTAATTAATCACACCACCTGCCAATTGAAATAGTCTGAAATACTGTATGTAACAACAAGAGCCATTCTAGGGCTAGGTGGGTAGATGACATTGCAGCAGTTCTAAATAATATGGGGTGCCCAAAGGGTAGATGACATAGGCTGTGCAAGTAGAACACTTGGTTGACATCAACAGCTTCTAAAGTAGACAGCTTTGTTTTCATTGTTTTCAAAAGTATTGCAAATATTGTCTGAACCCTAAGAACTACCACTTCCATTCAGAATGGGGGGGAAGTCTTCTTTCCTCCCATTTGTCTGCATCCCAGGTACTATACAGTATATGTAGTTGTGTACCCCTTCAAGTTTTTTAGCACTGGGATAACGTTTTATTGTTTTGTGGGTACATCCTGTTGAGCTGGTCATTTAACCCATTCAGACCTGAGAACAAAAAATCTGGCAGTTTTCTGAATAACTTAGCACTGGTGCTCTAACTTTCATGTCAAGGATTTTCATACACTTTTTTTTTCTCCAAAAATAGCAGATGTACAAGCTTGTAGATCTGCTATTTTTCAACAGTAAAGCTAATATAACTAGATGTTTCAATCCCTAAATGGTAAGTTAGCGCTCTTGAAGGTCAGAGTGGAGTGGTGAATATGGAGTGTAGGACTTTCATTGAGGTCATCAGGTGGGTCCCTTTCGGGACCCTGGGTTACCTTTTTCTGAAGTTTGGACGACGGTACCCTAGGGTCCCTGATGGCTTATTCCACTCTCCATAGGACGCAGATTTACCTAGTCTCTGTCCGCGGAGTGATGCACCGTCGCTTGAGTGTTGGTGATGTTTCAAAGATGCATAACACAGCTTTAGGAGACAGCCGCAACGTGTGCGAAGCGGCGTTAACCACCGTTGCCGTTAAGTATTTTTAATCTTTTTTTTAAGTTTTGCTTCGCTGAAATTCTCTCTCCTCTCTTTCTTGACTTCCTTGTTGACTTCCCATTGTACCGCCTCCCGAGCGGCGACTGGCTAGCTGCACGTCCTAGTTACTGCCTCTGATTGGCCGACCACGTACATGCAGGATGTTTATAACGCTGTTGTGTCGTGGGAAGTGGGACATGGGAAATGAGGAAGAGATTATTTCAGAGAAGCAAAACTAAAAAAAAAGATTTAAAATACTTAACGGCAACGGTGGTTAATAGTATTAATACTGCTTCGCACACGTTGCGGCGGTCTCCTATAGCTGTGTTATGCATCTTTGAAACATCTCACCAACACTCAAGCAACGGCGCATCACTCCGTGAACAGAGACTAGGTAAATCTGCATCATATGGAGAGTGGAATAAGCTATCAGGGACCCTAGGGGTACCGTCGTCCAAACTTCAGAAAAGGTAATGGAGGGTCCCGGAAGGGGCTATTGGGCACCATGCTTCATCAACTGCTTCATCAACTGTTTCATTGATGTTAGCCCACTACGTTTCCAGAGGGCTCAACGGTGTGCCTGTCATCCCAGGTACACCCCCCCTCCATTCCATATCCTCCATATTCACCACTGGACTGCATGGCAGGGGCGTCCTTCTCCCTGAGTCAGGCCCAAGCCTGACCGTATACCAATGGTCTCTATGCCCAGTGGTTGTCCTTCCTTTTGATCCACAGCCAGTGGCTGCTTTTTTCGGCAGCATTTGGCACAGACTTGATAGCCTATTGGAGGGAGCGACCCCACTTTAAAATGGTAAAAGTGGTTAAAAGCTATAATGGTGACACAGATGCGTCCTCAGGTCAACATGGGTTAAAAGGTAGTTATGAAGAGAGGAAATACAATCTGGACAACGGGCACCCCTGCTCTAAATGGTCATTTCACTCATCGGGCTACCTTCTAGCAGTGATATAATGGTGAAATGCACACTTCCATTTCCACTCATGTCCCTATCGCACATTGTTTATAGGCAAACGTTCAATGTGTTGAGGTTGTAGATCTGCTGTTTTGTCTTAAGTATAAAAATAAGGCTTTAGTGGTTAAACGGCTGCCCTGGAAATCCAGGAAAAAGAAAAAAGTAGTATGTAGTCAAGTGTGAACATTTCCCTTACGTTAAAATTCTTCTGTTACAGATTTGTGGAATTAAAATAATAATGGAATGTAGCCGTTGGACCAAACGACGACGAGTTAATGCCAAAGTTGCAGAGCAGTTGCGGATTTTGGAAGCCTTTGAAAACGACCAAAGTTTAGAGAATGATAATGAACAGTTGGCGTCTCATGTGGTTTGTGATACAACAGACACCCATGTCTTTGGAAATCTTCATGAAGAGTTGGACTGTCAGGTGGAAAGGGACCAACAATCAGATTCTGAGGACAGGCCCCAAATAGTGGATTTCGAGGAAAGGCGCCAAATATCAGATTACGAGGAAAGGGACCTGCAAGAGTCAGATTCTGAGGACAGGCCCCAAATAGTAGATTTCGAGCAATGGGAATCAGATTCTGAGGAAAGGCGCCAAATATCAGATTCTGAGGAACAAGAATCTGGTGCTGAGATGGTTTTTGATGACCACGGTGAAGCAATTGTTGAAGGTTCTGATCCTTGCAGTGAGGTTAAATGTAAATTGGCCAATTGGGCGGCAAAACGCAATATTTCACATAGTGCCTTGTCAGAACTATTAACTATTTTAAGGCAGTGTGGCCTGGACTTACCCAAAGATCCAAGAACCCTGTTGTCAACTGTACAAACCTGTGAGGTCAAAGAGATGGGAAATGGAAGCTACTACTATTTTGGAGTCTCAAATGCAATTATTTCAGAGCTGTCTCGTGAATCACCTCCTGCAGTAGACACTCTAACCCTCCGTGTTAACATTGATGGCTTGTCCCTCTCTAAAAGCTCTAAAAATGACTTATGGCCTATTTTGGCAAAGATCAAAGAAATTCGAGATCTAATGTATTTATCATTGGTATGTATGCAGGCCCCTCAAAGCCGCCTTCTGCTGGTGAATATTTGAAGGATTTTATTCAGGACTTGAAGCAGTTAACTCGTGAGGGTTTAGATTACAATGGAAAACATTATAATGTCGCTCTTCCAGATGCCTTCATCTGTGATGCACCTGCCCGTGCCTTCTTGAAATGTATCAAAGGTCATACAGGTTACAGTGCCTGTGAGCGCTGTGTAGTGCACGGGGTTTACCTAAATAGTAAGGTTGTTTATCCTGATTTAACAGAACCACTAAGAACAGATGCAACATTTGAAAGTGGGTGCGATGAAGGACATCATCATAGTGTTTCACCACTTCAAGAGCTTGGCATAGGGATGGTGTCATGCTTTGTCCTGGATTACATGCACTTAGTTTGTTTGGGAAATGTCAGGAGACTTATTAGTCTGTGGATCCAGGGGCCTTTAAAGTGTCGGCTTGCATCATCCACCATCGAGGTTATTTCGAACCACTTGCAATCCATCAGAGAATATATCCCGAGTAGTTTTTCACGAAAGCCACGGTCACTTCGTGAATTCAGACTGTGGAAGGCCACTGAATTTAGGCAGTTTTTATTGTACACTGGCCCTGTGGTTTTAAAAGGACGCCTATCTACGCGGTGGTACAAAAACTTCATGCTTTTGTCTGTAGCTATGAGAATTCTTCTCAGTCCAGCTCTGTGTTCACAATATTGTGACTATGCAGACAAACTGTTGAAATGCTATGTGAACAACTATGCTAAGATATATGGACCAGACCAGCTAGTGTACAACACCCACGCTCTAATTCACCTGGCTGATGATGCAAGAAGGTTTGGTGCCCTAGACAGTGTTTCATGTTTCCCTTTTGAAAATCATCTCGGCACATTAAGTAAGTTAGTAAGAAAGCCACAAGGTGCTGTTCAACAACTCGTAAGGCGTGTAGGTGAAAAACGCAGTCTCTCTCTTGAAGAAAAGGAAACGAGGAATGAGCCAAAACAGCCACATGTAGGTGGTCCTACTCTCCCACATGTACCTGCTCGTATGCAGTACAAGAAGTACAGGCATGAAGGCCAAATGATTTCCTCCTCTCATGGCAGCAACTGTTATAATATTGACGGAAGAGTTGCTGTAGTGAGGAACATTGTGGAGGTGTTATCAGGAGCTATGTACGCTGTGTGTCAGTTTTACGAGAGACAAGGGGGCTTTTACCATTACCCCATTGATTCATCCCTTGTTGGGATCAAAAGAGTGACACACCTTTCTCAAGAACTGCATGGAGTGCCAGTGACTGACTTGACGGAAAAACTGATACTGCTTCCTCTGGAAGAGGGGAATGTGGCTTTCAGTCAGTTGCATGACCAGTAATTATAAACTTTTCAGCATGTCCGGCACATTCCGAATTGTGGAGTTCACTGAAGAGGTTTTGGACGATGGGAATCCTATGGTGGACATCATCCCATCCTGTTGGTTCACAAATACTTACGAGGTGGAGTGCTACTGGCCGAGTAGTGTCACAACGTCAATCAGCAACCTAGTGAAACAACAAGCTCCGCCAGATCCTTCGACATGGGAGAGAGTCCGTGTACGTGCAATTGGCAGTAGCATAGGTAAGACAATAAGGTTTTTTTTTGGGGAGAGGTAAAGTTTGAAGATGTGCGCAACTGTGCAATGTATATAACCTATTGCTTTAACCCATTGACTTACACAAATGTCTTCTAAATTCTGACAGTTCTCTGAAAGTGTGAAATGTGGAAGGAGACACAATTAACATTCTTTAGGCAAAATAGTTACTTTATCTCACAGGATCTTCATAAAAAAATAGCAGATCTACAGATCTACAAGCTCATAGTGGCACTCGGTGCCACGCTACGAGATTGTATATCTTCTGTTTTTCAACATCTAAAGTTTAAAATAATGGTTATTAAAGTTAATGCGTTCACTTAAAAAATAATATTTAATGTTCCCTTCCCCTGTTTTTGTGTTCTTTCTTTTGAAGGTACATATGATGCGGCTCGTAAGAAGCTCAAGAAGGCAGAGGCTTCATCTGATCTACAGTCAGATGTGGAAATGCCCCTGAGGCGTCAGAAGAGGTAATCGGCTTTATCGCACACTGTCACCTTTTTCACTTGGGCTTGTTTGCATGCCTGAGTCTCAGGGCGGACACTCTAACCACAAGGCCACTGAGCTGAAATGGCACTGTAAAAAAGTCTGTGTTAGAAAGTTGTGTTGTGGTGGAAACTTTAGAAGTACTGGGAGGAAGGACAGCATGGCATGGCAGCGGTGAAATTGGTGACCTACTGAAATATGCCTCTGTCAGAAACAGAATCATGTTGTGTTTTGATGACGTTGGTAAGGTGGGCAAAGAAGGTGGCTGGAATGTGCCTGAATAAAAGTGTTCTATATTAACTGTACAGTATGTGAACGCGTAGAGGGCAGAATTATATTAAAGCCTATATCCTTGCCAGAGTATTTAGCAGTTGTGCTGCAAAATGTGGAGTCATTATTTTTTTTTATGTTATTTTTTTTGTGGCTTTCGCCTTCATTTTATATTTTGTATGGGGGGACAGACAGTAGGCTGACAGGAAATGGGGAGAGAGATGGGGGGAAGACATGCAGTAAAGGCCGTCTGGATCGGCTCCAGACGGCCTGCGTGTGCTGACATCACAGCACACGCACGTTCAAATGACTCCATGTGGATATCATGATTGTTGTCGTTGAGCAGTGTATTATTCAACTTTTAGTTTTCCTGAATAGTAGAGGACCAGGATAAGATATGTAATGTATGCACTTCATTTAGGAGAGAATATCTCAACTGTTCTTGGCTAATATGACCGCCGCAAACAACTTGGGAACTATGACTAATTATCTATCCGGGACGAAATACCCGGAAATGACCACACCCTATTAAAAATGACCGCTAGTTGAAACATGGCTTTAACTTCTATACCGTTGGAGCTACAGCTATTCTGAGGTGCTCAAAATGTTCAGAATAATCATGTTTGAATACTCAATAGACCATATGCACACGGTGGTCATCTTTCCATAAGTTAATGGCAGGGTGGAAACTAGCCACAATTTGCCAATGACCACCCATACATCCAAACCGACATAGTCCAATCTAATTATATTAAATTGTCAAACTCACCAACATTGCAGCTGTACGAAAAGCTTTAATTACCCTCTTTCTATCTGCAAAGTGTTTGTTTCATAAAAATCCCTGGTAGAGATGTTAGGAGTTACTTTATGTCAAGAAATTCCTTCCTAAGTATTTGAGTTTGGAAGCGCTCATTGAATAATCACTCAACGGCCCTGCGCACCATCTGTTTTGAATTTGCACATAATGCAGGAGGCAGCAGGGTGCTGCGTTACTGAAAGGGAGTGCTTCCGAACTCTGAAACTTAGAAAACAAATCACCTGCAAGGAATTTATTGACATAAAGTAGCTCATAACATGTCTATGTTGGATTTTTATGAAACAAACACTTTGCAGATAGAAAGAGCATAATTCAGGCCTTTTGTACAGCTGCAATGTTTGTGAGTTTGATGTAACTTAATACAATTAGATAGGACTTTGGGCGGTCAATGGCAAATTGCGGATAGTTTCCACCCTGCCATTAACTTGTGGAAAGATGACTGCCGTGTGGATATGGTCTATAGAGCGTCGCATGACCCAGGAAATGAATACCAATGCATTTTTCCCATAGACATTTCATAAAGTATTTATTTAAAGACCTTTTAAGCATCGTACGAAGCCAACTCGAGTTGTGACAAATCATGACAACAAACACAATATTTTGGACCGAACAAATAATTACAAAGAAGAAAAACAACAAAAAAGTGTTGTAACCTGCCATTCTTTTCTACTTTCTAATTCTTTGTTTGGCCCAAAACATTGTGTTTATTGTCATGATTTATCACGACAAGAGTAGGCTTTGTCCGCGGCGTAAACGTCTTTAAATAAATACTTTCTGAAAAGTCTGAGGAAAATGAATGGGGATTTCTTTTCCGGGTCTCACGAGGGGGGCGGGACTACGACGCTCTATTGAGTATTCAAACATGAACATTTTGAGCACCTCAGAATATCTGTAGCTCCAACGGTTTCGAAGTTAGAGCCATGTTTCAACTAGCGGTCATTTTAAATAGGGTGTGGTCATTTTCAGGTATTTTGTCCCAGATAGATAATTAGCCATAGTTCCCAAGTTGATCGCGGCGGTCATATTAGCCAAGAACAGTTGAGATATTCTCTCCTAAATGAAGTGCATACATATCTTAGCCTGGTCCTAGACTAGAATGAATGCCCTATTTCATATAATTAAAAACAAATGAAAGTAGCCATCTACAAGCTAACCAAGCCTTGCATTGCGTCCCGTTGTGAGCCATTCTCTCCGGTGTCCATCCCCGGAAGTCGGAACCCATTTTGAGAATGAGAACTACTGCTTAGTTACGTTTTTGTTTGCTTGTGTGTTCTTAACTGACTGTAGGCCACTGCTAAGACTAATGGATGGATGTAGGCCACCGCTAAGACTAATGGATGGATCTAGTGAAGAGTCCGAACCAGCTGATGAGGATGCAATTCCACCTTCACCTCCTTCACCTCCCCTTGAACTGCACAGACAAACGTCCCAAAGCTGCCCGCCCACCAAAAAAAAGAAAAGCCACAGTGTTACGAGCATCTCCAGTGTGTCTCCTAGATTTTCTTCCGAAAGTATGTAAAGTATGGAATTTGATTTTATTATTATTAAACAAAACAAAATATACAGAGAATTTAACATCTTTAAATGTACCTTTATATCCAGGTACCCCAAGTCCAGGACTGACCCCCAGTCCCAGTGGGATTCCAGGGCCACACAAAAGCCACAACACTGAAACCCCAGTTAGACCAAAATCTTCCCTCCCCCCTAGCACCTCAGTGAGGCACTACACTGAAAGCCAGATTGCGAGCACCCCATTGAGTCAGAGCCTCCTCCATGGAACTCCAGTGAGTGGAACCCCATTTTCGAGCACCCCAAACACATCAACTCGGAACCAGCTCACTGGAAACCTGATTAGCAGCCCTAGTGTAGTGCCAGCTTCCACACATCAAATGTTCTCCCAATTGTTGAAAATGTTAGAGGAAGTAAAGCACACCCAGAAGGTTCATTCCAAAATGCTAAACACCGTGCTGAAGCAGAAAGAGGACGTGGTGCTGCTGGAGCTCCCGGAAGGAGCTACGTTCCCACTGAAGACGGAGGAAGAGGTCCAGGCCATGAACTTGAAGCTCGGCGACAAAGAGTTCAAGGCTGCAGTTGTAAGTTCAAATCACTTATTCACTTCACCACCTCTGCTCCCCTCTAATCACTGATATTCTCTCTCTCACCCCTGTCAACAGCTTGTGATGACTGTTTTTCCCCCTTGATATTATTATTTAGCTAAATGGTGTTTCTAAATAGATTTTCCACTTTCTCTTTTCTTGAAGACGTTGGCTTGCATGGCTGCTGTTGTCTCTATTCTCCAATTATTCTATTCTTCCCATCACCTGCTTCCTTTCACTCTAACTATTCATTACTGACATACAGAATGTCCTTCCTGTGACTCATACTCAGGTTGCCATGGTTGCAGACCTCGGTGGAACCAAATTGGACGATTGTGTCAGGCGAATGATGGGATTCCTCATGAGCAATGAGCTGTCCATGCACTATAATCTTTTTGGACGTAAGGACAAGAAGAAGTTTCGAGACCTGGCTCTTTTTGATGTGCTTTATGGTAAATTTGAGTTTTCATTGTACGTTTTCCTTGAAATTTCCTTCATTCTTATATGCTCACTACAATTCTGAAGAGAGGCCACTGTTTGTATTTAACTCAGTTTTCAATATTGACATAACATATGCCATAATGCACTCACGTTTCATTATTTCATTCTACATGAAAACAAATTTGCCACCATAGACATTTTAAAATAACTGGTTCTGTCCCTCAGCAAAGAATCATCAGCAATGTAGCAGACATTAGCCATTCTTGCTGTCAGGTTACACATTGTGCATCTCATGTAGTACTTTACAAGCTAGCAGTACTAAGTTGGCTTTTTGTCATTTATTTTTAGTGGCACTCAAGACCAACACCACCACAAAGGACGTGAACCAGAAGCAAGCAGAGCATGCGCTGGGAAAATGGTTTACCGGAGCTCGGGATCGAGGTGGGAATAGAGCTGTCAGAGTTCGTAGATCACATGACAACACACTTCACACACAGGAAAGCACACGGGACAATGGGGCACAGTCCCAATAGGCAAAATCTGCCAAAGTCTTAGCATGTGCACACACGCACGCACTCACACATATGTGAAGAACTACCTCAGTTAGGTTTTTTTTTTTTTTGAGAATCTTTCACGGTAAATAAACTACCGCCCTCTTTAGTTTACCCTCAGTTGTTTTTTCGGGTCAAACGGGTTCCTTGAAAGTCACATTTTGTGTTCTGAAAGTACTATTTGTTAAGTACTTTTAAAGTAATTGTGTTCTGAATATTACTTATGCACTTTAAGTACTTTTAAAGTACTGTAGGTTTTTGTAAAGTACTTTTAAAGTAATTGTGTTCTGAAAATAACTTTCTATGTAGTTAAAGGGATATAAAGGGATATGTTTCAATTTAAATGTTTTTGTGGGTGAAATAATTAATTAAGACCTGGCAGTGTTTCGAGGAAATTGCAATACGGTTGCACTTTGTTTTCATTTGTTTACATTTTATTTCAGTGCAAATCATTTATTTTGTTAAGATCACGCAGGGCAACATATTAATTAATACCTGGCAGTGTTAAGGCCTATTCATAGTCTGGATTTTCGGTTGTGAGGTGACCACCGAACTACAGCATCAGCTCCAGTGGTCAGCTCACCACCGGAGCGGTGGTCACCTCACCACCGAAAATCCAGACTATGAATAGGCCTTTACGAGGAAATTGCAATACTGTTGCACTTTGTTTTTATTTGTTTACATTTTATTTCAGTGCAAATCATTTCTTTGCCACGCAGGGCAAAATCTTAATTAATACCTGGCAGTGTTAAGGCTCATACATAGTCTGGATTTTCGGTGGTTAGGTGACCACCGAACTACAACATGACGTCACGAGCTGCGGTGAAGAGCAAACCACCGCCACTGGCCCTTCTCTCTGTTTTTACTGGTCACCTCACCACCGAAAATCCAGACTATGAATAGTAGGCCTTTTTAAGAGGAAATATCACATGCAGTGTCTTGTATACAGCATTGATTTAAATAAACTTTGTCAAAGATATTGTCTGATATTGTATTTTCACCCAGGTAAAAAGTATACTGGCTAAAATGTAGGTGCTTTTTACATCTTAAGTTGTGTTTGCAGTAGAACAGCTGGTTCATGTCAATATTGCTAACAAATTTAAATCCCTTCAGAACCAACTTGAAGTGGGATCTTAATGGGTCTGAAAAGTGCCTAGTGGGCTAGAAGCCCATTCAGATCCCAGTTCAAGCTCATATAGGCAAACAGGTGGCGCACACATGGTTCCGATATAAAATGGCCCATTTGGACCCCTCCTAAGACCCAGCCAGACACACACGTAAGCCCATATGGGCTAACACAGGTGGGTGCTTTGTGAAAAGTGGGTGGACTGCCCACTTGGAGCCCCTAATGGGCGGACACAAGTCTGGCCTACATGGGTCGCCTATAATTCATCCAGCTGGAACCCACTTAAGGCCCATTCAGATCCCGGTTCAAACCCATATAGGCAAACACAGGTGGCGCACACATGGTTCTGACATCAAATGGCCCATTTGGATACCACCTAAGACCCAGTTAGAAACCCACGTAAGCCCATATGGGCTGACACAGGTGGGTGCTTTGTGAAAAGTGGGTGCACGGCCCACTTGGAGCCCCTAATGGGCGGACACAGTCTGGTCTACATGGGTCCCATATAATTCGCCCAGCTGGAACCCACTTAAGGCCCATTCAGATCCCGGTTCAAACCCATATAGGCAAACACAGGTGGCGCACACATGGTTCTGACATCAAATGGCCCATTTGGATACCACCTAAGACCCAGTTAGAAACCCACGTAAGCCCATATGGGCTGACACAGGTGGGTGCTTTGTGAAAAGTGGGTGCACGGCCCACTTGGAGCCCCTAATGGGCGGACACAGTCTGGCCTACATGGGTCGCATATAATTCGCCCAGCTGGAACCCACTTAAGGCCCATTCAGATCCCGGTTCAAACCCATATAGGCAAACACAGGTGGCGCACACATGGTTCTGACATCAAATGGCCCATTTGGATACCACCTAAGACCCAGTTAGAAACACACGTAAGCCCATATGGGCTAACACAGGTGGGTGCTTTGTGAAAAGTGGGTGCACGGCCCACTTGGAGCCCCTAATGGGCGGACACAAGTCTGGCCTACATGGGTTGCATATAATTTGCCCAGCTGGTACCCACTTAAGGCCCATTCAGATCCCGGTTCAAACCCATATAGGCAAACACAGGTGGCGCACACATGGTTCTGACATCAAATGGCCCATTTGGATACCACCTAAGACCCAGTTAGAAACCCACGTAAGCCCATATGGGCTAACACAGGTGGGTGCTTTGTAAAAAGTGGGTGCACGGCCCAGGTAAAACCCATAGCCCATAGCCCATATCAATACCCAAGTGGGGCCCATATGGACATGTTAGCTGGGTGGCCAGGTTGGCTCTATCTAGGTCTGCTCTGCACCCTGTGTAATCCTACATTGATTGCCCGGGCAGTGGCAGGTGCTCCTTATAAAGGCTAGGCCCCTCCCATGGACCAAACCAACCCTGGATTGATTCCACAATCATACCAGTGCAATTGATTCCACAATCATACCAGTATACCAGTGCATTCCCAATGTCCAGAGACATCACAATTCATAACATATTTTAGTGTCACATAATATTATAAATGATCTACATAATATGATTAAAGAGTTCTCTAAACAAACCCTCCCACTGTTGGCATGTTCCCCATACCCCACAGTAGTTGCTCCCTTCAATGAAGTCAACAATCAATTATCAATCAACAAATGCACAATAAATAATGTCAAACTAAACTCATTTTCTGCAAATTCAAACTCTGTTGGTTATCTTCAGTCTCAGTGGCAGGGTGAACTGCCACACACACACACACACACACACACACACACACACACACACACACACACACACACACACAAATACACACGCACACACACATACGCAGAATCCTCAAATACTTTATGACAGGACATCAGCAAATATACCACTTCACTTACTCCCACATATCAAAGTCCGAAAGAAGCAAGCTGACCGTCCAAGATGACATGAAAATGGGAGGGAATAAAGTTTCCCCTACGAACAAATAATTACAAAGAAGAAAAACAACAAAAAGGTGTTTTTTTTTCTTTCTAATTCTTTGTTTAGCCCAAAACATTGTATTTATTGTGTTAGCCTCTAAATTACAGCCTCTTCCCACACCCTAAACTGACTTTGGCATCTTTGAAAACGAGAAGGTTTGATCGAGTGAACAGATTAACTCTATCAGGCTTGTAGGAGTGGGGCTGAAAGCACACGCAGGAGCGTGTGCCCCCCATAACAAGTGGCGCGTGGAAACGCCGCACTTACCTGGAAAACCACCTGGCTTGGTTCGAGACGAGAAGCAGAAGGGAGCCTCGTATCGCCTGGCAGGACCTTAAGGTCGTAAGGAAAACGTTCTCTCACTATCACACGTTTTGTTTAAGAAGAGTCACTCCCAGAGGTTTGAGAAGCTAAGGATAACAAGACTGTGAATGAAGAAACCCGTGTGAGCACCGTGTCCCTCTCTGTTGATGTTTATCGAAGAAAGGATGTTTACGTTCCGTTCCACTTTAAACCTGTGAACGAAGACAGGCCCTTTACTAAATTGCAAGGCACTTGAAGAATGTTCACAAAAAGGAGAGAGAAGTAGCATTAGCAATGGATTTTCCTAAGGGTTCTAGAGAAAGGCAAAATCATTTAGAATTACTTCGTAACAAAGGAAATTACAAGTTTTTGAAGTGGGTGCCTGCCCTGTGTGCACTGCCAAGGACTACACTGCAGACATGCACTGTGGAGACACATGCGTAAATGCATTGCAAAACCAGCCGATGAGAAAGCCCAACCAGGTAGAGGTCGTGTTCAATCCCTAGTTGCCTATGCCTTACCCCACCCCAGCCTGGTGCCCGAAGGACTCTGGAAAGTGTTATCTAAGATGAACCAGGATGAGATTGCAAATACAATCTCAGACTTGCGCATTTTGAGGTAGCACGGATCCGATACTACAAAACATGAATACATCCGCCAAAGCATGAGGACGCTGGGTCGACTTGTTTTTTATGGCAGTGAGGAAACTCATTTAAAAACTATCAAGGAATATATCATGCCACAGAACTTTGAAGACACAGTCAAGGCAGTGTTACACACAGCAGTAACCAAAACAAGAAAAACAGAAGCTTTATCACCTTCCAGTACGGCTTGGACAATACCTGAAGAGAATTTCTATAATCCTGGAGAGTAGTGCACTCATCAGTAGGGACAAAGCAGCAGCAGAAGAGGCATGGACCTTCGGAAGAATATATGAAGCAAAGTGGAATGAGGTAGTGGCAGGGAAATGTAGGAGGAAACTGGATGAGGCAAACTATAATACCCCTTTGCTCCTGCCCCTGACAAAATATGTCAAACTGCTGCATGATTTGCTGAATGAGCAGCAGCAGCTGGATTACTGTAACGCCCTCTACCTTGGAGCCAGTCAGTCTTCCCTTGCTCGGCTCCAGTTCATTCAGAACGCGGCTGCCCGACTTCTAACTGGCACGCGCAGTGGTGGAAAAAGTACAACAATATTTTACTTAAGTAGAAGTACTGATTCTCTACTTGAAAATTACTTAAGTAAAAGTACAAAGTACCCATTAAGAAAGTTACTTAAGTAAAAGTATAAAAGTACCTCAAATTAAATGTACTTAAGTATAAAAGTAAAAATTACAAAGTACAAGTAAAAAGTACAAGTAAAAAGTACAACATGCTTTTCAAAATGCCTACAAAGAAATGAAGTCCAAAAGTGGCTTTATTTCAACACTCGTCTCGAAACTGGCCATTCATTATCAATGGCATTTAATGTTTGTGTTGGGATAAACACTAGAAACTAAACTGGCCACTCATTATCATTACAAACATTACAAACAACTCAGGGTGCAAGCAAGCTCACACAAAAAAATATTTCAGATTTAGGGGAGAATGGGGAGAGCCATTGCAATTTGCAAAACAGACATTATAATTGCTTAAAATTCACGCATTATAATTAGCCCTTCACTAATTAAGCCCCACCCACTCCACTTTGCAGGGAAAACTGTCTCCCATTGAGATGCATGTAAAATGATTTCTCCATAAAAATAATCGATCATTTCATTAGCAAGAGCTTGAAAATGTCTTCTAAATAGAGTAAAAAAAGCCTACAGTAGGCTATAGGCCTATGCACAAATGTGGATTTCATTATTGGGGGATAAAGTTGAAACCGATATCAACTTTAACGACCATCCCGTTCGACAGACGTTTACATGCAATGCACGGTAAAGACGGCCTACAGTGATTATTATTGCAATCACCTGGATGGGTGAGTCGCGTAACGTTCCTGACGTTAAGATGTGTATGTGAGTCCCATACACATGCGCTGCATATGCTGCTATTGCAGTTCTGTTTTCGTCACATAATGTGACGAAAACAGAACTGCAATAACCAGCAGATGCAGCGCACGTCAGACACACACACACACACACACACACACACACACACACACACACACACACACAGCGCGGCTCGCTGTTATTTATTCACCGCACCAGAGAGAGAGAGAGAGAGAGAGAGACGGGCGCTTCTTGTCCAGCTTTTTCAACGCACCGCACCACCATGCTTCTGTGTGAATGTGAACGAATGAGTGAGGCGATGACTTTATAAACTTTATGTGGAAAATGCGGAGATTGCGCATATTTCGCGTGGAAATGTGTAGCGAGTAACGAAAGGTGTCCAATTTAATGTAGCGGATAAAAAGTACGATTTTTGACTTGTAAATGTAACGAAGTAAAAGTAAAAATACAGAAAAATAAAAATAGTAAATAAAAGTACAAATTCTCAAAACGTATACTTAAGTACAGTAACGAAGTAATTGTACTTCGTTATTTTCCACCACTGGGCACGCGTAAGAGAGAGCATATAACTCCCATCCTCGCCTCTCTCCACTGGCTGCCAGTGAACATTAGAATCAAGTTCAAGGTTCTGCTTTTTACTTTTAAAGCTCTAAGTGGTCTCACCCCTCCACCCCTACTCTCCTGCCCGCTCCCTCAGGTCAGCTGACCTGATGCTGCTAGAGGTCCCGACGGCGAAGCGGAAGCTTAGAGGGGACAGAGCCTTTTCAATCGCTGCCCCCAAGCTCTGGAACGACCTTCCCCTGCAAATTAGGCAGGCCCCCTCTCTGGCCATTTTTTAAACCTTGCTTAAAACGCACTTTTATTCTTTGGCTTTTAACACAGCATGAGACCTCTGTTCCTGAACTAGCCTCCCCCCCCTCCTTTTCTTGTTTTGTGTGTTGTCTTTGTATTCTGTGTTTTTAGCCTATGTGTTTACTTACTGTTTTACCTATGTACTGTACAGCACTTTGTAGCAGCTATGGTTGTTTTAAATGTGCTCTATAAATAAAGTTGAGTTGAGTTGAGTTGAGATGTTGAGGACCTGAAGTGTGCACAGACAACGGCGGACTGGAGGAAGCTGTGCAAGGTAACTCTAACTCAGATTCTCCTGTTCAACAGGCGCAGACAAGGGGAGTTATCAAAAATGCCCCTATCTGCATTCCAGGACCGAGTTCAAACAGAAAGTCACGAAGACATAAATTATATGCTCTCTCTGACATTGAGAATTTTTCTCAGAGTCGAAGTGAGAGGAAAGAATACCCAGAAGGTGCCCGTCCTCCTAAGCCCACCAATGGTAGCATCACTGGAGCAGCTCTGTGCAGGCAGATCAAAATGTGGCATCCTCGAAGATAATCCATATATGTTTGCTATACCCTACAAACCCACGTATTATCGAGGGTCAGATGCTCTCAGAGAGATGGTCATAGCGTGTAGTGATCTCAATAATCCAAAGTCAATGACCGAAGGAAGCAAAAAGCCTTACAACAAGCCAATGTTTATTGTGCTTCATTGTAAATATGTTCAATGGTTTTCTGACGTGCGCATAACAAACAGTTTTGTTTATTCGTCAGAGCTTATATGCGAAGGATGAGAGGCGGTGGCACCATTCCACGGTGGCAGTGTGAGACAGTCTCTCATCCTCGCCAAAGGGATGCAACGTGGGGTGCTTGTATGCAAAGTAAGTAAAGTAGCTGCTCTTGGGGACTACGGGACTGTGCAATGACAACATAAATATGACAAGGGCCAACATTGGCATTGAGTTAATGGAGGACTATCGTAGGCTTCATATATTTGATTTTTTATTAGCCTCACCAAAAGCAAAACATTTGACTTCACTTAACTGAATAATATATTTTCATAGATGACCTGGCAAAACTCTGCCGCTTTTGTGGGGAGGTCAACCGGGTACAAAAACCAGATGAGATGATCGATCAGTATGTTACAGACCTACGAATCTTATCCAGAAACTGTGAGTATGGAGATTTATTGGATGGACTTATCAGAGATCGGATAATAGAAGGCATAAGAGACAATGACACTCGTAGAAGATTGTTGAGAGAAGACCAGTTAACTTTGGTAAAATGCATTGACATGTACCACCCAAATCTTCAAGTTCAGATCTTTACCTGGCTTCAGAGATGATCGCTCCCCTGACCGCGATGCAGACCGCCGCGCTACTGCAGCTTCAGATCGTCGCGCTGAACGCCTTGATAACTGCTGCAGCCTATACCAAACCTAAATGCCATCTGGGCTATGATGATTACGAGAGCACAACATGCGAGAATTGTCAGAGACATCCTAAGGCGTACCAAAAGGTCGCTCCTCTCCAAAAAGAGGAAGAGGCAGAGATACTTGGCTCGACGCTCGTATAAGAAGTGAAAAACACCGCGCCCAAACGAAAACCGTTTCATCAACCCAGATAGACTCTCCTAAATCAATCCCACTTCTGACACCATGCAGTATTATGATAGTATCATAGATAGTAGGCTAGATATTTCCATTTGCGCCCTTAGTCATTTAATCCTGCAGCCGGCCCTGGAGTCAGTGAGCCCAGGACATCAGCTTGGGTGAGCACCATCTTCCCTAAGCCTTTTTTATTTATTTTTCCTAGCTTGCAAGCTTGTTCTTGTTGCACTGGCTCTTTGGTTTGCCCTATTTCACCAAGAACTCCACCTCTCCCCTCCATTCCCTTAAATCCCCTAGCCAACTTTTTCCTCTGGATGGACTACCTGAAATATTAATTCTGGAATGCTTATGTGAGAAAACAGGTTTATGCAAATGTATTTTCTATTACTGTCTCAAGCTGTTGTAGTTCATCATCTTGCCGAGTGGTACTATTTATTCGTGTTTTAAAACAGTTTTATTCCTGTTTAACACTATTGTTTGTTATCTGCCAGTTTGACAATTAAAAGGTCTTTCTTTTTTATGACCAACTGTTTAGTATATTATACTGTGTATTTTCAATACAAGCCGTACAATAACCATTATAAACAGGAAGTACACAAGATCATAAAAAATAAATAATAACAGTATAGGCTACTGTACATCCAAATAAATCACATAATCAGGTAAAAGATGATCCAACATCTGGTAGGAGTTTCATATTACCTCTGCTGACCACAATACAAAGTATATTTCTCCCATTCTGAGCACATTTCTTTACCTGATTAATAAGATGGGAAGACAATTTTCTCATACAGTCCCCAGTTGACAGAACTACAGCCTACAGGTATATATATATATATATATATATATATATATATATATATATATATATATATGTGTTCACTGGGGGCAAATAATTTGAGTGCCATCATTCTCATTACATCTCCAGCACTCTGGACTCAGTTCCTCGGTTTGACAACAAGAGAAATACCATGTGACGGCTTGGAAAGACAGCTGACAGGAAAGAAAGAACCCCACGGGGCTGTCATGGACTAGCTATCCATGATGGCAGGCTCTGTCTCTTGATAAGTGCACAAAGGCCACCCCTTATTGCTACGAAAAGTCTAAAGAGAAAAACAGCCCTATAGTCTGCGAGAGCGGGGGCGGAAGATGACTCATCGGCTGACAACCCGGTAACTGACCCTGGAATGAACACGACGACGAACCAGATAATCGGCACAACACAAGCATCATCAGCTGAAGGACAGGAATGCCAAGTACTGTATGTTGCTGTGCCTGGTCCAAGGTAACATCCATCAGAGGGCTAATAACTCATCAAGGGCAGATGAAGTGCTTGAAGAAAGTGAGGCCGGGACCTCGCATTGATCATTATTTCCTGAGAGAAAGGTCAAGTCAGGCGAGTGAAACTCAGCGGCAGGATTTAACCCACAGTCCACTGAGCATCAGTAACCCAGTGGCTGAAAGTAATTCAAGCACAACATTTGAGAACCTGGAACCAAGTCACTTGCAACCTTCTTTGGAGAAGAAGGTGAAGCATATGAACGCAAACAACTGAAGTACTCTGACATAGCAGCCGAGGCAGAGCAACGCGGCTGGCGTGCCCAGGTCGGGTGTAGAGGATTTGTTGCTACGTCCACAACCAAGCTTCTTAAGGGGATGGGAGTGCGAGGACAGGCGTTCCGCAAAGCCGTCAAGTCGCTGTCAGAGGCTGCCGAAAGAAGCAGCAGATGGCTATGGATCAAGAGAAAGGATCCCAACTGGGCTGCAAAATGATCATTGAGGGTTAAAAGCTGATGGGGGCACACCTGGGACGCCAGGTGTCGCCGTTGAGCCCTTTGGAGGTGTCGTGGGCCTATCAACGAAACACCTATGAAAGAGGGTGCCCACCTGATGACCTCAGTGAAGCTTTTACCCCTCCACCCCCCCACTCGATGCCAAGTTCTGATTATCTAAGGCAGGGGTGCCCACACTTTTTTGACTTGAGTTCTACTTTTAAAATTGCCAGCTCAAGGTGATCTACCAACCCAAAAAATATTATCCCATTGCTTAAAATAAATAACATTAAGGCATTAGGACTGTTTCAAAATCAATTCTATTTATTTACCTTTTCAGTTACCCCACATTGCAAAGAAGAGATTTTTTGTTAAAGTTACTCTTTGTAATAACGTCAATCAATTTCAATTTGTAATAACATATTGCTCATAAAATGTTACAAATATTTAAAAAAACACATAATAAGCATACATGATCACATGAAGGAATAATGCACCACTCAACTCAACCAGAGCAGAACTCCTACCACAGGACTCTGGCAATCAATTAATAGGCCTACAGTTGCAACCACTATATTAATGGAAAGTATTTCATACAATTTAAGTTAAATAAGTTAAATCTGAACTATCCCTTTAATCAGATGAGTGCTTGCAGCCTTGCACTGAATGGAGTCCGTCAGCGCTGCGTAATCCGGACAGTCACTGCTGACAGCTAGTCTTAAACAGGCCTCCAAATGATCGTCCGTCAACGTGGAACGATATTTGGACTTAATTATCTTCATGTGGGAAAACGCTGTTCCACATAAATATGTGGAACCAAATAACGCTGTGAGCGAGGCTGCACAAGTCCTGATGTTTGGATACTTTTCCTCCACGAGTAAGCTCCAAAACTCTCCATCGCGGGCGCGCAACTTTAACTGTATGTCAGCCTGCAGTGCCATGATCTCATTCTCCAACACAGAAGAGTTCATGTTAAAAAGTGCTATTTTCGAGGCAATGGAATCAACATCAGCTTCTGAATGGGAAGCACATGAATGTAGCGATGGGCTCGAGTAAGGCAAACGCAGTTGGACTTGGAATGTGACATCGTGAAAGACTTCCCAGTCTGCATGGAAGTGATATGTTTTAGGCTTCATTGCCGCGCGCATCTTGCTATATGAACAATGATGGATAGATATCCTTTTAATTTGTTTGTTTAACAACATAACAGACCCGACGTTCCCCACACTTGAAAACAAGGCACTGCATTGTGGGGGGTTTTTAAGCCGCCGCCGCGCCGTCGCCTGCCCGAGGCGACTCGAGGATTGTTGTTTTTGTTTTTTTTCATGTCAGGGCCAAGCGGTCTACCTGCGCAGCGCTTGCGATCGACTGGTCGACCGCGATCGACGTAATGGGCACCCCTGATCTAAGGGATTGTACTATCTAGTCCTATAAGCTCAACTGAATAACTTTAAAGTAAAGTTGATTTATTTATAACCTTAAACTGGACCTGTCTTATTTTTTATTTATTTAAATGTATTCGTTTTTCTCCATGTCACCTAAAAAATATATATTTTCTTAATCAGTTTTCCATCTTTGGGTCCGTTTTTTTGTTTGTTGCCTAGGCCTGTTTTGAAATGCTGTACTTTTAACTTTATACTAAAACACTGAGAAGCCTGCAGTGCATATCACTGCATCACACTTTTAGTGAATGGTCAATCATTTGAACAGATCTAGAATACGGAGTACAATATGTTAATGACATTTAGAAGCTTTAGGACACTTTCCTAAATTCCTGGGGGTCTTTATGTGTGTAATATGTGGCTTTAGATAGTTTAGATTGTAGCAGTCAGTGATGTCATGGACACTGGGCTCACTTCCTTCCTGGACTACATGTTGTCTCAGTAAGGGCTGATTCATACTCCTATTTTAGAGCCGAATAAAAGTCGGTTCGGCTTTCCGATTGTCTTGGATTCAAGAGTGTCTGGCTGCAGAAATGTTCGAGAATGGAAGACTGGCTAAATGTTGAGGATGTCATCCAAGATGAAGTACATATTTTGTTAACCCCAGGCAACCATTACCAAAATGGAGTCCCAGTAAGCCAACGATTAATCTGGGCATTGGAAACGATCGATGATGGAATGGACACCTTTAATTTACCTAACACCAGGGCTGTTGTAGCAGCTCAAGGGCTAATGTGGATTGACATCCACTTCCAAGTCCTTAGTGGTGCAAATCTGCTCGTGGATCTTGGAAATGGCGATGTTCAGCTTTTCCCCCCCTTTTTTTTTTTAATATTTTTTATCCCACGATTTTGTGACCCATTTTTCACCCCTGACATCTACTGTGATCCTGGGCTCTACACACCCTCCGCCAACCTGGGGAGAGCAACGGACTTAACTCATGCTTCCTTCATGCTTGAGTGTCCAAGTTGCTCCTTTACACCTGACAGGGGGGAGTTTCCCTGGTTGGACGTAGCGCGTGAAAGGAACACGTTATTCCAACCAGTTCCTTTCCCCTCCATCAGGCGCCCCGGCTGGCCAGGGGGAGGCAGTTTAGAGACCAGGATTACTGCATGTTTTTGTGAGGGTACCTACCCTAGGGGACACGGGGAGAACATGCAAACTCCACACAGAAAGGCCCTTTCGCCGACCCCGCCTTCGGGTATGGGCACTGATGACGCGGAGGAGGAAATAATCGAGACCTGTCACCAAAACTTTCCCTAAGCCTGAAACGCCACCAGATGGTGCACACGGGGGAGAGGCCATATCGCTGTGCCCAGTGCGGGAAGCAGTTTTCCACCTCCAACAACCTGAAGGTCCACCAGAGCGTGCACACTGGCGAGAAGAGATTTCATTGTTCACAGTGCGGAAAGAAGTTCTCGTTCCTGAGTAATCTCTTTTTAGATTTTAGCTGGCAGTCCAATTGATATTTCTTTGTTGTTGTTTTACAAAGTATGTTTATTGATTTTGAAGTGTTTAATAGCTCTATATTCTAGATGGAGTGTTTGTTCGGTGATAGGGCTCTCCCCGTCTCTCCAGCTCAGAAAATGCATTTTCAGATCGGGTGAATTCATGGCACAACTGGAACACTACAATTGAAGCTGATTTTGAATTTTTACTTTACAACTCTTCTGATTGAATCAAATTGAAGATGTATTTTCTGATTACCAAAGCACCGCAGAGATGGGGAGACCTCTTGTTACTGAACAGAACTTTTCTTTAACCAAAAATATAATCAAATATAATCTCTACAAAAGTCGGTTTGGCGCTGTAGAGCCTACAATGTGTCGTCATTTGAGGTTCGGGGGGCGGGTACCATCTCTTCGGTGCTACTGAAAATTTCTGACGAGACGAAATAATTTCGGCACTACAGCGCCGAAACAGTATGAATCGGCCTTAATTGTGGGAAGTGTAGTCCAGGGAGGAAGTGAGCCCTGCAGTGTCCATGACATCAGAGACACTGCTACAATCTAAATGTCTAAAATATCTAAAACCACATATATTACACACAAAGGAAAAGTGTTCTAAAGCTTCTAAACTTCATTAACATGGTACTTAGGGCTAATGTGGATTGACATCCACTTCCAAGTCCTTAGTGGTGCAAATCTGCTCGTGGATCTTGGAAATGGCGATGTTCAGCTTTTTTCCCCTTTTGACGAAATAATCGAGACCTGTCACCAAAACTTTCCCTAAGCCTGAAACGCCACCAGATGGTGCACACGGGGGAGAGGCCATATCGCTGCGCCCAGTGCGGGAAGCAGTTTTCCACCTCCAACAACCTGAAGGTCCACCAGAGCGTGCACACTGGCGAGAAGAGATTTCATTGTTCACAGTGCGGAAAGAAGTTCTCGTTCCTGATAAATCTCTTTTTAGATTTTAGCTGGCAGTCCAATTGATATTTCTTTGTTGTTGTTTTACAAAGTATGTTTATTGATTTTAAGTGTTTAATAGCTCTATATTCTAGATGGAGTGTTTGTTCGGTGATAGGGCTCTCCCCGTCTCTCCAGCTCAGAAAATGCATTTTCAGATCGGGTGAATTCATGGCACAATTGGAACACTACAATTGAAGCTGATTTTGAATTTTTACTTTACAACTCTTCTGATTGAATCAAATTGAAGATGTATTTTCTGATTACCAAAGCACCGCAGAGATGGGGAGACCTCTTGTTACTGAACAGAACTTTTCTTTAACCAAAAATATAATCAAATAAAATCTCTACAAAAGTCGGTTTGGCGCTGTAGAGCCTACAATGTGTCGTCATTTGAGGTTTGGGGGGCGGGTACCGTTCTAAAGTCATCTCTTCGGTGCTACTGAAAATTTCTGACGAGCCGAAATAATTTCGGCACTACAGCGTCAAAACAGTATGGCCCAATCCCAAATGCCTCCCTTGCTGACTCAATGAGCCCTCACTGACTTAGCTGCGCGTTCACGTGAAGTCTGTGAGGGCTTGAGGGGTGTCCCATTTGAAATCGGTAAGTCAGTGAGGGCTCAGCCCCGCCCCTTTATGTGCCCTTTGCCAAAGTCAGCGTCGATGCTGACTTTGGTCAAAGGAATTGCCCACAATGCAAAGCGTTGTGAGAAATCTTCGGAATTATCCAATAACAGCGCCTACAGCGGACACTGTTGGAATATAAATAGTTTGAAGAAGGAACGGGTAGTGTAGCCACATTGATTACAACGTTTTGGAGAACAGAAGACAATCATGGCAATGGCTGCAATTACTAAAAAGAAGTTTACATGTAAGTAGAACGCTCTCTCACTGATGATGAATAAGAATAAGCAGAAATGTACTTTAGTTCTCTGCTGAAATGATTCGCAATTGCACTTTGCTCAGATCTGATTCAATTACTTTACTGTTATGTGTACGAACAACAGGGACCGATGCGCAAACCACGCAGTTCATCCAACTGCGTGTGCAGTATGACGCCCATTTCACGGGGTACAGAAATGCCTCCATGGAAGGATATGAGTAAGTAAACTAAATTTATAGATGGTTTCATTACTATGATTGCTACCCCAACATTTCGTTGTGCGGCGCACACACACACACACACACACACACACACACACTATAGTGAAACTAATACAATTGCTTCTCTCATCAGCTTGATTCTAAGAGAGATGCTTTTGGAGGGTGATGTGACAGTCGCACAAGCATCCAAAAAGTGGGAAAATCTTAAAAAAATATATAGGGTAAATAATGTATTATGTTTACTAGCCCTTACCCGTTTATTTGCCCCCCTCTTGTGGCCGTGGGGGGGTACTGCGCCCGGTGCGTTTTTAATTCACTAATAAATCTTGCATCCTTTGGTATTCTTCTCCTGATAAACTACACGGTTTGCACACATCTCACCATGCACAACGGCGACAGGTAGCCTGTCCACACATGGACCGCTACTTTGCATTCATATTCATGTCATATTGACAGTACAATACCCATTTTCGCATTTTTTAATCGACTAATAAATTCATTATAAATCATTAATGTGTCAAATTGGAAAAAGGGCTCCATTAAGACCTCCATATAATTATGGTCCATGCCTGTGTGAAAAGTGGGAGTGATTGGGCCAGCCAATGTTGAGATAAAGCGCTGTCAGGGACATTCAGACATTCAGACATTCGCTGAATTTTAGTATGATGATGATGATGATGTGGTGATGTGCCCTACAGGTCACCTGGATTTCTGGATGTGGGTGGGTTACTTTACACTGGTGGTGAATCTTCATGAATACCAATAAGTAATTAAGGTTCATCAAAAATATATGTAATGTGGTAATTTATCCTTGTCTTTCTTATACTCCACACACAGGACCTGCTATTACCCAAGACTGGGTCAGGGACAGAGGCTGGGGAGAAGACTCCTGCCACATGGGTCTTTTTTGACCCAATGCACAAGGCATTGGGTCACAAGGACTCCATAAAACCACTCAACATCATCTCCACCACAGTAGACTCTGATACTGTATCAGAGTCCACTGCAGCCCCAGGAACATCAGCCCCAGGAACATCAGCCCCAGGAATATCAGCCCCAGGAACATCAGCCCCAGGAACATCAGCCCCAGGAACATCAGCAAACAAAAGAAAGAGTGAAGTGGTTGAGTTTTTAAAAGAATACACTGACAGGCAGGAAAAGAGGCAGAGGGAGTTTGATGAGAGGGAGGAAGAGAGGGAAAAGAAAAAGGAAAAACAGCTTGACACCCTCATTGGCATCTTTGCCAAGTTGGCAGAGAAACCAAATTAGGTTCTCTGCCAATTTGGCAAAGATGCCAAAAAATAATTTTTCTTTGAAGTTTATGCTGCACCCTATGGGTTATATATGTTAATATTGATTTTTTCAATCAATACATTTCAGTTGATTTCATATGACTGTTGTTCCTTTAATTGAAATGTCCAGCATGAATATTTATTTGCTTTATACAGTATGTCATTGTGGGTAAAGAAATGTGTTTGAAGGTCACTGTTGAGTATGAAGACTTTTATAGTATCATCATCATCATCATCATATTAAAATTCAGCGAATGTCTGAATGTCTGTCTGTCTGTCTGAATGAATGTCCCTGACAGCGCTTTATCTCAACATTGGCTGGCCCAATCACTCCCACTTTTCACACAGGCATGGACCATAATTATATGGAGGTCTTAATGGAGCCCTTTTTCCGATTTGACACATTAATGATTTATAATGAATTTATTAGTGGATTAAAAAATGCAAAAATGGGTATTGTACTGTCAATATCACATGAATATGAATGCAAAGTAGCGGTCCATGTGTGGACAGGCTACCTGTCGCCGTTGTGCATGGTGAGATGTGTGCAAACCGTGTAGTTTATCAGGAGAAGAATACCAAAGGATGCAACATTTATCAGCGAATTAAAAACACACCGGGCGCAGTACCCCCCCACGGCCACAAGAGGGGGGCAAATATCTCACAACGGGTAAGGGCTAGTGTATCAAACAAATGAAATCACAGAAGGCAGGAATATCATTGCAATGAGCTTTATTTCCACAACATTAAATGGTCAATAAATGTAACTTAATTATAAACTATAAATCATATTTGTGGTAGCTTTAACAAACAAAAAAAGAAATCAGATGTTGGCATAGTCATGATCTCCCAATACCATGTGGAGCTGCCTTGGTGCTGAAATTTGGCCACACATTTGGGCTCTTAGCTGGTTCCCACTGCTCTCCCTGTCCCCAATGTCGAGTGGAGCAGGCTCATCTGGCTCCTCTGGCTCTTCGTCCAGGACATCGCCATTGACCAAACAAATATTATGCAGGAACGCACATGCCAAGGCAACCTCCGATACAAAGGCGGGCGGACCTCCAGTGCCTTGAATAAAGTGGACCGCCAGCGTGCCTTCATAATGCCGAAAGTTCTCTCTATTACATTACGAGCCCTGCTATGCAGTCGATTGAATCGATCCTGCATTGGTCCATCATATGGCTTTTTGAATGGTGTGATAATTGTGATTGGCTGGTCGATGCAAGGGTAGCCTCCATCTCCCAAAATAAAAAAAACAGGTGGTGGGTATAATGAATGAGCATAAACTGGGCTATTTCGGAGTATGCGGGTGTCATGTGCAGAACCAGGATAGCCAACAAAAATGTCCAGGAATTTCCCCTCAGAGTCACAGATGGCTTGTAGTTGGATGGAATATGAACCTTTGTAATTGTAATAGCAGTTTTTGTTGGTTTTGGGTGGTTTGATTTTTATGTGACAGCCATCAATGGCCCCCACAGCCCTACTGAAGGCCTGATGCCGTGCCAATTGGGCAAATCCTTGACCTACCTCTATTAGGCGGTCTGGTGGTGGGAAATGAATAATTTTTTGCTTGGCCTTCCTTATATCTTTGGCTATTCTGTGAACAACACAAAAAATGGTTGATCTGGGGATGTCAAATGCATGGCTGGTAACGCGATATGATAAGCCATGAGCAAGCCAGTAAACAAAAACTAATACTTCTAAATGATGGCCCCAGCCATGGTCCCGGTCCTGGTGGATGGTGGTCAGCAGGCTGTTGAAGGCCTGTCTTGTGAGCCTGAACACAGGCTTCATGCTCCTCTCAGGATCCATGTACAGCCTGAGGACTGGTACGTGGATGTTCAGCCTGGTGTAATGTAGGCCTAGGCGCTGGAATGCCTAAATGCACAATAAAACACTGCATTAACATTGATTCAGGATGATACAAGTGGTTAGCATAGGCCTAGGCTATTACACACAGCTCGATTTTTTCTATACAAAAGTAGGTTAAGTCATTTTCTTTGGCTAAAATAAGTGTTAAATATCTCTATATTCAGATAGTATTAATTTCTATAGTTTGTCCAGTAACAAGAGTCTCCTTGTCTCTCCAGCTCTTTATTAAACAGAAAATGCATTTTCAGGTCAGGATACTAATTAATCTGAATCATTTAATTTTATACAGAACAAATACTAGCAATGATTACTATCAGAATATAGTGCTTTAACCTTTTACTGAAAAACGTTTTAACCATTAAATATAACTTAACCTACCTCCATTCATACTTCATACATAGGTTTATTTTAACCAAACTATATGTTTTTTATTCTGTTTTGGAGCACTTTGACGTTTATTTGCCATTTACCTGTTGTCCATCTTCAAGAGCAAGAGCCTGTAATGCAACCATATCCATCCCATGTCGTCTTCTTCGGCGAGGTTGGCTCAAAAACAAATAAATAATTAAAAGGCCCAGGGAAGCTATTGTTAGTGTTAGCATCGTCGCAACGTTTGTCAAGGCAACGTTTATTTTGTCGTCAAGGCAACGTGAGACGTCGCAAAGTGCTGTCCCATTCCTTTTATACCCTTTGTGGAGCCCTTGGAGCCTATCACCCTCAAGCCCTTACAGCTGACGTCACTAAAGTCAATGAGGGTCCAGGGCTCAGGGCTTGAGGGAGGCATTTGGGATTGGGCCTATGAATCGGCCCTTAGAGAGCCCTCCCCCTATCCACAAGGAGGAGCAGTGCACAAATAATTGTGGGAAGTGTAGTCCAGGGAGGAAGTGAGCCCTGCAGTGTCCATGACATCAGAGACACTCCTACAATCTAAATGTCTAAAATATCTAAAACCACATATATTACACACAAAGGAAAAGTGTTCTAAAGCTTCTAAACTTCATTAACATGGTACTTTTCAAACAAGCTCAAAACACATCACACGTTTTGAGCTTGTGGATCTGCCTACTTTTGACTACTAGTGTGACCCTAGCAGATTTACAAGTTCTTCAAACCACATCACATAATGCGTTTTGAGCTTGTGGATCTGCTACTTCAGTGTGACACAAAACCACAGAAAGTTAAAATATGGACAGGAGAGATTTCTATCAGATAGCACCAGCAATCAGGACCCAGAAGAGAAACGTAGAACAAACAAAGTGAATGAGAATAACTGGGCTGTATATATAGACACAGGGCTAACAGCACACAGCTGAACACCATGGATAATTAGCACAGGATTGGCTGAAGCACCAACACAGCACACACAGGACTGGCTGAATCACAAACAGAACAGGTGGGTGAACATCATTAACGATACACAGTATGGGTGAGTCAAGACAGGATGTATCTACTAGGCAGGACAGGAAACACTAGGACACCACTTCAGGCAAATGTTGGAAGGCAGTAAATTATCTTCAGAACCCCAGCACTGCTGACCTACCTACACAAATGATTGCAGAATCTGGATACCTATTCACCCATACATACAGAGGACTGTATGCACTCGAGGCTGTCAACCATGTTCCTACAAATAGCTCAACTGATCAATTCTCCCTGCAGCTATTTCTTAAAATTAGAGCCGATCACTCACATTTTGCTTCCCTCATATTTGGAAAAGCTCACATATAACCCCATTACACAAGGGAGGTGACAAGCAAGACAGACCTATCTCGAAATCCTGGAAACACTCACAGTTAAAAGCATTTCTTTCCAGTTTCTCTGTTTTAAATTTCTGTAAAAATCAGTTTGGCTTTCGATTCAATCACAGTACAGTTACCGCTGTCACTCTCATAACTAACTATCATCTCCGCCTTAGATGAGAGAAAACATTGTGCTGCCCTGTTTGTGGATCTTTCCAAAGCCTTTGACAAAGTCAATTATGTGCTACTTCTGCAAAAAATGCATGATATCGGCTTTAATAACGTTACTTTATTTGAAGTTGGTACAACACATGTTCAGGAGGAAGACCGCGCCTTCTATGATAAATCGTTAACCAACATCACCATGGTAACCAATCCAGTACCCCCCATCAACTATCTACCACGGTAACTGATAGCATTCCACCCAAACCCCTCCCCTTCTCCACGTATTTATACCTGCACGTCTACCTGCCATTTCGTGCTTTGTTCTTCGTATGACTCACGTCACGGCCGCTTCCGTGTTTGCTCCTCCGCAGCTCCGCCGAATCGCCGTCTAAAAGTTATCATTACCAGATCTTAAGATACCTTGCCACCACGGACGGACCACACTATAGCACCGTTCCCCGTCGGAGAAACCTCGGACAGACGCCACTAAAGACAGCCAGGAGCCAGCCACGACGTTCCTGTATTCCAGCGTCTACACCCCGCCATCAACCGCTTCCTCATTGATCTCGTTCATGCCGTCTCACTGAACCGCCGTTCAGTTTATTCTTCCAACGCCACCCGACGTCGCGACTCGCGGGACACAAATGACAACACCACCGCGACCCGAGAAATCAACTCTCCCCCCGCTGCAACTTCAAACCGGCACACTTCAAGGTCGTCACGGACCCGTCACCTTCGCTGATTCGATGACGTCACCCCCAGATGCTGCGCCGAACGAGGCTGAGCTACACACCCGCCCACGGGCAACTACAACACACAAAGCTAAGTTTCCTTCAACTTCCGACAATAATATCAAATGTTTCCCCCGCTTCATATTAGCACTACTACACTGAGTAGCCACATATGCATTCATACTACCCAGCCAACATGTCCATCTGGGCCCACATGGGCCTTGACACAGGCTAAATGGCATGGGTTCCAAGTGTGCCGTGCACCCAGTTTTCTCAAAGCCCTTTTTACCAGCCGCTGTGTAAGTGCAGCCGGCCAACGTTCTCTCTGCGGTGCTTCCACGCCCTCTCGCCGTAGTTATTGGCTGTACCGACAGCCTCTAACTTTCATCACAAACTCATGCATTCTATTACGCTACCATTCAATCTTCTGTGTGTTCACCTCCTCATACTCCACGATCATGCAGATCACCCCCTCTTGACCTATCATACCTCTCTGCGGTGCCTTCACGCCCACTCGCCGTAGTCGAGACCTCATTGGCTTCCCGCAAGCCAAACATCAGTAAATAGTACATTAACAGAGTTTCTAAGTGAAAGCGTGTAAAAGTAGTTAGTCCTTCTATCCTTACAATCATCAGCCCCCTTTAACACTACCTACCCATCCCCTAGGACTGCACAATCACTCAACCGAATTAACGGGCCATCATGACCCAGTTAACTGCCCGTATGCTGGGCATCAGTTAACACCATCGGACATCTATCTGTCTGTATGCCGGCCATCTGTTAACACCATCGGTCATCGGACACCGACAGTTAAACAATTTACCAACTGTCCGCTCATTAACATCTGTTGTAACGAGCATTTACCCCGTTATCTGTCCGTAGTCCGGCCATCCGCTAACATCATAGGACATCTACAGTTAAACAATTGCCGGTCACATGAGGCCATCTGTTAACTGTAACACCATCGGTCATCGGACATCTACTATTAGAGAATTTAGCTATCTCAGCTAAGTAGACTGGCCAGTTCTTCATCTACTGATGAGCTCCGGTCAAAGAGTAACATGGATGCAAGGTCATAGTTGGGGATTGCTTTATATTGTTCATCACAGAAGTCAGAATGTATTATAGTTTCTGCAATACAAGCACAAAAGAACATACAATGCTTAGATAAACAAGTGCTGTAAATAATATAAATGACAACAGTGTGTCTTCAGATAAATGTTGCATACATGGCAAACAAACACAACTTACATGAGCATTCACTCATCTGACTCCTCTGACAGTCTGATGCAAAGAGAGCACAAAATGGCTGCTGAGCACATTTATACAGATCCAAGGACCCTTAGCTGTCCTAAACACTGCCTGAACTAAATCTGAAATAATGTAACATGGCATCATATCAAAACACACAGCACCATCTACTGGTGGAAGGGGGGAATTCTGCACATCTACAGTTAAACAATTTACCGATTGTCTGCCCATCAACATTTGACGTAACATGCATCCACCCAGTTAACCATCTGTATGCCGGGCACCCGTTATCACCATCGGACATCTACAGTTCAAACAATCTGCCGATTGTCTGCTTATTAACTTTGATGTAACGTGCAACACGCACGTGAGCCGGAACGTACAGCAAAGGTTGCGTCATGTTTCTGCAACAACTATGAAGCTATCGCCACCATGAAGGAATTAACGCAACCTCGTCCAGGCAAGCAGCCCCCCTATCCTCCCACTCCTTCTAAGGCTAGCATCCATAATTGTCTAGTCCACCACTTGGCACTCCCACCCCATCAAGGTATCGCTTAATCCGCTACCTCTACTAACCGCCTCGGTCCCGAGCAGACCAGGCCCGTACATCCAACCCTAACGCATAACCTGTGCCTGCTCCTCTCCCTCCCCATCGCACTCCCCTCCTTCCCTCTCCCCTCCTACAAACCTTCCGCCGAAGGTTTCATCTCAGTCATCGCACGATCCACCGTGCACCATCACGGCCGACCCAAGAGTACCGGCTCCAACCTAGTACAAACCGCACCGTCACAGCAGTAAGAATTCCATTGCAGCCAGAGCGTGCCTGCACCAAATCCCTACCTCGACAGCGTGCCTCCTTCCTTTCATCCCTACCTCCCTCTGCAGTGCACCCTCAGCAGGGTGCTTCCTTCCTGCCCTCCTTCCCTCCCTCCTCCCCCCCCCTCCTCCCTCCTCCCCCCCCTCCTTCCCCCCCCTCCTTCCCTCCCTCCCTCCTCCCCCCCCTCCTTCCCTCCCTCCTCCCCCCCCTCCTTCCCTCCCTCCTCCCCCCCTCCTTCCCTCCCTCAGCAGCGTGCTCCCTCCTTCCCTCCCTCAGCAGCGTGCTCCCTCCTTCCCTCCCTCAGCAGGGTGCTTCCTTCCCGCCCTCCTTCCCTCCCTCCTCCCCCCCCCTCCTTCCCTCCCTCCTCCCCCCCCTCCTTCCTTCCCTCCCCCCCCCCCTCCTTCCCTCCCTCGGCACAGGGTGCCTCCCTCCCCCTCTACCTCGACAGCGTGCCTCCTTCCTTTCATCCCTACCTCCCTCTGCAGTGTCTCCAGGTCGTCTTAAGACGAGCCACCCCATCGCTTCCAGCCATCCCGGTTCTCCATACATCCGGCTAGCTCGTCAGAGATCCGCACTCTCTCGAATACAGCCACATGTTAGTATGCGACGTCCCCGCGACCGGTGCCACGTGCCGATCTCCTCAGCACCAGCTTGCCGGCCGGCAGCTCCCGGTGCCTCAGCAGCGCCCTGCAAGTCTAATCCTCCAGGCCGCTATTTCGTCGTTCACCCTGAATATTCCAGCATACAGATTCCCGCTAGTAACGCGTGTACTCCTGCCGCCGTCGAGCACTACACGTAACATCCTGGCGTAGCACCCGTCTAGAGCCTTCCGCAGAGTTGGCTCCAGGGTCCAGCATTCACTGCCCATAGGACAACGAATTCTACCGCCGCGTAGAAGAAGCTGAGCTCGACCCGTCGGGAGATCGGAGTTCCATACACCGCCCACGCCATCCAGGGTCCCCCATGCAAGTGCCTTCCCCACCTACAGATCCTGCTCCCCAGCCGACCCATGAGCTCAGATACTCGAAGTCATCGACTTCCTACGGAACCATGCCTCCCGACGTCTTGATTGGCGGACGTCCTCCCATCCCTCCCTACCTCCCTCGGCACGTACGCCTCCTTCCAACTCCCTCCCTTCCTCCATCCCTCCCTCCCTTCATCCCTCCATCCCTCCATACCTCATGCAGCATCCATACCTCCCTCGGCACGCGCGCCTCCCTCCACCCCCGCCTCCCTACGTCGGTACAGCATACCTCCTCCACTCCCTCCATCCCCTCCCTGCCTCCCTCCATCGACACGGCGTGCCACCGCCCCTCTGCACTACAGAGGTACGACTACCCCGTGATACTGTTCGACGACAAGGCTCGACTACCCAGTGACGTCGGTCCATCACAAGAATCAATTGAATCTACCAGATCATCATCGCGGCTTCTTTTGGGCTCCGAATTTACCAGCCGCTCTCCTCTCTACACTCAGACAACACAGATCCAGATCCACAGATCCAGATCATCAAACTCCATCCAACCTACCATTCCGTCCCAAACCGACCCCACGGCGACTTATCCCGGGCCACTGGCACGACTATAAACCACACGCCCATCAAGCTCTCCATCGGCACTCCTCACCCCCATCTTCTAACAAGAACGACCTGCTTCGCAAGTCCCGCCACCAAGCAATAACTTCCCTACAAACTCCAGTCAGGAGCACCTACCCCTCCACGTCACTCAGCTCCCAAGAGACTCCAAGTCATGTCGACCTCCTCGCCTCAAACCTTACCTCAAACCCTCGTAGGACGAATCATCACGCTCCACCCGGACCAAGTCGACCCCTCCTGCATTCCCCGGGTTTCCAGGGCACTCGGAATTCACCACTTCTATCTTGCGTGCAACCTCGCTGATAAGACGCCTAAGAAACGCCCACCTTGCCACGGTCAAGTAACTGTTTCTATGCACTCCTCTTTGGGGTCCTGAAATGACAGAGTGCACCGTGTCAGACGTCAGTCAAGACGGACGCCTCTCTCTTCGGGCCGTCTCAGACGTCAGCCAAGACGGGCGCCTCCCTTCGGACCCCATGCCAAATACTCAGGGTCCAATACCCCCCCGGAACCAGGCCTACGACCGCCCCCCCCTCCCCCCACAGGGCCACGCCCTATCATCCTCCACTTCCCCCAGGGGCCTAGTCATCACTATCATCCCTCATCCCTTCACTCCCTCAAGATTCCCTCTGTAGCTCCAACTCATCCCCTCATCCTCTCACCCCCTACCCTTCCCCCATCCTCACACCCCCTCCCCCCTTCCCAACCCGACATCCTCCTCCCTTCCCCCCATCCCACACGGGACACATCCCACACGAACGGTCAGCCTTAGGAATCTTTGTGAAAAAATGTACCAGAAAACGACGATTGATGAATATAAATTGCATGCTTTCCTTGATTACAGTTGATTTAAGGGAGAGAGGTCTGTCTGCACAGTCTTGCAAAAGAGAGAATAGGGCATATGTGTTGACTCTACATGGTTATCATGTTTAAGTGGCGTTTAAGTCCAGCCGCTTCAGAGAGTTACTGTGCGTTACTGTGCGGGTGTGCGTTCCACCAATCATAGAAACGGAAGAGTGTGTATGAGCTTCCAATCAATCAGTAGACTACTAGTGGTCAAAAGGAGGTGTGTCTGAACATCTTCATAACACATAAAAGAGCTAGGACGCTCGGACCTTCACTACTCAAATCCACAAACTGCAGAGACGAGAAGGATCAGACGGCTAGCGATTGCGGTTGCGAAAGCGGCTGCCAGAGCTGCACTTGAAGCGACGTCTAGATGGTTGAAAGAGAACATTCAATATGCCGCTACGGCGTTGGCTGCAGCTGCCGCCAGACGGGTCCAAGCGAACATTCAATATGCCGCTGCGGCGTTGGCTGCTGCTGCCGCCAGACGGGTCAAAGAAGTGGTCGAAGAAAATGTCCAAGACATGGGCAACGCGTTGCTTCGGCGAGTGGACTTAATGAATCGCAATCTCACTGATGTTGAGCCCGATGTCATGCCCGATGCCCAGATGTTGATCAACCATGTTCCCCGTCTTCGCCGATCATTGCAGGGACGCAATCCTTCCACTAACCGGCATAGGAGGCAGAAACGTAAAGCCAGACGCCATTTTAAGGTCTGAAGGCACCAAGGCTGTGACAAAAAAAAAAACGGTCCTTTTAAGGACCACCCATATTTTCCAAGAAGAGTTTAACCAAATATGTATATAATGAACATGGCCATTACAATGCATGTTGGCTAAACCACTACCAGTTAATGTGTGAATACATAGTGTTTGGACACGTGTAGATAAATATTGTGGTTACACGCTGAAAGAAAATTACTAGATATCATTCAAGAATTATATGAACAGCATAAGGAGCATAAATGTACATTAGACATTATGTAGAATAGAGCGGGGAAATAATAGCCTGGCTCCAACCCCTGAATTGCTAGCCACATCAAAAATGTATGTTCAGGCGAATAATGGAGTGAAACGAAATAAATTCAGGCTGAGTGCCATGCTATAGGGAAATAATGCATTAACTACAACGAAGCAGTGTGGGTTAATTTCACTGTGTGGGTTCATTTCAGCGACCTTGAGTGCCCTGGAAATAAATAAAATGTATTATTATTATTAAGAATTATATCATTAATATTAGGCATGTCCCGATACCGATACTTGTAACTTCATAACACATAAAAGAGCTAGGACGCTCGGACCTTCACTACTCAAATCCACAAACCGCAGAGATGAGAAGGATCAGACGGCTAGCGATTGCGGTTGCGAAAGCGGCTGCCAGAGCTGCACCATAGACTGTAAAAAATATGGACAAAGCGTCCCGCGGGTCTAACGTGAACGTAAAATGAAGCCTGTCAGTCCTTGCAATGGAAGTCGCCATCTTTCTAGATCCGTTTTGGCCCAGTTCAGGCCAGCTGGCCCATTGGCTGGCCCAGACAACAAGGAGGGACTTCCCCCTTCTTCTTCGTTGGTTTTTATTTTGACTCGAGTGGGTGGGGGATCCCGTTCATAGACTGTAACGGTAGCCACGCCCCTCAGAACATGCGCGACTTTATGGTAATTTTTCTAATAAATGGGACCATAATTTTCCAAAAAGAATATTATGACATTAGAAATGAGACTTTAAACTAGTGACTGGAAGCAAAAAGTATTCATGACCATGTTTATTAAGGTAATACAGTCTAGGTGAAGTTGGGCCCAAATACATGGACTTCTATGGGGCTATGGGTTTTTTTGAGCCCAATGAGAGCGCCACAACAGGCCATTATATGAATTTTCATTTCCTTAGTGGCTTCACAAAATATCCGTCTGACTGTCCCCCTGAGCTGCACTTGAAGCGACGTCTAGATGGTTGAAAGAGAACATTCAATATGCCGCTACGGCGTTGGCTGCAGCTGCCGCCAGACGGGTCCAAGCGAACATTCAATATGCCGCTGCGGCGTTGGCTGCAGCTGCCGCCAGACGGGTCCAAGCAAACATTCAATATGCCGCTGCGGCGTTGGCTGCTGCTGCCGCCAGACGGGTCGAAGAAGCAGTCGAAGAAAATGTCCAAGACATGGGCAACGCGTTGCTTCGGCGAGTGGACTTAATGAATCGCAATCTCACTGATGTTGAGCCCGATGTCATGCCCGATGCCCAGATGTTGATCAACCATGTTCCCCGTCTTCGCCGATCATTGCAGGGACGCAATCCTTCCACTAACCGGCATAGGAGGCAGAAACGTAAAGCCAGACGCCATTTTAAGGTCTGAAGGCACCAAGGCAGTGACAAAAAAAAACGGTCCTTTTAAGGACCACCCATATTTTCCAAGAAGAGTTTAACCAAATATGTATATAATGAACATGGCCATTACAATGCATGTTGGCTAAACCACTACCAGTTAATGTGTGAATACATAGTGCTCAGACACGTGTAAATAAATATTGTGGTTACACGCTGAAAGAAAATTACTAGATATCATTCAAGAATTACATGAACAGCATAAGGAGCATAAATGCACATTAGACATTATGTAGAATAGAGCGGGGAAATAATAGCCTGGCTCCAGCCCCTGAATTGCTAGCCACATTAAAAATGTATGTTCAGGCGAATAATGGAGTGAAACGAAATAAATTCAGGCTGAGTGCCAGGCTATAGGGAAATAATGCATTAACTACAACGAAGCAGTGTGGGTTAATTTCACTGTGTGGGTTCATTTCGGCGACCTTGAGTGCCCTGAAAATAAATAAAATGTATTATTATTATTATTATTATTATTATTCTGGGTGCCAGAATTATATCATTAATATTAGGCATGTCCCGATACCGATACTTGTATCTTCATAACACATAAAAGAGCTAGGATGCTCGGACCTTCACTACTCAAATCCACAAACTGCAGAGATGAGAAGGATCAGACGGCTAGCGATTGCGGTTGCGAAAGCGGCTGCCAGAGCTGCACTTGAAGCGACGTCTAGATGGTTGAAAGAGAACATTCAATATGCCGCTACGGCGTTGGATGCAGCTGCCGCCAGACGGGTCCAAGCGAACATTCAATATGCCACTGCGGCGTTGGCTGCTGCTGCCGCCAGACGGGTCGAAGAAGCGGTCGAAGAAAATGTCCAAGACATGGGCAACGCGTTGCTTCGGCGAGTGGACTTAATGAATCGCAATCTCACTGATGTTGAGACCGATGTCATGCCCGATGCCCAGATGTTGATCAACCATGTTCCCCGTCTTCGCCAATCATTGCAGGGACGCAATCCTTCCACTAACCGGCATAGGAGGCAGAAACGTAAAGCCAGACGTCATTTTAAAGGGCCACTTCACCCCTGACACAACCTGATCTTATTTTAATGTTAATGTTATTTGTAATAGATAACAGTAGCACAATTTGAAATTTGCGCCCCTTTGAGCAGAAAAATAATGAAGTCTGTGTATTTGACTAGGGGTTGACTGGATTGCAGAATTCCTACAATGCCCATAATGCTTTGCTGCGCTGTTCCTCAGGGGGAGGCTGCGTGTAGGTGTGACTTTATCCTCCCATTTTCTAAAAACAACAAATACACATGGAAGTGCCCCAGTGTTGCCATGTCTGCTTATCATAAGCAACTTTAGGCTTATTTTTGTTGCTTGTAAATATTGGTGGTTCACTGGTTGATTCTTTTTTTTTGGCTTGTTTCAAAATGTAGAACTGATATTTGGGCTTTCTTCCAAATGTTTTTTACACCAGTGGTTCTCCATGAACATGCCAAGGACCCCCAAATTAATTTGTATTTCTCCACGTAATTTGTGCCATGGTGCCCTGTATTAGATATGTGTTAAAATGTTTGAAAGATATTCCACATTTGCACTTTATCCACTCAAGATTTTTTTTTTAAATAGCCGGCTTATGTGCCTAATATATGCATAATATAAATAACCAAAAGTATATGTGCATATTGTTTTTGGGCTTGTTTGCACTTTGCATGGACATGGTTGCTTATTTCTCTCACAAAGTCAAAGATCTGGCAACCTTCACAGCTTGCAGAACCTTTTGCAAAAATAACAACAAACCTCACGTTGACTCATACCCACTTTTTGCTAGCTTTTTTGGAGTGGATGACTGAAAAACACGACATGAAGCCCTTTCTTGTACAACGTGAAGTCTGCTTCTCCTTTTTCTTGAACCAGTAAACGGTTGGATTTGTTTTGGAAGAAAGTATTCACTCTTCAGGAATTAGACAGAGCCGCTGCAGACGCGTCTTGTTTTTCATGCATGTTGAAAATTGTCATGTAGCTTTTTATAGCAAAGCAAACTAAATATATAAATTAGTATAGTATCACTAGGTTTTTCCTCAGAATTGTTTCGTCATTCCCACACCATAAAGAAAGTCTGTGATTGACATTGAAGGGAGATATAATGCATTTTATAATAAAACAAAATGTACGTTTCATATTCATGTGCTACTCCCAATAATTTCAGAGAACATGTTTCATTGTAACCGTGTCATCATGCTTTTAATTAGTGTATATGTGCTGTCAAAACCCCAAATTGGCCTAATTGGCATCAATCACTCATGATCAGTCACTGATCATGAGTCAGCACCTGGTGACAATCACTAATTGGGGCGAGGCACTGAAAAGCAGGAAGTGTTTGTTCAGTAGGAGAGCAGCAGCAGTGGAGAACACAGCATGGAGAGAAGCAGAACAAACAGACTTTTCATGAACTGAACTGAAAACACTGGAGCTGGGAACCTCAAGCCATCAAGGGGAATGCCACTGGTGCGTTATTGTTTCTGCATTGCAGTTTATTTGTTGCTTACATTTATTATAAAAGTTATTTATGTTTTTTTTTGTGCTGCTAGGCCAAATGTAACTGCTATAATTAGCTAAGTTTGAGTTGCATATAGGTTTGCTTAGTCGAATGTGATGATCTTAAATTGAATTAGGAAAGAAATATGAGTTAAAACAACTTGTTTATTTAGATTACTGAAGTGACCATTGATTCAGTCATGTAGGTTACATTAGTAACTGTGGTTTCGAGTGACATGAGTGAATTTCAGATATTGTTTTTGTTTAAGTATAACCTTACTTAGTTAATGACAGCTTGTATTTGTTTTTTGTCTTTTTCTCTGTTTAAGGTTTTCAACCTAAATACCTAATACCTAACCAACAACTGTACTTACCTGTACCACAAGTTCAAGTAAAAACAAACAAAAGAACCAAGAAGTTGTCTTTTTGAGTTGACCACAGTTCCCCCTGTCGGCTAAGCCGTTTTTCAAGTTTGGGCAAAGAGGTTTCAGAAGAAAATCCCGAATAACTTGACAGTTGAAAACCAACAGCGTGCCAGCTTGTTGACCAAGAAGAACTCATCAGTCCAGCAACAGGACAAGAAGATAAAAGGCTTCAGAAAGTCCAGCAGAGGGAGCTGATGAGAAGGGTCACAAACTACTGAAGCACCTGTGGAAAAAATCAACAAACAACCTGAAAAGGAGAAACATCTCACTGATCAAAATGGCGGAGGATGTTCTTGGCAAAACAGTCGATCAATTAAAGAAGGAGAGGACTGTAGCCAAGAGCTGCTTCACAAGGCGGGCCAACTACCTCACCAGGAAAGCAGACACTTTATATGAGTCGGAGCTCAGAGAAGAATATACTACATTATCTGCTGATGCACGGAGGGTCATTGAAACGAATGATGATTTCAGGACTGGGCTACTGGCAGAGATGGATGGTGAAGACGCACAACTTGACGAAGATCAGGAAGCAAGCCTGGAGAAGGTCGTTAGTGACTGTGAGGAAAGATTGGATGAAGTAAAAAGGCTTGTCCAAAACAACATCTGGGCCAAGTATGGACAAGATGTGATGGAGGCTGCATTCAAAGCAGCTGGAAAAGCGAGTCAACATGGAGACAACATACCTGTGGAAAGCATCAACTGCGAAAGCTTTGAAGTCCATCTACTTGTAATGGAGAGGCTCATCAAAGAGGCATCTAAAGCTTTATCTGACTGGGAGCCATGGATCCCCGCAGCAGAAGCCAGTGTCTTCAAGAGGGAGATTAAGAACATGAAAAGTGTCAGCAACGACCTCGACATGAGAAAAGCTGATTTTGCCAGAGCACGAAGACTTGAATTTGAAAATCAAGTATCAGCACCAGTTGATGTGAAACCTGGTATGACGAGACATTTCATGCCGCTTGTGAAAATTAAGCCAACTAAACTGCCTACATTTAGTGGCTGCAAAAGGGAGTTCCACCGCTGGAAAAAAGACTGGGAGAGCCTGCAAAGGCAGGGAGAGCCGACTGGGTCACAAGAGGTCAAGAAGGTCCAGCTCCTTGACAGCGTGGATGAGAAGATGGCCAAGGACCAAAGACTGTCTACCTACAATACAGCTGATGACATATTTAGAGTGCTGGAAAACAGGTATGGAAACAAGTCTACCATTGCCATTGAAATAATTGAAGAGCTGGAGAAAATCCCACCGGTGAGAGGAAACCAGCCGAGGAAAGTAGTAGACCTAATTCAGACAGTAGAGAAGGCCCTCTCCGACCTGACAGACTTAGGAAATACTGGAGCCCTCAAGAACCCACTCGTGGTGAAGTCCATTGAGAGCAAGCTTCCTGATTTTGTGAAGAAAGACTGGCTTGTCTTCATGCTTGATGCCAATAATAATGTCACTCAAGATAACCATTTTGACATGCTGCTCACATTCCTAAAGAAGCAGGAGGACATCTATGAGAGACTGGACCACCTGAAGATAGTGGACAAGTCAGAAGATAAAGCAGACAGCAAATTTAACAAGAAATATGCCTCCACCAGAACCACAAAGAAAGATGACACCGACGGTGGGTGTATTATCTGTGGAGAAGAGAGGCATAAAGACAGGATTTTCTTCTGCAAGAAATTCAAAGCACTGAGGCTGTCAGAAAAGGAGACGGCTGTTAAGAAGATTGGTGCATGCAGGAAATGCTTGGAGTGCCATAAGAATGATGACTACTGTAAAGATAATTTCCTTTGCAAAAACAAAGACTGCAGAAGGGAAGGCTCGTCAGATCACCACTTCTTTCTCTGTCCAAACCCAAGAGGAGAAGCAAGGAGAGGCGACAACGAGAGGCCACGAAGAGACAGCAAGAACAAGGACAGCAAGAACAAAAACAGCCTAACGGAGGAACAGGAAAGGTTCTTGAGTGAACTCTCGCCAGAGGCAGCAGAAAGATGCAGGAAAGCTTTCACTAACAAGACCTCCAAGGGAAGTTCTGAAAATGACCAGATGGGGCTACTAAAGGAAAGTGGACTGCGAGAGCTGCCTGTCTTAATGATGTTGATGGAAGTGACGGCCAATGCTGGCCAGAAGATTGGAACCCTGGTGGACCTTGCTTCAGACACCAACTACATCACCCACAAAGCAGCTGACAGGTTGAAGCTGAGGAGTGAAGAAATCACACTAGTTGTGCATGGAGTTGGTGGCATGACGACTAAAGCGGCCACAAGAAGATATCTTCTCAGGATTCGAGTCAAAACCTCCAAGGGAACGGAAAAGTCTCATGAACTTGTCTGTTATGGCCTAAATGAGATTGCTGAAGTCAACAGAGTCGTCAGACCTGAGCAGCTGAAAAGATTCTTCCCAGAGGTCGATCTCAAAGAGCTGAAGAGACCCGAGGAGATTGAATTACTCATCAGTCACAGAGAAGGAAGACTTGCCCCACAGAGGATGAAAGCTGTAGGAGACCTTGTTTTGTGGGAAAGCCCTCTTGGAAAAACTGTGGCTGGAGCTCATCCCGATCTGTTTGAAGAGATAAAAGTGGCTGCACATGAGTCGGAGACACATTTCGCTCGTTCCATGCGAACAGCTGCTGTCAAGTATGAGGAGATTCCAGCAGAAGGCCTCTTCAAAACAGACAAGACAGTTCAGTATGACACCGCCGTTGAGGCCAAGTACACAGCTGCCAGTCACAGAGACTTCCTAGAGTGGTGGAAGTGGGACAGCATAGGAGCAGCCTGTGACCCGAAGTGTGGTGGATGTCGCTGTGGCAACTGCCAACCTGGAGGAAAGGAGATGACTCTAGCTGAAGAGAAGGAGTCTGAAATCATAAAGGAGGGTCTCACTTATGTCATGGAGGATGAACATAGCAAGTCACCACACTGGGACTCGAGGTACCCTTGGATAATCGACCCAGCTTCCCTTCCCAATAACAGAAGTGGAGTGGAGTCGACCTTTCTAAGAACAGAAAAACGTCTCAGGAAAGAGCCTGAATGGTTTGCCGCCTACAAAGGTCAGGTCCATGAGATGGTTGAGCGGGGAGCCGCAAAGAAGCTCACAAAAGAGATGATGGATAACTGGAAAGGCCCAGTATGGTACGTAAGCCACCTGGTTGCTCCAAACCCCCACTCTGTCACAACTCCAGTGCGCATTGTTTGGAACAGTAGCCAAACGTTCAAGGGAGTCAGCATGAATGATGTGCTGCTGAAGGGGCCAGATGTCTTAAACCAAATCAGAGCCGTCCTGTTCAGGTTCAGAAGAGGAGTGCATGCAGCATTGGGAGACATCAGGAAGATGTATAATTCAGTGTGGCTGGAGGAGCGTGAAATGCACCTGCACAGATTTCTCTGGAGGGACTCACAGGATGAGGAGATTGGAGAGTATGCCATCACAAGAGTGAACATCGGTGACCGACCTGCTGGATGCATTGCACAGATAGCTATGCGAGAAACTGCAAGACTCGCTACGTTCTCTCATCTAGTAGATGCACGCAGAGTCATAGAAGAGGACAGCTATGTTGATGACATCCTGACATCCCACGATGATCCTAACAGACTGGAGGAAATCACCAAGGAGGTTGAGGGAATCCTAAAATCCGGTGGATTTTCCCTGAAGCCATGGGTCCGGTCAGGGCAAAGTGGGAGGAGCGCCGGCGTAGCACCGACCCTCTCAACAAAGAAGCCCTCTGAAAATGGCAACACATTGATACTGCCAAACCAGATGAGGGACGAAGACAACAAGGCCTTAGGCATTGGATATCTGGTAGAGGAAGACAAACTCTACATGATGACCTCAATCAACTTTTCAAAGAGAAGAGGCAAGATGCGAACAGGCCAGGACCTTTTGATGGAGGAGGTGAGAGAGAGAACACCCAATCCTCTGACCAGAAGAGAACTACTGAGCCAGGTAGCAGGTCTCTATGATCCGATTGGCTTGGTCACACCTGTGAAACAAAAGGGAGCTATCCTTGTCAGAAGAGCATTCCAGGAGACGGGAAGTATAAATCTGGCCCGAGACACTTGGGACAAGCCGCTCTCTGAAGGCCTCAGGGAGGAGGCCATAAAGCTGTTCCAGGAGTATGTACAGCTGGGACAAATCAAGTTCCATAGGAGCCTTACCCCACCAGGTTGGAAGGGAAGACCTTGGGCTATTACCTTCTCAGATGGGAGTGACAAGACCTACGGAGCTGTCATGTACCTTAGGTGGGAATCGGACCACGGCATCGAGGTCAGACTAGTGGAATCAAAGGCCAAGCTGACGCCCCTCGACCAAAAAGGAGACGCGGTCAAGGCTGAAGTCTGTGGTGCGGTCTTTGCAGCAAGGCTCAGGAAATATGTTGAAAGGCATGGCCAGATGAAGATTGATCGCTGGTTCCACCTAGTCGACAGCCAAACAGTATTGGGATTCATCGAGACAGCTATGGCTACCAGACATTCTTTGCCAACAGAGTTGGAGAGATCCAAAAGACTTGTCCAGTTGAAGACTGGTGGTGGATTGCAGGGAATGTCAATATTGCTGACATCATCACAAGAGGATCTACTCCAGAAGACCTAGGAGAAGACACTGCTTGGCAGAATGGCCCGAAGTTTCTGAAATTACCATTGGAAGAATGGCCAATAAAGTCTGCTAAAGATGTTGTAGCTGATGCCAGAGAGAGCATCAACAAGCTGCAGAGAAAAGCATTTTCAGCAGTTGTGACGAGAGCTCAAGCAAAGAAAGGTCTTGGACCTCAGGATAACTCCAAAGTTCAGCCTGACCCGACTCTCCCTGGTCCACACTCCAACACATCTGAGGAATCTTCGCTGGGTAGAGTGTATACTGGCTCCATCGCCAAAAGCCTTTTGGATGTGAAGAAGTTCAGCAGTTTGTCAAGGCTGATTGGAGTCATTGCTTGGGTCCAGCGAGCTGCAAACAAATGGTTGGACCTGAAGAGCAAGGCCACAAAGCAAGCAAAGTGGGAGGCAAAACCTTCAGCTGAAAGGCCCAGAGAGCTTGTTCTTGATGCCAAAGGCCGTGAGTATGCCTTCAGAGCACTCTGCTTAGCAGCCCAGAAAGATGTCACATTCCCTGATGCAACCCTCAACCGATTAGTTGTGTTCAAAGACAAAGAGTCTGGACTTCTAGTTTGTGGAGGAAGGATCCAGTCCTTCAGAGAGGACAAAGCTGCAGTGCCTATTCTCCCACATGATGCTTGGATATCTACACTTCTAGCTCAAGAGGCTCACAATGTGAATCACGAAGGAGTGGCAGGAACTCTCTTGAGGATGAGAAGGACAGCCTGGGTGGTAAATGGTCGAAGAATAGCCAAGAAAATGGTAGACGGCTGTGTGACATGTCGAAAGGCAAGAGCGAAGCGATGTCGACAGATAATGAGTGACCTCCCACCAGAACGGGCAGAACCGGCAGCTCCATTTGAGTTCACCGCCATGGACCTGTTTGGGCCCTATGAAGTCAAAGACGAGGTAAAGAAAAGAGTGAGGCTCAAAGTCTGGGGAGTTGTATTCAGCTGTATGGCGTCCAGAGCCATCCACGCTGATATTGTCAGTGACCTGTCAGCAGAGGGATTTCTGCTTGCCTACCAAAGGTTTACATCATTGAGAGGGCATCCAAGGAAGGTTTGGTCTGACCCGGGCTCAAACTTTGTGGGGGCCAAACCTGCCCTAGAAGACCTCTACTCATTCATGGAGAACCTGGACAGGTCTGGAGTGGAAGAGGAGGCTGCCAAACACGGCACTAAATGGTCTTGGAAGATTCATCCTGCAGACTCACCCCACAGAAACGGAGCAGCAGAGGCAGCTGTTAGAACAGTGAAGAGAGCCCTGCACAACCTGGGCGGTGATGGTGTCTTTACGTGGGGAGAGTTTCAGACCTTTGTGTACATGGCAGCCAATCTGGCCAATGAAAGGCCTGTAGACGCAAGGGCACAAATCCAAGAGGGATGTGTCGAATACATCACACCTAACTCTCTCCTGTTGGGACGGCCTGCTCAAGAGGTGACCCAGGAGACTTCCAATTTGAAGGCTACGCCTACAAAAGATTAAGAGTTATCCAATCGGAAGTAAACAAGTTCTGGAAGAAGTGGAGTCAGTTAGCAGGTCCCAACCTTTTTGTCAGAAGCAAGTGGCACACAAGGGAGAGAAATGTTGCTGTCGGGGACATTGTTTGGCTTGCTGATCAAAATGCCTTAAGATGTCAGTTCAAGTTGGCCAGAGTGATCAGTGTGAATTCTGACAAGGAAGGCATCGTCCGAGATGTTAATGTCAGGACATTTCCCAGCTACCCAGTCATGATCAAGAAACAGACTAATGAGGAAGCCATGAGCAAGAGGACCAGAATTGAGAAGACCACCAAAATCCCTGCCACAATTCTCCACAGGGACGTCAGGCGTCTTGTTGTCTTGATTCCAGTGGAGGAGCAATTTGGAGGAAAGGAAACAGTCTCAGAATGAGGTGACCTCCTTGGGTTCAGCAACCAGGAGCTCAAGTGGGAGGTGTGCTGTCAAAACCCCAAATTGGCCTAATTGGCATCAATCACTCATGATCAGTCACTGATCATGAGTCAGCACCTGGTGACAATCACTAATTGGGGCGAGGCACTGAAAAGCAGGAAGTGTTTGTTCAGTAGGAGAGCAGCAGCAGTGGAGAACACAGCATGGAGAGAAGCAGAACAAACAGACTTTTCATGAACTGAACTGAAAACACTGGAGCTGGGAACCTCAAGCCATCAAGGGGAATGCCACTGGTGCGTTATTGTTTCTGCATTGCAGTTTATTTGTTGCTTACATTTATTATAAAAGTTATTTATGTTTTTTTTTGTGCTGCTAGGCCAAATGTAACTGCTATAATTAGCTAAGTTTGAGTTGCATATAGGTTTGCTTAGTCGAATGTGATGATCTTAAATTGAATTAGGAAAGAAATATGAGTTAAAACAACTTGTTTATTTAGATTACTGAAGTGACCATTGATTCAGTCATGTAGGTTACATTAGTAACTGTGGTTTCGAGTGACATGAGTGAATTTCAGATATTGTTTTTGTTTAAGTATAACCTTACTTAGTTAATGACAGCTTGTATTTGTTTTTTGTCTTTTTCTCTGTTTAAGGTTTTCAACCTAAATACCTAATACCTAACCAACAACTGTACTTACCTGTACCACAAGTTCAAGTAAAAACAAACAAAAGAACCAAGAAGTTGTCTTTTTGAGTTGACCACAGTTCCCCCTGTCGGCTAAGCCGTTTTTCAAGTTTGGGCAAAGAGGTTTCAGAAGAAAATCCCGAATAACTTGACAGTATATGGTAACATATGTTTTACTGTACGTAGTTCAACTGTGTAGTAAGCAATCCCCAGCTAAATGATTACATGAAGGTAATGTACAACACGTTATGCAATAAATATTAATCTAATAATTTCTGCCAAATGAAAATCGTTCAAATGAACACTATATGGAATTTGGGGTGCAACCTTTTTTTCATTGTTTTTCTATAGGCTATAGTCATTAGTCAATGAGCAGCAAGCAGGTGCACATCATGTAAACGTTTTATTAGATAACTTCATAGCTTCATAGCTGTTTTCCGAGTTTTTAAATGATGACATGAAGGCTTGGAAAAGGGAATGTTCTTCTTTATAGGTGAACACAACTCTTCAGCAGTTCCTCGTTTTGAAGGCTGAAAACGACATCCGTAGGCTATTGTCTGTCCTCCTGATTCCTGTAAATGAGAGAATTATGGCCATCATTTATCCGACGTGAAGCCTGATTTATACTTTGTACGCATGCATGGCATTGATGCACCACAAATATCAGACCTACAAGCTCACAAAGTGTCACATCCGCGATGCGCTGTGAGCTTGTAGACCTTCTATTTTCGGGTCCCAACGTAACGATATGATAGAACATGGCTGCGTCTATGAACTGGAATCTTGATATGAAACAAATATAGTAGTACTACAACACTCTGAACAGTCTGAAATACACATACATAGCCTAGCTACTACCCTAACGTAATACATCTCTCACATTAAAGCAATCAATTGCTAGATTATGCAAGTTTACATAATGTTTACACTTTGCAGAAATGCTATGGTTCACATGACGCTCGCTCGTATGACAGTCATGTTTCAGGGCTACAGAAATACTTACTTGATCAAGTAAAAAATATCCAGGGCTCTCCTCTTCTGTGTATTCGGGTTCAAATAAATATTGTTTGTTTGTTTGTCATGTTTATTTCGAATATGCCAATATACAGCAACAATTCCTTGCATTTTACCAGGAAAACTAAAAATTAGTAACAAAAAACAAAAAATAGCAAGAAAAATTAATAAAAGGAAAATAAATAATAAATAAATAAATCTAAGCATATCCGAAAAGGAGTGAGAAGAAGTAAAAACTTATAAACTCCCACCCCTCTATAACTGAAATTACTCGCTGGATTCTGTGCCAGTTAAGCTGCTCTTCAAGAGCAATACTAGTATACATATATACATATAAACATATATACACCCATATATATACTTATATACATACATCCATAATATACATATCCGAAGATTGTCTATTTTAATATATAGACAATTAAAGACCAATATAACATAACATTCTACATAAAAATAATATAATATATAATATACATAAATATAATATATTTTGAGTACTCGTTAAATCAAATTTCTTCCTCCCTGTATCTTGAAAATATCATGTTTTTGTACATTGCTTTAAATTGTTTGATGCTTTGACATTGCTTTTGTTCCTTGTTCAGGCTGTTCCAAAGTGTTACACCAGAAATGGAAATGCAGAAACTTTTCAATGTGGTATTTCGATTTAAAGTTTTAAAGTTGAGTTCACCCCTCAGATTATATCCCCCCTCCCGCTCATGAAACAGATTTTGAATATTTGCTGGTAATTTGTGGTTCTTGGCTTTGTACATTGTTATTGCTGTCTGGTACGTTACAATGTCTGTGAATTTGAGCAATTTTGACTGTAAAAAAAGTGGATTTGTGTGTTCCAGATAACCAACCTTGTGAATAGTCCTTATTGCTCTCTTTTGTAAAATGACAAGTGAATGGATTGATGTTTTATAGTTGTTACCCCAAACCTCAGCACAGTAATGGAAATATGGCAAGACTAAGGAACAGTAGAGGGTGTGAAGTGACTTAAGATTTAGAACCTGTTTTGCTTTATTTATGACTGCTATGCTTCTGGCTACTTTATATTTTACATTTGTGATGTGTGTTTTCCAGCTAAGCCCATCGTCAATTGTCACACCTAGAAATTTGTTTTCGTGCACCCGTTCAATAGCAACCCCATCTATTTGTATATGTACCTGAGTGTTAGTCCTGCATTTACCAAATAGCATGAACTTAGTCTTGCTCACATTTAAAGATAATTTATTCTGATCAAACCATAATTTTAATTTCCGTAATTCATCATTGATGTCACCCTGTAATTTGGTCAAATTATCCCCAGAGCAGAAAACATTTGTGTCGTCTGCAAAAAGTACCAATGATAGCAAATGTGATACTTTGCAAATATCATTGATATATAAAATAAAGAGTTTGGGCCCCAATACTGACCCCTGGGGGACGCCACAAGTAATGTCCAAGCAATTTGAACTGTGCAAACCCAACTTCACAAACTGTTGCCTTCTGTCCAAGTAGCTTTTAATCCAGTCTATTGCCCGTCCTCTAATACCAATTTTCTCTAATTTGTTTAATAATATAGTGTGATGGATAGTGTCAAAAGCCTTCTTAAGGTCAATGAATATTCCGACTGCATATTGATGATTGTCCATGGAGTCCGTGGATCAGTATAACTCTGCACTGCAGACGCCATGATATTAGTACACAAACAAACTGAGGAATGCAGCGGTGGGGGTGGCCTGGGGTTGTAGGTGGAACGGACACCCCTCGGGGGGCTGTCTTCAGGTGTAGGTGTAGCCGTGTGTAGGTGACGCGCATACTCTACGGTGACGCGAGGTTAGACTGTTGTAGTCCGGAGGGGAGGGGCCACCGTGTTAGTGACGTACATAACATTCTGAATTTACCAGGATATCTGAAAACAGAGATTGCACACAGAAAAACCCAGGAAAAGTGTTTCTAGTGCCCTAAACATCATTAAAATAAGATCAGGTTGTGTCAGGGGTGAAGTGGCCCTTTAAGGTCTGAAGGCACCAAGGCTGTGACAAAAAAAAAAACGGTCCTTTTAAGGACCACCCATATCTTCCAAGAAGAGTTTAACCAAATATGTATATAATGAACATGGCCATTACAATGCATGTTGGCTAAACCACTACCAGTTAATGTGTGAATACATAGTGCTCGGACACGTGTAGATAAATATTGTGGTTACACACTGAAAGAAAATTACTAGATATCATTCAAGAATTACATGAACAGCATAAGGAGCATAAATGTACATTAGACATTATGTAGAATAGAGCGGGGAAATAATAGCCTGGCTCCAGCCCCTGAATTGCTAGCCACATTAAAAATGTATGTTCAGGCGAATAATGGAGTGAAACGAAATAAATTCAGGCTGAGTGCCATGCTATAGGGAAATAATGCATTAACTACAACGAAGCAGTGTGGGTTAAAGAGAGGGTAACATGTTTTTTATTTGCAAAACTGTTGACACACGTCTCTAAGAAAACATTTACGTTTTCCAACGATATATAACAAATGTCTGGGGGTAAAATACTCATTTGACATTTTAGGTTTATAAAATAAAATCATTACATCCACCATTTTGGGGAAAATCTTCGGAATCTGTTGATGACGCGGTTGTGTGACGTCAACAGTGGACGGCAGAGAGATGTCTTTTTGCAATGCTAACTCGGATAGATACGCCCACTTCCTTATCAGCCCTAGCAGCGCGGGGGAAAAGGACTGCAGAAGTTACTTCCAAGTTCCACGTTACTTTGACGGATTTTACGCCTGGCTCTTAGCACAGCACACACTACGCAGTACGCACGCACATGATAGATATATTAGATAGATATCATTTTATTTTCTCTCAAAAACACTATGCCAAAGCGGTGTGTGATCGGGGGGTGTAGCAATGTCGCTGAGGAAGGCCGACCACCGTGGCATCTGTATGAAAATACTAATTTCCTGTTATCTCACTTATACTTGAGAAAGACCATATGGGTCGAAACGTTGCTGTGTTCGTGAATAAAGTCACCTGTCCTGGAGCATTAGAAAATGGGAGGCTGCGAGCCCTTGTTTTCGATTATGATCTGTTTGGCTCAGCACCAAGACCGGAGGATGTGCGTTATATTATCGTATTCTCCACCGTGGCACCAACCAATGCAACCATGCCTTTGTAGTTTGTACCGAATATGATGAATAATAAATTAATAAATCATTCATTGTGTCCGGCTGCCTCAACACAGCTCATCCCTTACAGACACATTTGAAAGAACACAGTATTTACACCAGATTTCAAATTATCCCATATCGGAAAACAACAGTTGTAATGAAAGAATAGACACACTAGCTGCCAGCCAATTCAAGTTTATTGAAATGTTATTGTAATGTGTACAGCTGGACAGGGTTAACCCAGAAAAATGACCAGCGGACTGAGCTGTGTGTGTGTGTGTGTGTGTGTGTGTGCGTGTGTGGGAAGGGGGGACCTCCATAATCCATCCACCGAGTCTCCAAGCTTGTCTACCCGCAGATAGCAACTAATCGTCGGCTTGGTGCCGAGTCCCGCTCTAGCTCTAAGCCTGGAGCGGAGTGAAGACACGCCCCTCGCGACTGCAGCTGCCGAGATCTATAGCCACCTATGCTAGCTCTGTTTCACTATGGATATTGCAAAAACGGTCTTATCAATTATTAAGAAAACATAACGTGTGATGGCCGAAATATCGCCGGTCATGGTCGTTAACAAAGTTATGTATTTACTCCCTTCGTAGAGTGTTTAATATGGTAATTCCCACAGCCACTTTTCAATGTAATCCTATGGGGGCCCGACCAGATCCCCCCGTGATGACGCGCCATATTGACTCGTCACTTTCCGAGGTGAATGGGCGGTGCTTCGGGAGTTGTAACCTCCTTCTTCTGACAGCTCCCAAAGTACACACAATGACACTATAGTTGTATTGACCATTGTGTTCACAATTATTACACAATTAAATTGGGGAAAGTAGTGCCAAAAATGTTACATACTCTTTAATTTCACTGTGTGGGTTCATTTCGGCGACCTTGAGTGCCCTGAAAATAAATAAAATGTATTATTATTATTATTATTATTCTGGGTGCCAGAATTATATCATTAATATTAGGCATGTCCCGATACCGATACTTGTATCTTCATAACACATAAAAGAGCTAGGACGCTCGGACCTTCACTACTCAAATCCACAAACTGCAGAGATGAGAAGGATCAGACGGCTAGCGATTGCGGTTGTGAAAGCGGCTGCCAGAGCTGCACTTGAAGCGACGTCTAGATGGTTGAAAGAGAACATTCAATATGCCGCTACGGCGTTGGCTGCAGCTGCCGCCAGACGGGTCCAAGCGAACATTCAATATGCCGCTGCGGCGTTGGCTGCTGCTGCCGCCAGACGGGTCGAAGAAGCGGTCGAAGAAAATGTCCAAGACATGGGCAACGCGTTGCTTCGGCGAGTGGACTTAATGAATCGCAATCTCACTGATGTTGAGCCCGATGTCATGCCCGATGCCCAGATGTTGATCAACCATGTTCCCCGTCTTCGCCGATCATTGCAGGGACGCAATCCTTCCACTAACCGGCATAGGAGGCAGAAACGTAAAGCCAGACGCCATTTTAAGGTCTGAAGGCACCAAGGCAGTGACAAAAAAAAACGGTCCTTTTAAGGACCACCCATATTTTCCAAGAAGAGTTTAACCAAATATGTATATAATGAACATGGCCATTACAATGCATGTTGGCTAAACCACTACCAGTTAATGTGTGAATACATAGTGCTCGGACACGTGTAAATAAATATTGTGGTTACACGCTGAAAGAAAATTACTAGATATCATTCAAGAATTACATGAACAGCAAAAGGAGCATAAATGCACATTAGACATTATGTAGAATAGAGCGGGGAAATAATAGCCTGGCTCCAGCCCCTGAATTGCTAGCCACATTAAAAATGTATGTTCAGGCGAATAATGGAGTGAAACGAAATAAATTCAGGCTGAGTGCCAGGCTATAGGGAAATAATGCATTAACTACAACGAAGCAGTGTGGGTTAATTTCACGGTGTGGGTTCATTTCGGCGACCTTGAGTGCCCTGAAAATAAATAAAATGTATTATTATTATTATTATTATTATTATTATTATTATTATTATTATTATTATTATTATTCTGGGTGCCTGCCGGCACCCAGAATTATATCATTAACATTAGGCATGTCCCGATACCGATACTTGTATCTTCATAACACATAAAAGAGCTAGGACGCTCGGACCTTCACTACTCAAATCCACAAACTGCAGAGATGAGAAGGATCAGACGGCTAGCGATTGCGGTTGCGAAAGCGGCTGCCAGAGCTGCACTTGAAGCGACGTCTAGATGGTTGAAAGAGAACATTCAATATGCCGCTACGGCGTTGGCTGCAGCTGCCGCCAGACGGGTCCAAGCGAACATTCAATATGCCGCTGCGGCGTTGGCTGCTGCTGCCGCCAGACGGGTCGAAGAAGCGGTCGAAGAAAATGTCCAAGACATGGGCAACGCGTTGCTTCGGCGAGTGGACTTAATGAATCGCAATCTCACTGATGTTGAGACCGATGTCATGCCCGATGCCCAGATGTTGATCAACCATGTTCCCCGTCTTCGCCGATCATTGCAGGGACGCAATCCTTCCACTAACCGGCATAGGAGGCAGAAACGTAAAGCCAGACGTCATTTTAAGGTCTGAAGGCACCAAGGCTGTGACAAAAAAAAAACGGTCCTTTTAAGGACCACCCATATCTTCCAAGAAGAGTTTAACCAAATATGTATATAATGAACATGGCCATTACAATGCATGTTGGCTAAACCACTACCAGTTAATGTGTGAATACATAGTGCTCGGACACGTGTAGATAAATATTGTGGTTACACACTGAAAGAAAATTACTAGATATCATTCAAGAATTACATGAACAGCATAAGGAGCATAAATGTACATTAGACATTATGTAGAATAGAGCGGGGAAATAATAGCCTGGCTCCAGCCCCTGAATTGCTAGCCACATTAAAAATGTATGTTCAGGCGAATAATGGAGTGAAACGAAATAAATTCAGGCTGAGTGCCAGGCTATAGGGAAATAATGCATTAACTACAACGAAGCAGTGTGGGTTAATTTCACTGTGTGGGTTCATTTCGGCGACCTTGAGTGCCCTGAAAATAAATAAAATGTATTATTATTATTATTATTCCAGAATTATATCATTAATTTTAGGCATGTCCCGATACTGATACTTGTATCTTCATAACACATAAAAGAGCTAGGACGCTCGGACCTTCACTACTCAAATCCACAAACTGCAGAGATGAGAAGGATCAGACGGCTAGCGATTGCGGTTGCGAAAGCGGCTGCCAGAGCTGCACTTGAAGCGACGTCTAGATGGTTGAAAGAGAACATTCAATATGCCGCTACGGCGTTGGCTGCAGCTGCCGCCAGACGGGTCCAAGCGAACATTCAATATGCCGCTGTGGCGTTGGCTGCTGAAGCGGTCGAAGAAAATGTCCAAGACGAACGCGTTGCTTCGGCGAGTGGACTTAATGAATCGCAATCTCACTGATGTTGAGCCCGATGTCATGCCCGATGCCCAGATGTTGATCAACCATGTCCCCCGTCTTCGCCGATCATTGCAGGGACGCAATCCTTCCACTAACCGGCATAGGAGGCAGAAACGTAAAACCAGACGCCATTTTAAGGTCTGAAGGCACCAAGGCTGTGACAAAAAAAAAAAACGTCCTTTTAAGGACCACCCATATTTTCCAAGAAGAGTTTAACCAAATATGTATATAATGAACATGGCCATTACAATGCATGTTGGCTAAACCACTACCAGTTAATGTGTGAATACATAGTGCTCGGACACGTGTAGATAAATATTGTGGTTACACGCTGAAAGAAAATTACTAGATATCATTCAAGAATTACATGAACAGCATAAGGAGCATAAATGTACATTAGACATTATGTAGAATAGAGAGGGGAAATAATAGCCTGGCTCCAGCCCCTGAATTGCTAGCCACATTAAAAATGTATGTTCAGGCGAATAATGGAGTGAAACGAAATAAATTCAGGCTGAGTGCCAGGCTATAGGGAAATAATGCATTAACTACAACAAAGCAGTGTGGGTTAATATTTGTTCTTTTCAACGTAATACGTAAGAGAAGAAAATAAGATAATTATTAAGTAACTTATAGATCTCTACCATTATTTAAATAGTAATAATCTGAAATAAACTGTTTTTTCTACAGGAGCATGTGGGTTGATGAACGCCCTGGGCAATGGTGGCAAAATGTCTGCGAATTGGCCAGACACAAAATGGGTGCTCAACTTCCGGATGAACCGTGCCGTCTTCTTGCACCTCTGTGAGATCCTACGACCCAGTCTGACACGCCAGGACACAAATTTCAGACGTGCTATCCCTGTGGAGCTCAGAGTAGCTTTATGTCTGTACAGGTTGGCAACCAATTCAGAGTTAAGAACAATCTCCAACGTGTTTGGTGTTGGGATTTCTACTGCTTGCTTCATTACACAGGAGGTTGTGACAGCCATAAACAAAGTAATGAAACCAGAGTACATCAAGACACCATCTGCTGCTGAATTTAGGGTGATAGTGCAGGGCTTCCGTGATAAATGTCGATTCCCACAGGTGGTTGGTGCAATAGATGGATCACATATTCCCATAATGGCACCACTTCATGACCCCGCAGACTACTACAACCATAAAGGCTTTTATTCTCTCATCTTACAAGCTGTGGTGGACCACAAGATGACATTTTGGGATATCAATGTAGGCTGGCCTGGGAGAGTGCATGATGCTCGAGTTCTTGCCAACTCCTCTCTTTATTATCGTGGCCAAGATGGGACATTGTTACCTGGATTGACTGAGGTTTTTGAAGGAGTGGATGTCCCCCTGTTCATTCTAGGTGATGCTGCTTTGGCTTATGAAGCCCTACCCAGAGGGCAGGGGTGTAACACCTGAGCAAACTAACTTCAACGTCCGCCTCAGTCAAGCCAGGATGACGGTGGAAAGGGCCTTTGGTCTCCTAAAAGGCAGATGGAGATGTCTCCTTAAAAGATGTGATGCACACGTTTCCCTTATGCCCTCCATTATCTCAGCATGTTGTGTTCTTCACAACTTCTGTGAAATCCACCACTGTGAACAATTCACTGAAGAACTCGAAACTGATGAAGAACCGACAGAGAACCATGACGATCATGACGAGTAAGTAAGTGTGTGTGTGTGTGTGTGTGTGTGTGTGTGTGTGTGTTGCCCAAGTGCATGTGTTGTGTGCATTTGAATATGTTGTACTGTAGGCTGGGGAATTGGGAATTGGCTTTACTAAAGTGGGACTTGAAGGGGAAGAAATGTTGTTTCTTGTTTCTCTAATACAAGCTGGCAACACTGGTGATTGACAATCATTTATCATTCATAAGATCACACCATGTATGACATTGTTTGAAACTGTTTAATATAGAACAATAGAGCTTAGAAAAATATTGTTCTGAGGTAGTTAACTCTACACAAAGTGCTTTTTTTTAGACCACTTACAAAAACAATGTGGTTCTGACACTTCTGAGGCAAAAACTGCAATTGAAACATGCTTGTCATCTTTTTTCCTAAAACCAGGTTTACATGAATGACAACCGTCAGCAATAGAAAGAGCAAAATTAAAATAACAAAATAAAGCCTGGTTTACTGGAACACTGACAGAAACATTGCAACATAAGAACACTATAGCCTACAATTGAGTGTGCAACCTGGTATTAGTGGAACCCTACAGGTAATAATATTGATCCTGGTTTAAATCGTGAAGCAGTGAAGAGACACTGGCCACACTGCTGCTGTTGGCAGAGCTTGAAGAGCTTGGATATCCACCACTCTCTGGGAACATGGAATGGCCTGTAACCTGCGGGTGATAGGTGGTATTTGGATGGGTGGGAGACCCATAGGTGGTGTTATGGATGGTTGTAGGATGTGTGACTGGGTTATGGGTGGTGGGATAGGTTGGGGGGTCATGGATGGTGATTGGATGTGTGGGTGGGTCATCATGGATGATGGTGGGTTGTGTGTGTGGGTCATGGGCCAAGTATTTGGAGGCATCACTGGAGCTGTAGGAGCCCAGTGGGGGGCAGGTGGGTGCAGTGGTTGGGCAACAAGCAACATAGAATTCATGAAAGTCCCCATAAGCTGTAAGACCATCTGAGTGTTGGCCTGCTGCTGCTCTTGCATGGCTTTAAATCGACAGTCTTCAGCTTCAGCACTTCAGCACTCTCCTGCTGTTGACGACGGTTCTCAATGTCATGCATCTCTTCTCTCTGCTGCCGTAGTTCCTCCATTAGCCCACTGTCAACCTGATCTGACTTGGCTTTCCTCTTCCGGCACTGAGCACCAGGTATTGCCCACCTTGGACTTGTGTTACCGGTACTTGGGGTACTTGGCCTCTCAACAGCGTCATCTGTGTAAAGAAGCAAATCATGTGTCATTGTGCTGTCCAAATTCATATTTAACATGGAAATCAGGGCTCTCTCCCTCCCCCCTCTCTCTCTCCCCCCCCCCCCCCCCCCCCGCTCTATCTCCCACTCTCTCCCTCCCCCCTCTCTCTCCCACTCTGTCCCCCTCTCTCTATTCAATTCAATTCTCCCTCTCTCTCTCTCCCCCTCTCTCATTAGTGTGGTTACTATTGCCCTAACAACAGGACAAATATATATATATAGTTATTAGTGTTGGGGAAGTTACTTTTAAAAAGTAAGGCGTTATAGTTATCGTTACTTATCTAAAAAAGTAATTTGTTACTTTACTTTACATGAAATTATGAAAGTAACTACTTTACTTTACTTTACTTTACTTTAGAAAATAATAATATAAAAAACGGCCGAAACCGAATACCGAATATAGGAATTTTCTTTTTGAAGCTAGATCTATAAAGAATAGGGTTGGGAGACTTGGGACTTCATTAAAAAACATCTAATTAATTGGAGGCTTTGTGATGAATTCATCTCAATTAATCACATTTTAATCGCATATCAATAGGCATATTTGACCTGAGCAGTGAGCTTTTTTTCTACATAGGCATAGGCAATAAAACAAGTAGTAATAATTATAGTGATAATATTATTTATATAAAGCTTCTCTAAGTACTTAAAGACACTTTTCAAGGAGAACATGAGAAAACAAATAAAAACAACTTTATTAGAGAAAAACTAAGACTATGGAATAAAATAAATTAAAGTGGAATGAGAATGTGACATATTCCAGATGTGGGTTTGAATTTATAGGTGGTGGCATGTCTGTGATTTTTGGGAAGTGCATCGTTTTGACAGGTCTGCCTGCTGTGGACAGTGAAACCCTTAAACACGGGCAGACGCAACGATACAGTCTTGTTAAAGCTCCAAATGATATTCCCATTCGTCTTTGTGTCTGCCCGTGTAACGCAGCAGCGAGTGTGAGGGGTTGGGGAACGGATGCAAAGTACATATAGTGAAACTAACGTTAGCTCCCATGCTAGCTAGTAGCTTCCCTCGTCAACACAACAACACCACAGATCGGGTGGAAGCTGCTGATATAACGTTGCTTGTGCCCGTGGATGGGAAATAAGATTTAAAAGGCTATGGAAGCGTGGATGAAAGGCAAAGCACAGATGTGTGCAAAGTTTTGTCGGATCTGCCTGTGCATTCCGTCTGCTGCAGTGCGTGTGTGTTCTGTCAACTTCTGTGTTACTCTTGTGAGTCTGTCACTGGCTGGCTGAATGCATAGTTAAAGAGCGTCATAACAAGCATGCGCCCTTCCTGCGCTGGAAGTAGCAGATCTACAAGTTATCTACCCATCGCAATGCACAGCACGTTGGGCTTGTACATCTGTGTTTCTCCCGCAGTTTAGTTGAATTATATCGATTCACAACTTTATTTGCCCCTTCAGCAGCACAGAGACGCCTGTATGATAGACTCACGGAGCTGCATGGCCAGACTTTTTTCACTGATCACATAACGCCATAACGCGGGCAACGCTCGCAACAATAACTATAGCGCCGTTATGGAATGGGGAAATGTAAAGCGTTAGGTTACAAGTTACTGCAAATAGTAGTTACGTTATGTAACGTAACGCATGTAAGGGCGTTAGTCACAACACTGATAGTTATATATACTAGCCCATACGCGTTGTGAGACGGGCGCAGTACCCCCCCTTGTGGCCGCGGGGGGTACTAAGCCCTGGGTGCGTTTTCGCTTTTTTAATTCACTAGTACATTCATTATTAATTTATAATTTGGAAAAAGGGCTTCGTTAAGACCTCCATATTATTATATGTGTGTGTCACACACACACACACACACACCCCCGAGTTGCCACTTTTCCGGAGCGCATCGCGCACCTTAATGTAGCGCTGACAGAGGTTTTTAACTTTCAAATGGCACTGGTCAGCAGTTCGCTCGATGCCCCTCTCTCTCATCTTGTTGCTGATTTTTTTGAAAACCGAGGCATTTTTGTGTGTCTCTACAAGGGATTGGTTAATCATATCCTCTGCCCATATCTCCAGCAGAGCCCTCACCTCATCATCTGCCCAAGTTGACCCCCGACTCATTGCTGCTCTTTCCTTCTCTTTATAATAATTAATAATCCGTGACCGTCACCGTGTACCTGCTGTTAACCTGTTCTCTTTTGGCGCTCTGAACCCACAATGCATTATTCATGTATTTGTTTATTTCCTGTATTTGGGCCGCTATAAAGTCCGAATGCATTCACACCAGTAACGAACCACACCGTGGTTCGTTTGGAAGCGAACCGAGTCCGGCCTTTTTTAGCGGAGCATGGTTCGTTTCTTTGATCCGCACCAGAGTTTGTATGCACGTTCACACCAACCGAACCAAAGGGGTAAGCGGACCATTGTTTGTTTTAAACGAACCAAACATGTCCAATGTGAAAGCGCCCTTATTTTCTCTCATTGTAATTTCAGATACTTCACAACTGCAGACAGCGTCAAGCATGCAAAGGATGCTCTGACCAAAGAGATGGAGAAGATAGAGCAGTCTTTGAGGCGCACAACTGAGGCAGCAGAGTCGCCAGCAAAGAAGGCTGCATGTGTGGAAGCACAGGCTGATGCAAGCAGCAGTGGCAGGCAGAGCATCTTGAAGGGGGTATTTGACTGAGGAAATCCTCCAGGAGCAGGGGGATGGGGAGGCAGGTGGGGCAAGTAGCACCAGCTCCCAGGTTCAAATGCACACGTATGTCACAGAAAACCATCCCACGAGAAGAAAGCCCATTCCAGTACTGGAGCGACAACAAATCACAGTTCCCCACCCTGGCTGCCACTGCTGAAAGATTCCTCTGTGCTCCATCTACCAGTGTAGATAGTGAGAGACTGTTCAGTGTAGCCTCCAACATTATTGATGTGAAGATAAACAGGCTAGATGGAGAGAGAGCGGAAATGCTCATCTTCTTGAAGAAGAACTTGCCATTGCTCTTGGATGTGTAAGCATACTTGAAGTAGGCCTACTGCTTTAGTTCATACTTCATACATTGTCTTAAAAAAATAAAAAATAACTCAACTTCGTGTGTGTGTGTATGTGGGGGGGTACTTGCAGTGCTTTTATTAATTTGACTTGTGTTTGCAGTGTTGTACATTTATTTTTAAATGTTTTGCCGTGTTCTTTTTTTTGTACTATGTGTTTGCAGTGTTTGTGTTACTGTACTATTTTTTATTTGCTGTGTGTGTGTGTGTGTGTGTGTGTGTGAGAGAGAGAGAGAGAGAGAGAGAGAGGGAGAGTTAAAGTGCCAGTTTTGCACAGCACAATTGTAGCATAATTGTAGCTCACATCTGTGGAAAAAATAAATCCTTATTAGGAATAAATTTGCCTCCTGTGTGATATAGCTGAATATTAACACTGTATTTTAACATTAATGCTGGACATATTGGTGGTGGTACTTGGTTAAAAAAGGTTGAGAACAGCTGCTGTACAGCTTCTTAAATTGTGCTGCCTACCTACTTGTTTGAAGTGAACTTAAAGATGGAGTGCCACAATTTTTGTATTTTTCCAGCTTTTCATGTGTCTATGGGGTGACAGTACTTCATTAGACACCCTGGAGTCGTTTTTATGTCCAATGGTGTAATAACTTTGTATTTAGGGTTTCTTCCTGGAGGCTGAACCCTTGACGGTCAAACGGGCCAATGAAGTAAACACGGATAGTGTGACGTAAAAATATTGCACACACACACGCACCTCCCCCTCTATACATATTTTTTAAATACGACAACCTCTGTGGGCGGAGCTGCCTGCCACATACACACATGTGAACTGAACGGCGCAGCCAGTTTGCTGCTCTGTGTCTAACTGTGTGGCAGATTTTCAAACAGTCATTTCACACATTACCAGTTCACAGCAGAGCAGACTGTTTTTCGTTAGATTGGAAGCAAGTAAATGTTCACGTCGGGTCCTCAGGATTAATCAAGGAAACCACAACAAACCAGCCTTATAGCCTACCTGCTCTGCTGTATAGTTGCTCTTGTTGTTCTCAATGAGTAGTGTAACTGCCGGGATACTGGTTATTTGAACTTCAATCATTTCCTAAGTTGAAGTTAATTTGTTATTTACTTTTCTTATTTTGTTCATCTTATTTTGAAGCTTTCTGTATTTCGGTTCACCTTTACTTTGAAACTTCCTGTTACCGCACCACACTTAGCTGAGGCTGCTAGCTTCACACACCCCATTCTCACACTGAGTCAGTGACAGAGGGGAAGAGACACACCCTAGCATTTGTTTGTTTGTGACTTTGTTACACTGCACAGCAAGGTATTTATATGCATCATGCACATTTGTACTCAAAGTAAGGTTGCCTGTAACTTGCAGTTTTAGTGAACAGTTGACCGAATGATTTAAGTTGTTTATATTGTTCTGCAGCGCCTGTCACACTATGTTTCGTGTACCTGTGACTGTCTGATGATGTACCCTGAGGTTCAACTGGTTCATGCAGCCCTTTAGCGCCCTTGATAAGCAGACTAATGCGGAGTGAGGTACATGATTGTTTGTTTGTTTTGGTTTGGAGTCTCATTCACGATTTGTTTGGGACTTAATTAATGTTTCTGGTATGTTTTGGTGTATGATTTTTGGTTACTGTGCATTTTCCCTTTTTTGGTATTTTATTGGTCATGTTGAAGTGGACTAATTTATTTTATCACTGTATTATAATTGCTATGAATTGCCAGCTGAAGGAGCTGCTCATCCAGTGGTCGAGGGGCGGCGGGGAGTTTGCACATGCACTGTTCCAGGGCACCAGTGATAGGAACCCCCTCGACCTGGAGGAACGGTTCCAATGGACCGACGAACAGCCCAGGGCGGCGCTGTAGGCATGGTCTTGGGGGCACCTGGGCTGCCCGTGGAACAGTTCCTCCAGGGCGAGTTCATATTGGTATGCCTGCCAGGTCGCGTCGAATCCCCCCAGGAACTTGTTAGCCCGCATGCGGGCCTCCAGGGTTCCCAGGAGGAATGCCCCCACTGCCTGGCAGACAGACATGAGACCCTGAGACCCCTCCCCGCCACGGTTCTCAAACGGAACCAGCATGGGTTCCGTGGCGAGGAGGGTCTTCAATGCCTCCATGTTGATGAGGTCAGAGGCGACAAGGCCTTTGGGGATTTTTCCCTTCTCCAGCCGGAGAACCCCCTCCAGCCTTGCCGCCATCTGGACCGTGAGTTTCGATACAAGATATTTCCAGTGGGCAATGTATTGTATCGTGCACCTCTGCATTGCCATTGCGTTTGTTTCCTTCTTCTGTAACATACAGGTCACAATCACCCCGGACACGGGGTGCTTGAAGAAAGGCGTCTGATGCTGGTGGGGCCCATCGACATAGAGCTGAACAAAGTTCAGCGTCCCACCAGCATCAGACGCCCGGAAAACCTGGCTGAGCTTCCGCTTCTGTTGAATTGGGCAGATTTGTGGTCTAGGGGGCTCTGGAAATTGGCCGCCTCGTGCAGGGTGAATGCGGTAAACACCCTGCCACGGCCAATTACTCTGTGGAGCCCAAACCTAGACCACAACAGGTCAACCGACTGCCGTCGATCCTTCACGGACACTGCTGCGTGCACAGAGACCGCTTCTACGTGTTGCAGAAGGGCCTCGTGCACAATGTCTGTGAGGAGGACGGGAGTCGGCGACTTCTGCCCAAATCTAGTGAGGGTCAGCATCACCCTCAGACCAGACATCATGTTGACCATGCCGACGGCCTTGTCGAGCATGGTCAACATGAAGTCTTGGTCTTCGGCCACGATGCTGACCCTCGACAGGTCACTCAGCCGGTTTTTCATCAGGGTCGGACGGCCCATGTCCTCCCTGCTGAGCTTTTGCAGAATGCCCTGTAGGGCTAGGGCAAGCTCTTTCTCGAAGGGCAGGCCAATGTTGTTGGCTGCCTGCCTTGTCCCCAGCCATCCGCTTGGCTGGGTGAGGGAAGCTGGCACAACGGTCCACATTAGTCGAAACCCTCCGTCCACATATGCTAATGTGGACCCCCGTACCAGCTTCCACTCATCCACTACCGCAGGCTTCATCCTCAGTAGAGGGACATGTTTCTTAAACATGGGCCAGTGGTTGCCCAGCCCACCTTTGGCCCTTTCCGGCACCAACAGGTAATGTATTTTACCATTTACAAAGTTGGCATGGGGGATCTCTACCACCAACCCGTCTATGTCGCTCTGGAACTGTAACAGCTGGTCTGCTTCGATTAAAGGAACACAGACGGGGTGGATGGCAACGGGATCCCCCATGCCCCTGTGCACAAATGCGGCCACGTCCTCATAGCCCTCGGTTGAGGCCAGCAAATTGTCGTTGTTAGTAACCGCCGCTCACTGTAACCCTCCATACTGGGTGGGGATGTGGAGGGAATTATGAGCATTTCTGGTGCAGCGCCAGTGTTCTGCTCTACACTGGGTGTGGAGGGAATTATGAGCATTTCTGGTGCAGCGCCAGTGTTCTGCTCTACACTGGGTGTGGAGGGATTAACCAGCAATTCTGGTGCAGCGTCAGTGTTCTGCTCTACACTGGGTGGCTGTGTGTGTCGCACCCTCGGGGCCAGGGAAACATTCGATTTTTCATATTGGTGGACAACCAGTGTTGCCTCCACCATGTCCTCCTCCAAAAGGGACAGAGACTCAAGAGAAGACATTTTAATTCAAGGGAAAGGGGTCGCTTGATTTTTTTATGGGTTAACGGGGCTTCGAATTTTTAAATTTACGGGTGTAATTGTCAGTATATAGGCTATGCCAAATCTTTTTATGATGTGATTTTATTTTTTAAATGACTTGAATGACTTGAATTGAATTGAATGACTTGAATTACTTCAAACAGTGAAAGAAAGGCTTCTCAAAACGCACAAAGCAATGACTTGAAATGAATGACTTGAATTACTTCAAAAGGCTTCTCAAAATGCACAAAGCATTCGCTTCAATTTGCATAAAGATATTCTCGCACAAATAATGTATTTTTTGGGTCCTATATTATAGTATGGTAATAGCCCCCAAAGTAACGTTTATAATCTTTTTTTTTACCCAGCATGCTTAGAGTGTCGAGCGGCCAATCAGAGTCGATCCGATATTTTGTTTACATTTTTGAAAACTGTATAGGCTGTCGTTCGGTCCAGGAAGCACCAATCGCGCCAAAAGTGGTCCCATTGCAAAGCCACGGAAGTCTAGTTAATTTATAATACAGGTTTCATTACTGTGCGTCGTTTGGTTGGGGAGCTAAAATTGTTAGAGTGAAGACATGTAAAAATCGGTTAGGATAGTTAATCCTTTGCGCTTTTGTTTATAACAAGTCCAAGAAAGAGCAGATCTCAAAGTGCATGGCACCAGTTTAAAGATCTTTTCATGATGATTTCTTTAGTATTTATTACAACCATGTGCTATTTTATTCGAGCCTTTAATGACAGTTTGAATCGCGAAAAAGACTAATATTTGGAAAATTTGACAATCCCGATTTTCCCGATGTTCGCCTTCATCGGCCTGTAACTCAGGGTATGAGCATCCCACAGAAACCTAACGCATGTTAGAATATAGTTCAAAGGCTTGTGAATCCATAGGATACTTCAGCGTCCCTGAGGGCCCTTTGGTTCGTCCACTAGGGGTGGGTGAAATTTGTAAACAAAGGCGTTTTTTGGAATTTTGAAAATAAAATAAATCTTTAAGGGTTTTTTTTATCCTTAACTCTCACCCTAACCCTTTTTTGACCCTTCCCTTTAACTAATTTGGTGACGCTGAGTCGATTGGTGCAGGTCTCGAGTGGCCACGACACTTGGAAGTGGGTGAAATGGCCTTTTAACGTCAAAATTCGTGCAAGAAAGGCCTTAAAAAAGTGAAATCTTGAAACTCTATAGGCTGTCGTTCGGTCCAGGAAGCACCAATCGCGCCAAAAGTGGTCCCGTTGCAAAGCCACGGAAGTCTAGTTTACTCCCATAATATATGTTTCATTACTGTGGAAGTGTACACACTTTCGGCGAGAAAATACACACTTATATTGCGGCACTACACTACTGTGTACACTCTTATCAAGTGTTTAGCAATATTTTATTATTTTATTTTCAGAATAGAATCAATTCAACAACAACCCAATCCCCTACCATTGATTATACACTGTGTGCTGTACATTACAGCTTAATAACCAATATACCAATATTATATGGCCAGGGAGACATTTCTACTAAAAAATAATGGTTGGAATGGATTCAGCACCCCTGAAAACCCCTAGTTAGACACCTCACAAGTTAATTTTAGACTTTCATATTTTTCACTCAAGCCTCCTTAACTCCTCAACTTTGATTGGCTCCCCAGAATTTTCCACAAGGAATTGGGTTTGAAAAAATTGAGAGGTGATTCTAGACACCTATAAGAACACATTGGTGAAGAAAGCTATTGGCGGTACATTTTTTCACAGATGGTCCAACTATATTGCTAAAATTCCCAAACTAACTAACTAATCGAAATACAATGTAATGCACTACTGTCAGGCGGACATACAACTGTATGTCCGCCTGACAGTAGTGCATTACATTGTATTTCGATTTGAAATAAATAATGATGGATTGATGTACTGTTGCTTGTGTGTGTGTGTGTGTGTGTGTGTGTGTGTGTGTGTGTGTTTAGACAATAGACCACTTAGCACTTGATTTAACTATGAAAGAAATAAAGACTATTTAACCATGAAAGAAATAAAGACGATGAAGGGGATGTCAAGGGGTTGGCAATGATTGACACACTTGTTAGTAGTTTCACGGATAGGCCATATAAAATACCATGACTCTCCCTCTGAATGAAAATTAATATCTAATAGGCCTACAGTGGGTTAATTAGTAGGACCATAATTTTAATTTCATTCAGAGGGAGAGTCATGGTATTTTATATATAGTGAAACATACATTTCATCCAGGGCGTACCCATTTTGACCCGTCCATATTAATAACAAGTGTGTCAATCATTGCCAACCCCTTGACGATATATCCTTCATCGTCTTCATTTCGTTCATAGTTAAATCAAGTGCTAAGTGGTCTATTGTCTAAAAAGAACACACACACGCAAGCAACAATCTATTCATCATTATTTATTTCAAATCAAAATACAATGTAATGCACCACTGTCAGGCGGACATACAACCCGTCTCGAAGTTTGCAACTTCGAGAAAGATATAATATAGCCTACAGATTTGGACGTCTCTCTCTCTCTCTCTCACTCACTCAAAGCATCGCGGGTTGCGCAAAAAGTTGAGCTTGCAGACCAGCTATTTTCGCTATTTGCATAAGGGGGCTACTGGTAAGTATATGAAGGGGTTCCACCCCCCCTCAATCTCTCTCTCTCTCTCTCTCTAAGCGCCGTGCGCCTTTCTGAAATAACAGTAGAAACGGCGTTGCGCTGTCTGTCTGGGCCTCGCCGAACCTGACAGGTCCCTGCAAAAAGAAAAAAGATCTGGGACCTACATGATTTTTAGGGACTCGTTCCACTTTTCTACCACAGGACAGATCCTCGTCTGGGACCTGGCCCGGCCCCCCGGATCTCCGGTCGGGACCTCCATGATTCGAGCTTGTAGATTCCTCTCTCGCTCCCCCCTCTCTCGCACGCACGCACACTTGCGTTGCCGTTGCGCGCTAGGTCTCCCGTGTCGGACTATGGCCTCGTCTAAACTACGCCTCGTCTGACTATTGCGGGAACTTCTGTCTGTCTAATGTCATGTCGAACTGTTGGAGTAAAAAAGACGGTATTTCGGACAATGGTCCGACACTGGACCATTGTCCCGTCGGCTATTTGGGTGTCATTTAATCCAGCTCTTTCCATTCCCTCCTTTCTTCTGTATACTACAATATAGATATTATGCTCTAAGGCAGTGGTTTTCAACCAATGGTCCTTGAGGGGGTTCCAGGTGGTCCCTAGCTCAATGATGGAGAGTTGGTAACCAAATGGACCTTCCCTTATTACATATTTAACCCTTATATATCTTTAACTCTTGAGTGTAACATTAAACATAATGGACCCAATGGTCCATTATGGTCATTCAGTCATGCAAATCCCTTGACGCTCTCGAAGGGCACCTACGGACGGCTGCAATTCAAAACTGGCCCTCGTAAAATCTGAATCGCCCCACCCACCCCTTTTACCCATAGAGTATTAAAAGGATAGAGACTAAACTAGCGCGAAGCTCCGCCCCCTCCGCTATTCATGTCAGTGGAAGTTGCTCAGTGGCGTTTTGAAGCACCCGGAAGGCTGCCGGAAGTACCGTCTTTTCGCTGATTCAGCATTTCACTTCCGCATTTGGACACCAAATTTTGGTGTCCAAATGCGGAAGTGCACCCAGAGTGCACCTGGGCTTTACATTGGGCGCTCGGTTGCACGGGGTTTCCTCGTCAAGAATCCACGGGTCCGCCTGCAGTCCTTCCTCTTACCATTAGGGCCCAGCGCTTCAACATTGTAGTGCATAGCTGGCCCCTGTATATGTTTTCTTTTCCCTTTTTCCCTCCTTTATGATGATTTCCTGTTTTTTTGGATATATGTGGCCGGGTGGGGTAGTGACGAGTAGTGTGGGCTTGTCTCTGGTGTGAACTAAAACTTCAGTGGCACCAGAGGAGAACGAGACCAAACATTTCCGTGAGAAGGCTGCAGCCGTGTTGCTCACTGAGAGAGAGGCTTTGATGCTAAAGTGTTCGGGAACGACAGTCCGCTCCGAAGAGGAAAGGAGAGGAGGCAGGGAGTTAGCAACTCGCACTGAAAAGGTATTGCTTCCGGTTGTTTGCACTGTGTATTGGGGTAATGTTTGTATCATAATTTGTTAGTAATATACTGTAGGCAACGTGTCATGGTTTCCACAGAGGGATGCAATGCGAACGGAGTGCTCGCCATTGTCATATGTTTGGGGCGTCGTCCACGCTGAGGGTAGTGCAGTCATTTATTAAAGTGTATGTTCGCTCTCTCTAGTGGTGATGTGTTCATTATGTATTTTCGAGGCGTATGATTAATCCAAATGTAACTAAAAGGTAATTTAAATGTGGTTATTTCTAGTGAGGAACATGCTGTCTGAGAACACACATCTATGTGTTGATTTACGTGTGCTCAGCTGTAGCAGATTGTCTTTAATGAGTCCTTAGTTTATATATTGATAGACCAGCTGTATTCAGTTTGTATGGTAACAGGGGTTACTTCATGGTGTATAGTCATGTATATGTTCATTTCCATTTCCTGTACAGATGTGATCACGAGTCAGTGGTCACTGCTTTAGCCATACTGAATTAAGCTGTAGGTTTTATTGGTAATAGGGAAAGCTAATGTTATTGTATAATTTAATCTGTCTCTACTTTTATTGTTAACTTTGGTATAAATTGCTCGTAATAAAGTCCATATTCTAAATATTGTATATTTTAATATTAGGTCTGGTCCGTCTAGTATGTACCTATAGCCTCTGGTTACATATATATAAGTGTTTTATATTTGTATGTCTCTAAATGTTATGATGAATTGAGCAAGGTGGACCCTCTTGTAAACAAGCGTAGTGCTTTATTGGGTCATCCGTCCACTCACAGTTAACTGTTTTTGTATTGAGTTGTGCTTGAAATGTACTGTAATTCTGCGAACTTTTAATAAATACTTCAATCAATACATTTGGTTTCATTTTACGCTCTCAAGAGTTAAATTGTTACAATGAGAAAGAAGGGTTGTCCTCACACTGAATATCAGCTCCCAGGAAACTTTTATTGAGTAACAACATTTCGACCCTTCCGGGTCTTTGTCAGGTATGAGTACAAAACATCAAGTAGGCATAATATATATATATATATATATATATATATATATATATATATATATATATAAAACAGCATATGGGCAGGTCAACAAGGAGCAAGCCGTTTTGCAATGAAGGAAATTAAGCAAGACACACCCTAGAAGAGGAGACCATAATAGAACATCAAAATAGGTTGCGGTACCTTTATTGTTAAACATCTGCATTAACTTAATTTACTAGAAGACTACACAATTAGAGAATGTAGAAGAATTGTTATTTTGCAACGTTTGCATGTTATCTCTCCTAATGGTATCAACATCAATACAGCATGGACTTGTGGAAAGAATCTTATCCAACGACACCAAAATATTATTTAGTTTGCCTATTCTTTTAGTTTCAGTTTATTTTACACTGTGTTATAACGTATATTATATAATATGTAACAGCTATGCTTCTTGACAGACCCATATCTGGCAAGGACCCAGATGTCCCCCCTCGGTTCCTCGGTGGCATGGCGGAACTCATAGCCAAAGGGGAGGAAAGCAGGAAGAATACCGAGGCGATAAACCAGCTTCAGGAGCCGGCCAAACTTCCTCCTCCTCCTCCACCCCAACCCTCCCGCCCTGCTGGAGAAAGAAGCAACTGCACCAACTGGAGGTTCAGACCCGCCACTCTGTGGAGCCCCTCCCCTACGACAAGGCTTATTCTTTGTTGAGAAGACAGGTTGAGCAACAAAACCCGCTAAAAGTAATTACTACTTTTCAAGAGAGGGGTGGACTTTAATTGTTTTATTGAGATAAGAAGCCCTGAAAGGTAGTCATTTAGCACAATTATTGCCGGGATTTCGTTAAAATAACAGCTCGGGGTGCCGGGCAGATATGCCTGTACTGCCCTCACTGAGGTATTGTAACGACAATTCTACAACAGGTCGTTAAGAGGAAGCAATCTGATTGGTTGAAACGGTTTCTAGCCGTTGATCAAACCAGCACTGTTCACCACCTAATCAAAACAAAGAATTCAGCCACTCTGTTTTCCCAGAGCGCTAGCAAACTCGGTGGCTAGGCTAGCTAGTTTCTTTGGACATTTGTGGTCATAGTGACTACATCTGTCATTAAAAAAATATATTTTTTCAGCGATTTTCTTAGTTTTAAGGTTTACTGTTGTAGAATTGCAATATTACACTCGAGGATGTTGTTTAACGTGATTATTGCCACGACAGTGATGCGGTAGGGGAACGGGACGAAGTCGAGTTCCACAAGCATCACTGAAGTGATATATTGCTTAATTAGGTAGCCAGCCAAACCCCATACAAAAAAGATACATAGTAGTCAGGAATGAGGCGTCTTGCTCCCTTTTTACTGATCTTTGTCAGGAGTGAAACTGTAACACAGTAAAATGTACAAAATACAAGAGTCACATAAATACATCTAATTATACATTTATCAAAAAGCGGTTCAACTATTGGCATTTAAATAATCAAACCAAAATCACAACAATCCTGTCTAAATACAAATATGTGATACATACTTGCATTGAAAAGAACACAAACATAAACTTACAAACAATGCTCTCTTCTGTAGTGTCAACACAGCGCTATGCCTATTAATATATACTCTAAGGCACAAACACTAGCCTGGAAGGCAACACACCCCCCTTCCGTTCCGGACAAAAAACGGGATAATTATTTTTGCTCACTTACCTCGCTATGACAAGTAAGACGCGCAAACGCGGGACGCGAACGCAGCTATACGTCCAAATATGGAGTGTGTTGCATCAATCACAAACAAATCACTCAGCTCCATATATGGGCACAAAGGGGGGACACACATACATGATCTTCTAGGTCTCATAGTAAGTGCTCACTGCGTTCGCAATTACGATAAAGTCGCTGATAATCGCTTGCGTTCATATTTTGAACGAGAGGCATGTTTAAGTCAGAAATGAAGAGCTTAGTATATCGATCTGGTCAAAACCACGGAGAGCTCCCTACATTAGGAGAGACGAGGCATTCTTTCGGATCCGTATAGGGTGTAAAAACGTGTACGCCACCAAGAGAGGGGCGGCGTCTGAAAAGATAGCGGCGCCATTCTTGTTGGATTTAAACTCTAGACCAGTCTCTCAGAATAGAGTGGCGGTGGTATGTTTTTGTAAATATTGAGCTCGTTCTTGGCGACAACATAGTGAACCAACACCAGGATGGATAGAAAGAACATCGGGCCCAAATACCTTACAAGGACAAGGAAAATGTGCTTAGATACTTTGTTGAACGTTATGTCTCAGCGCCCATGCGCCGTACAGCCGAGATCCAAGCCATTCTACGTCTTTTTGTAAACTCGTCAATCTGGGTTCCTTGATGCTGTCTCCATGCTGGAAAGCTGAAAATCTAATTCCGTTTTCTGGCTCATTCCCTCGACGTGACCTGCTGTGGCACTTATTTACTGAGCAAGTCTGCACCATTGTGAGGTCAGTTTAAAAAAAGAACGTATACAAGCACACCGGATAGTCGCTCAATGTAAACAAACCAGACAAGCCAACAAGTATGGCGGTCGCTACCACGTGAGTGACGTGACATATGCTGACGCCCCCTCAAGGAGACTTTGGTACGCTTTATACAAAGTGAACGTCAACGCACATGCGAACAGCAAGGAGTATGTTGCAAAAGAAGAGGCCAACCCCCACAAAAAAGGAAAATAAATATCTGAATATTTTTCTCTTGTTTGATATCAATGAAAATGTCCTAGCAATCCGTCGGTTGGATTACCTATGACGTTTCCAGACGTCTTACGGATGGAATGTGTTAATCACCAAATGTAGCCTACACTATTCGTCATATATAGAATTAGAAAAATCTGAATTAGACTAATCCTTGAGTGCTGGTATTTCAAGTGGCTTCCTGACCGTGCACCTGGTAAAATGTTCAAACAGTTTGAGACAAGTTTGAGTTGTGCGTGCTTCCTTCATTTAGTTACTATACAACTAACCTCTTCTTCCTTGTATGATTCCTCACTATCTTCAGATGTGCATTTTGACCAAAGCATTTTCCCCCAACTGCAACTGAATGGTTTCCCCCTGTATAAGTCCTCATGCGTCTATGGGATTTTCCATTTTATGAGTCCGCATATGTTTTTTTAGATAACTCCTTGCACAGCCTTTACCACACACGTTACAGGTAAAGGCCTTTTCCCCTGTATGAGTCCTCATGTGTTTTTTTAGATGACTACTCTGAGCATAGCCTTTACCACAAAAGTTACAAGTAAACGGCTTTTCCCCTGTATGAGTCCTCATGTGTTTTTTTAGACCACTACTCTGAGTACAGCCTTTACCACACACGTAACAAGTAAAGGGCTTTTCCCCTGTATGAGTCCTCACGTGTGCTTTTAGACCACTACTCTGAGTACAGCCTTTACCACACACGTAACAAGTAAACGGCTTTTCCCCTGTATGAGTCCTCATGTGTGTCTGTAGATTACAACTTTGAGCGAAGCCTTTACCACACACGTTACAAGTTAAGGGCGCTTCCCCTGTATGAGTCCTCATATGTGTTTTTAGTACATCACTGCGACTACAGCCTTTACTACAAACTTTGCAAGTAAAGGGCTTTTCCCCTGTATGAGTCCTCATGTGTATTTTAAGTTCATCACCTCGACTACAGCCTTTACTACAAACTTTGCAAGTAAAAGGCTTTTCCCCTGTATGAGTCCTCATGTGTGTTTTCAGATCACCACTTTGACTACATCCTTTGCCACAAACTTCACAAGTAAAGGACTTTTCCCCTGTATGTATCAATTTGTGCCTCATCAGATTACAACTCTGAGCATAGCCATTACCACACACGTTACAAGTAAAGGGCGCTTCCCCTGTATGAGTCCTCATGTGTATTTTAAGTTCATCACCTCGACTACAGCCTTTACTACAAATTTTGCAAGTAAAGGGCTTTTCCCCTGTATGAGTCATCATGTGTATTTTTAGTTTACCACTCTTAGCAAAGCCTTTGCCACAGGCGTTACAAGTAAAGGGTTTTTCCCCTGTATGAGTCTTCATGTGTGATTTTAGATAATCACTCAGAGCAAAGCCTTTACCACACACGTTGCAAGTAAAGGGCTTTTCCCCTGTATGAGTCCTCACGTGTGCTTTTAGACTACTACCCTGAGCATAGCCTTTACCACAAAAGTTACAAGTAAACGGCTTTTCCCCTGTATGAGTCCTCATGTGTGTCTGTAGATTACAACTTTGAGCGAAGCCTTTACCACACACGTTGCAAGTAAAGGGCTTTTCCCCTGTATGAGTCATCATATGTGTTTTTAGTATGTCACTGCGACTACAGCCTTTACTACAAACTTTGCAAGTAAAGGGCTTTTCCCCTGTATGAGTCCTCATGTGTATTTTAAGTCCATTACTTCGACTACAGACTTTACTACAAACTTTGCAAGTAAAGGGCTTTTCCCCTGTATGAGTCCTCATGTGTATTTTAAGTCCATCACTTCGACTACAGACTTTACTACAAACTTTGCAAGTAAAGGGCTTTTCCCCTGTATGAGTCCTCATGTGTATTTTAAGTTCATCACTTCGACTACAGCCTTTACTACAAACTTTGCAAGTAAAGGGCTTTTCCCCTGTATGAGTCCTCATGTGCTTTTTAAGTTCACCACTCCGACTATATCCTTTGCCACAAACTTTGCAAGTAAAGGGCTTTCCCTCTGTATGAATCTTTTTGTGCCTCAACAGATTTCCCTTCATAATAAACCTTTTGCCACACATACATCTAAAGCTTTTCTTCCCTGTGTGACTCCTCGTGGAGTGAGTTTGTTTTGATGATTCCAGGTCCTGGGACAGCTTGTTGCCCAAAGACAATCTTTGTCCTTCCACATTTTGTGTCTTGTGTAATGTCAGTGTGTTTAATGTTGACTGGCCTTCACTGGTCTCCTCCCAATCTTCACTGTTTTCAGTGTCAGATTTAGAACAGTGTGAAGAGAGGAGCTGGTTGTCACTAGTTGTGTGTGATGTTCCACAGTCCTCTACATCAGTTTGTGTTTTCATGTGTTGAGTTGAGGTGCCGGCTACAGGCTCTGTCTCTCGGTTTCCATCAACATGAACATCTACACTTTTCACTGCTAGCAATGTCAACATTGACACATCAGCCTCCTCTGGTCTTGGAAGTATCTCCTCATGTTCCTCTTTAATCTGTGGAGGTTGTGGTTCCTCCTGGACCAGACTGGAGCTCCTCTCCTGTTGTTCAGTGAAAACCTCCTCTTTACACACAAGGAGGTACGGGATGTCTAGCAAAAAGACACAAAGAGAGAAAACACATTTAATGTTTGAACTTTGCATTTTCTCCATGCAGTGTTCTGTTTTATAGCATCTTCTCCATTTCTAAACCACAAGTCGCCATTTATCAAAGACATGTTTCAGGGCTTGACATTACACTTTTGAGCCACTTGTCGGGGTAAATATTAGTCATTCATGTATTTATTTGTATTGTATTGAATATAATGTTGCATTGAAACAGTTACAAATAATTAGTCGTCAGCATAGATGGCTCCGCCCTTTCCCTATTGTAATGTATTGTCATGATTCGCCTCTGTGCCTGCCGAAAAACTTGCCGTCTGATATGCTTGTGGATCTCAGTGATATTACACATTTTTATTTTTATTTATCATATGGTGTCAAAAACGAGTCAAGAACAAACCTAAAGTGAATGCATGCATAAACAATGAACAACACTTTATTGCCTGGGAGACAAGTCAAGAGCATGGCAGCAGGTGCATGCTTTAGCCTTTTGGTTAGACATACCATCGGTCCGATATCTCAAACCCTCACCTCCCACAGGGCAGCACACCTAAACCTAACCTTAACCCTCTCCTAACCCTTAATGCACCCCTCACCAACCTTAATCTGGTTGTTTTAACGCACCCCTCACCAACCTTAATCTGGTTGTTTTAACGCACACCTCACCAACCTTAATCAAATCGGACCAATGCTATCCAATGCTATGTCTAACCAAAGTATGCATCAGTGGTGGGTGAAAAAGATTTGCACCTAACCCCAACCCTAAAATAGCAGATCTACAAGCTCGTAGTGTGGCACACTAGGTAGTCGATCGGACCAATGGTATGTCGGACCAAAGTATAGTATCCCAATAAGTAATAGACTAGTGTAAGACTGAACCGTTCCGAGAGAGAACAGTAGGGGGAGCAAGAGTAGAGGAAGTGAGTGATGAGTGAGCGGAAGAGAAAAGAGTTAATTCATGTTTTTGTTCTGTTGCTGTGCCTGTACCACGTTGTTGATGACAGAGTAAAAGTTTGTTCTAAACTGACGTCTCGTTCTTATGATAGCACCCAAGTGTTATACTGGTGGCAGCGGTGCTAAAGAACCAGCCCAAAGGAATATTTGAACTCTGTTTCAACGTCATCAGGAGGAGGACTTGTGAGTACTTACTGTTGTCTAGCAAAATTAGCAACACTAGGTAGGCTACTCCGGCAGAAAGAAAGAAAGAAAGAAATAAAGGAGGAAACAAAGAAAGAAAGAAGAAAGAAAGAAAGAAGAAGATAAAAATTTAACAAAGAAGGAAACAAGGAGAGAAAGGCAGAAAGAGAAAGACAGACAGAAAGAAAAAGATAAAAAGAAAGAAAGAAGAACACAAGAAAGAAAGAAAGGAGGAAAGAAAGAAAGAGAAAGAAAGACAGAAAGAAGAAGATAAAATAAAGAAAGAAAGGAGGAAACAAAGAAAGAAAGAAAGAAAGAAGATAAAAATAAACAAATAAGGAAACAAAGAAAGAAAGGCAGAAAGAAGAACATAAAAATAAAGAAGGAAACAAAGAAAGACAGACAGAAAGAGATAAAAAGAAAGAAGAAGACGAAAACAAGAAAGAAAGAAAAGTAAGAAACAACAACAACAACAAGCTACAATGTCAAACCAGGCTGGTCCAGCCCCCCCTGCAAGAGCAGATTTGCCATTTAGGCTGGAATTACCGTCCGCTTTTACAGGGGAAGGAGAGGAATCATTTAACAACTGGATTGCACGCTTCGAGGTGGTGATCAATGTGTCCTCAGCACAGGTAAATAAGGCTAAACTATTACCAGCTAGATTGTGTGGACCTGCATTCGCCTATTGGCAGAGCCTCCGTACTGACATCAAGGATGATTATGTGAGAATTTAGGAACGTCTAGCTGCAGTGTTTGGCCGGGCGCAATTTTTGGCAATGTTCCAGACCTACATTACAGCACGACCACGCAAACCTAATGAACCCTTGAAACTGTATTTGGCAGAACTGTCATGTTTAGTGGAAGAGGCGTTACCAAGCTGTGGCGTGGAGGCTAGGAAGTGAGAACTATTCAGAAGATTTGTAGCAGGACTAGACTCAGCCTTACAGCTAAAGATACATGATCATGGTGCTACTGCAGTGGACTCAGCTTTGAAAATTGCCTCTCAGTGTGAGCGTGCCCAGCTTGCGTTTAACATTAACTCCCCCAGCCAACTCATGTCTGTGACAACCCCCTCCAACATACCGTCCGGTCCAAATGCAGGGACTGACGTAGCAGCAGCTATTGCTCAAATGCAGGCAGACATAAGGGATATTAAACAGCAGCAGCATAGATGCACAGATGACCAGCTAGAATACCTGTCAGACAGGGTGGCACGGCTGCAGCTGGAGGTTAATACAGTGACAAAGGGAGAGTCTCAGCAAGATACACGTCACAGCCGTGATGACGACTACAACAGAGATGTCTCCTATAGACACAGACCTGACCGCCGGGAGTATTCCCCACGGTGAGAAGAATACTATGATTGCAGTGCACCTGCCCGCCGTGATAGCTACGGTTACTATGGGGCTCGCAATACACCACAGAGGAGACGTGAATATTCTCCATCTCCACGTTACGCTCCACATGACCATGATGAGTACTCTGGGGGCCGTACTGCAGAGCGCTGTGGTGACTGTGCATGTGGCACTACACGCTATGGCGATTCGCCCCACAGGGGCCGGAGCAGAGCGTACCCTTACGCCCCCCGGCATGGCGACAGTCGGACCGACAGGACCACACCACCGCCCCACCTCCCCAAGTCGCCGGGTGCGATTCGAATCTCCAGGAGCACAGAGAGAGAGAGATGGGGACAAGTTTCAGGGAAACGAGTATTAGCTGCCATTAGGGACCGAATGACAGCTACTGCCCCACACCTGGTCCACCCAGATAAATGTGACAATCGCACTGCGATTATTCGGGCGGTGATAGAAGGTGCAGAGGTGAATATTCTGCTGGATTCAGGCTCTGATATCTCCATTATCACAGAGACATTCCGTCAAACAGTACCAGTTTTATGTTCCCGCCCCATGATCAAGCCATTTGTTCTGGCATCAGGAGTTACCGGGCACCCCCTTGATATATTGGGTTCCCTCACAGCCCAGGTGCGCATTGGTCCACACATGATGCAGCAAGAATTCAGGGTGGCACGGATGGCCAACTATTCTGCCATTCTGGGGTTGGACTTTATGATTGAACATAATGGCCACCAGGAGCCATTATTGAACATGTTGAACCTCGTCCCCTTGCAGTGTAATGTAGTGAGTGCTGGACCAGTGATTGTACCACCATTGTCAGAGATGGTGGTGACTGCCACGTTTGATTCTCATTCCCCAGTGGCTCAGAACTATGTGACTTTTATTGAACCGTCTCAAGACTGACACCACAGGATTGGCGGTGGCAAGGGCGCTCAGGACAGTGAAAAATGGTATCGCTGCGGTGAGGGTGGCCAACCCCTCCACGGAACCCATTCACCTAAAAAAGGGACAGAACTTGGGTCAGTTTCATCCCCCACTAGGACGGCACCAAGAAAGTTACGAAGTTGTGGAGACAGAGCCTCTCCCTGTTCCCCCAACAAATGTCTGTCACTCTACTACCATTCCCCAAGTCAATGTGGGAGATGCATATTGTACAACAGTTCAAAAGGAGCAACTGCAGTTACTGTTGGCAGAGTATTCAGATGTATTCAGTACACATTCACGAGATTATGGGAGTACAGATCTGGGAACAGGGAACACCAAACCCATAAAGAAGCGGGCCTATCACACCTCACCGGCAAAGCAGGCTATCATGCATGCATAAATCGACTAGTTACTGGAACAAGGAGTGATCGAAGAATTTCACAGCCCATGCTCGGCACCAGTGGTGCTGATGAAGAAGGATGGCACGTACAGGTTCTGTGTAGACTTCAGAGGCCTGAATGTGGTCACAATTAAAGATTCTCACCCGCTGCCTCGGGTGGATGACACCTTGGACAGACTCTCTGGGGCAGAAATATTCAGCACTGTTGACCTTACTTCGGGCTATTGGCAGATACCTGTCCACCCAGACGACACAGAAAAGACTGCCTTTTCCACCGGTGCCGGTCTGTACCAATTCCGGACTATGCCTATGGGCCTCTGTAATGCAGCTCCTAGCTTTCAGAGGTTAATGGAATTGGTGCTGCGTGGCTTGCACTGGAGCACCTGCCCGATTTATCTTGATGACGTGATAATTTACAGTAGAGACTTTGACAATCACCTGCGACACCTTAAGGCTGTACTGAACAGATTCAGGGCAGCGGGACTAAGGGCCGATTCATACTCCTGTTTCGGCGCTGTAGTGCCGAAATGATTTCGGCTCGTCAGAAAATTTCAGTAGCACCGAAGAGACGACTTTAGGACGGTACCCGCCCCCCCGAACCTCAAATGACGTCAAATTGTAGGCTCTACAGCGCCGAACTGACTTTTATTCGGCTCTAAAATAGGAGTATGAATCAACCCTTAAACTGAAACCCTCGAAATGTCACCTAGCCAATGATTCTGTCACCTTCCTGGGCCATGTGGTGTCCAGGGATGGAGTGAGCCCCGACCCCTCCAAAACGGACAAGCTTTGCTCGTGGCCTGCCCCTCGGTCCCCCACTGAGGTCAGAGCATTCCTGGGCATCTGCTCCTACTATCGCAGGTTTTTAAGGGGGTTTTCAGATATCGCAGAACCTTTACACCACCTTACACATAAAGCAGTGCCCTTTGAGTGGTCTGATGTTTGCCAAGCGGCGTTTGACATGCTTAAGGACAAACTCACGAGTCCTCCGGTCATGGCTTTCCCACGCCTGGAGGAACCTTTCCTCCTCCACACGGATGCATCCCAGCATTCAGTTGGGGCGGTGTTGGCACAGAAACTGAACATGTGATCGCGTATGCTAGCCACACGCTCAACTTTTTGCTATGGTCTGGTCAGTACGGCAATATAAGCATTACTAGACAATGACCCCACTGGCCGCAGGGCGCGTTGGGCAGTGGAACTGGATGTGTATGACTGGCACATTATTAACAAGGAGGGCGCAAAACACCTCAATGTCACGACGTCCAGAGGCAGGTATGCGTGAAGGGGCAGCTGAAAGGACAGTGTCTTCATGTGCTACACAGACCTCACCACCACCGTCAGACACCGAACCTGCTGCAGGGCGCCCGACTACATCATCCCCCACTGGAACCCTGCCGGAACCACTAGAGCCCCTGGTACCGAAGGCCAACCTCGTCCACATTCAAGCTGATGACTGGGGCATTAGAGAAAAACAGCAGGCGGACCCTGAATTGCAGATCGTTACCACGTGGCTGGAAGACGGTCAGAGACCCCCACCTGGGAAGATACGTACGGCACCGCCTGCCCTACGTAAGCTGTGGCCACAGTTTGGTCACCTCTCAGTGGTTGACGGCCTCCTGGTACGCCAGATTTCCCACCCTTCTACACACAAACCTCTGTTCTAAGTAGTGGTCCCACGAGACCTCGTCCCTCAGGTGCTAGGACAAATTCATGGACACCCATTGGCGGGTCACTACGGATATGAGAAAACTTATAAAAGAGCAACTATGTCCTTCTTTTGGCCTCAGATGGCTGAAGATATACTTGACCATTGCCAACAGTGTTCAACCTGCCAGACCAGGCGGTCCCCGGTGCCACGCCAGCAGGCTCCGTTAGTTCCTATCACGCCCACCCAGCCGTTCCAAATGATTGCTGCAGATATCACTGAGCTCGCAACGTCAAAGAGGGGCAACCGTTACGTGTTAGTTGTCATGGACTTGTTTTCCAGATTTGTGAATCTCTACCCCCTACGTGAACAGACTGCTGTGGCGGTCGCCCGGTGCATTTTTGAACAATACATTAGGCAACATGGGGTACCAGGAGCCATTTTGTCTGACCAGGGCAGACAGTTTGAGTCTGATCTAGTGAAAACCCTCTGTGCGCATCTGGGAATCCATAAACTGCGCACATCACCATATCACCCTGAGTGCGATGGGGGAGTTGAGCGTTTTAATCGCACCCTCAAGAATGAAATAGCAAAACTCCTGGTTGACAGGGGCTTTGAATGGGATGAACACCTGCACCAAATAGAATTGGCCTACAACACATCTGTCCAGGCGAGCACAGGTTTGAGCCCGTTCTTCCTGGTCCACGGACGTGATGTTAACTTGGCGATAGACATCCTCAATGTCTTTACTCAACCAGCCAGGGACCCCGGCGGACTATGCAGCTTCCCTACGGCGACGGCTGCAAAGTGCTGTGCGGGATGTGCAGGAGTTCAGTTGCATCAAAAAGGAGCAGCAGAAACACTACTATGATAGGCGGGAGAAGTATACCCCTTACTAAGGATGTGACGGTTTGAAAATTACAAAACCGGGACGATATTCAATAAAAAACCGACCGAAACGGTAAAACCGACTTTGGCCACTGGAGGGCGCACTTGAGTAATTTTCGTTTTTTTCCATAGCGTGTAAAGACCATAATTTGGACAACAAAGTGACAGATTTAAGTACATTTGTCTTTATTCTGGGTGCCTGCCATGCAATGGCAGAAACACAGGTTGAAATCCGCAACCAATACTTAATAATCATCAAGACACGAAACTTTGACCGCTATGGCCGGCTGCACGGTTTACCAAAGCCCCGCAATATATACATCAAAACGTGCGGCTCGGCCGGGAATGGTGTGCTTGTGCTTTTCTTTCCGATTCGAGTTACCGTGCCGACGTAATTCGCAATAAACTACGCAAAAAATCCCCATTCAAAGTCAATGGGGAAACGTGGGTAAAAATAGAAAACGACACGTTACTTTGGAGCCACATTGCTCTGGCATACTGTTACGTAGACACACGATTTAAACGTCAAACAGCACAGGAGGCCATCGACTTTGTCCTGGTTCAGACGGAATTCGAATACGTTGCACGGTTTGCCCGCTATCGCAGTTCAAAGTGTGTGTGGTCTGAGCAAAAATCTCGACTTAGAGTGTCGCACGCCCAGAGAGAGAGCGGGTCAGAGTGAGGGGCCAGTGTCAAAACTGTAGCGAAATTCTCAGAACAAATCGTCCTCACGGCCAAAATATTAACTTTACACGCATGGGTTTCGGTAATTTTGTAGCCACACTCGTCCTCTTTCACCCAATGTCACAATCACAGCCCAGATTCATATGGTACGTGAACTACAGCCCTGAAAGCGACATGTGTACCATCATAATGTGTCATGAAACGCCATGTTAACTGCCTGAATGAGTCAGCATTTTTTTCATCACAAACACAATTTCTTAACTCGCTCTTATAAC